>NC_006049.2:0-600000 GCF_000006445.2 Debaryomyces hansenii CBS767
CGGCAGGGGTGGCTGGAGAGTCCATTCCTCAAATTATAACACCCGATCTATCTGGACCGCTATCCTTAGGTATCGTCTGGGCTCCTCCTAATAAGATAGGGTATGATACTCCATTTCATCCCTCCTTTTACCCATTTCAATACCTTCTATAGTTTCCATCATCGGACCAAATTCCAATGCTTCCGTTGTACATTACCATAAATTAAACTTGCCACTTTCTACCACTCCTCATATAATATCTAAACCCTTCTCCCATTTCTTCTTGTAATGCCCAATCAACTTTTCCATCATTAATCACCACTCCTTGATTAATATACTTTCATCTGAGCACCGCTTCTAATAAATAACATCTTCTCTTATAAAACTCATCTAATACTATCTACTCAAATAAAATTCATATTTTCTCTCATCCATTATCTTTACCTTCCCTCTAATTACATACATCTATATACTACTCCTATCCTATCACTCCCTCCGCCAACTCCCTCTTATTTCTCTTTTCTACTCATAAATTCTCCTCTCCATTCTCATATTTCAACCTACCTACCACTTCTCCTCTTCAATATAACATCCTATAAATACATTCCCTATTACATATCAAATATCTATTCAATTAATCATAACTCAAATATAAACATTACCACTTCTCACAATATAATATTTTCAATTATAATACAACTTAATTCCCCATTCTATTTCGCACTTTTAATTTATCAATTCTCAATTTTTATATATTTTCGCACTAATAACCATAATCTCACAAAACCCATAATTCACTCTTAAATTAATTACACTCCCATTTAATTATTTATAATCTCCTTCCTTATCTCATTTATTTAATCCCCCCACTCCAATCTCTTCTTTTAAATATTTCTCCTCTTAAACACCTCAATCTTCATATTTCTATATAAAAACCTCTATTATCTATCCATTCATCACAATCATATTCCCCTTTAAATCCATCCAATTTCCTCTATATTACATACCTTTCATTCCTTATTCCTTCCTTATTCCTTATTAACACTAATCGAACCTCAACCTATCTTTTCAATCTATATTATCCTCTTTACTTAATAAAACCAACATTTTCAAAACTTCCTCAAAATAGCTTTTAATATCCAATTCATTATCATATACTTTCAAATCTCCTTTCAATATAAATCAATAACCATCTTCCTATCTATTTATATACTTTAATAAAATTCTCACACTCCTCAATATCCATCTATATTCAATTCGCTTTTCTTTTCGCACTCAATTCGTTTCACGCCTAATTTCAATTTCATCATTTACCGCACAATTTATAACAATCCAATTCTCACAATCCCATCCATCCTAACTCCATTTCATTCATTTATCATACGATAAAATACATTTTTCCATATAAGGCTCTCTTTTATTATTTACATTCTCCTAAATAATCTCTCATATACCTACTCTTTCGCATATCCCACTATACCGCCTATTAATATATCTATCCAATCCTCATCCCAACGCCATATAATATACATTTATAAACCTCTTTTATCCATCTATATATATTACCTATCTACCCCATAAATTACACACTTCAACTTCTTCACAGCTTAAACTTCGCTATTATATCTCTACCATTTCAATTATCGGCTTTAACATAAATCAAATCCAATATCATTCTCATATTTCACTCTCAATATCGCATTTTAATTACTCCATCTATATTATATTCTATTCTATTCTATATCTCATAATAACACCATAGCTCCAAACGCCATACGCCCTTTTCAATTCAAATCTCCATTAAATATACACTTCCATTTAACTTCTTCGCCGGCCAAATTTCAACCATCCCAACGCCATATCATATACTAAACCCCTTTTATCCGCATTTCCATATATTTATATAATTCCATTAATTCTTACTTCAACCCATTCACCGCTTTAAACACTAATTATCTCGCTATTATCATACAATTTCCAACTACGCGATCTAAATTAAATTCAATATCATTTTCCACAATTCACTTATTTTTCCAATAAACCTCTTCATATTAATTAACTTATTTCACATTATATAGCCCATATTCCTCAATATTTCATTTCATTATACACCATACCTCCCTTTCAATCTCTTCATTCCAACCTTCAAACATAACTCAATGCGCCAACCTAACAACCCTCTAACATTAACTCGCCATTTATATTTACAAACTTCAACATATACTCACCTTTTCTATTACTCCTTCCCATTATTCTATTCTTAACCCATTCATACACTCAATTCAACCTTTTTCAACCCTTAAATTTAAACATCTCTCCATCTCCATCCCAACGGCCTATTCTTTCAATTTCATTTATTTTTCAACACACCGCTAAATTCATTATAAACTTCATATTTTACTCCAACTTCTCCCATTTTTCAATTCCCCTTAATCCTCCCATATTCAACTCAATTCCACATCTTATCATTTTCCTTCTCTTACCTCATCTCAAATACTACTACTTCTGCTAACTCTACTTTCAACTCCAAATAAATAAATTTAATCTAATAAACATCATTTTTCAATTTAAATTTCCTTTCTATAAATTAATCAGCCCCACCAATTCTTCTCCGGCCCTCTTACTTATATATAAACACTACCAATTCAACATTCCAATTTCATTACTCACAAACCTACTCCATCAAAATACATTATAATTCTTAACTATATATATCATATCACGCCAATTCATTAATTTAAACTATCCCAACACCGCTAATATCACCAACCGCCTCACTTTATCTTCTCATTCTTCATATTCTATTTCCGCTCCTCATTCCAACCTCCCTAACTCAAACAAATTAATACTCCCTTTTATTTACAATATCAACGCACTTTATCTAAATCTCCTCCATACCCGCTTACTACACCACCTCTCATTTCCCACCACATATCATTATTCACGCCTCATCCTTTTTCAAACCGGCTATTTATTTCAGCTCCATAACAATAACATCAGCATAATTTCTACAATCCATAACGCTTAAATAACGCATACCAACTTATACCCCTTAACTTTAATATTCCATCCCGCTTCAACCTTATCCTTCTCCCCTTCTCCCCCCCTTCATACACCTCAATATTCTATAAACTATCGGCCACATATTAATTTATACGACACCCATTCTATCGGAATATCATCCTCGCTTCACTAAAACACGCCATCTTTATCCAAATCAATTCAAAACTCCATCTCGCCTCCCCTTCACGAGCAATTAAACGGATTAACATTTCCCTGCTTAATTCAATTCTCCACGACAACTCTCTTTCATTCATTTAATCGCCCAGCTTTATTAAAATACTTCCCTCGCCTCATCGCTTCATTCCCGCTTCTGCTTAAATACTTATCTTACGGCTATTTACCTCTCTCATAAATCTCAATTCTCAACTCTTATTCTACTACAAACTTTACCAGACTCAAAGCTACAATCCACTTCCAATTTCATTTAACGATCATAACGCCAATCAAGCCATCTACCATTACTAAATCGCTTCAAAATAACCTTTTCCTCTTTATTTATCTACTTATTCCATATTTCACACCAAGCTACTAACTCCTCACGATTAAACCAACTGCTATTCTCCATTCGCATCACAACAATATCTTCTTATTTTCCCTCCTCTTTTATTCTATTCAATTTCTCTTCAACAACTCCGCAATTTCATGCTTACACTCTCATCTTAAATCAATCCATTCATTTCCCATCTGCTATTTATTCGGCTTCTAAACCGCATAACTCTTAAATTACGGCCTATATAACTTAACGATAATACCCTTATTTCCCAGCTTCTTCTCCATATCGCCCTCTTAATAATCAAGCATCCACTCATATACACAATTTCATATCCACAACAACCGAATCATAATTTAATAACTCCACGACATTCTCGCACGATCGCCAACTTCTTATCATCACATGACCAGGGTTATGAGCATTGCTATTTATGCCAACTTCTCTCCCCGATATACCACCCCATATACGCCTATCCGAAGAGGAAGCTACCCATTTCATCTACTAATACTCTTCTCTACACTATGCTGCCCTTTTTCTGGCTCAAATAATTTTTTTTATATTTTCTATATATTTAACAATTTTCTGGGATTTTTCCAATAATATAATTATCTATTCTTATATATTCCCGACTAATCTTCATCCAGATAATCCAGCTCCAGATAATCCAGATCATCCACCACAGGATCATTCTTAGGGATCTTGGGCCCTTTCCGAGCAACGCTTTTAGGGGAATCTGACGGAGCAAAGAACCTTCCCAACGGCGATGCCTGCAAACTCTCCGTTATTCTTTGGCGGAGATGCTGGGGAGAAAGCAAGGACCGGCGCGGCGTCTCGGGAAACGAGGGAGGCGATCCTAAAGAGCGCGCGCTGGGAGGCTGCTTTGGCTGCTTTTGCACGCGCGTTGGGTGGGAAGACCCAGGAACGGCCAGGCTTTGCGTGCGCGATTGATAGATAAGGGGGTGCACCCGCCTGGCACTCAGATTCGGCGTTGGGGGACCCGATGGCATGGCTCGAGGACTTGAGGGGCCTGAAGGGCCTGAGGGGCCTGATGGGCTTTCGCTACGGAATAACCGGCCACTCGTTGCAGACAGATATAGATGGACGTCTTTGACTTTTAGGGTCCTGACTGGGGTGACAGGAGAAGCTAGGGCTGCACTTTCTTTTTCTCGTTTCTCCTCTGCCCGTTTTCTTTCCCTTTTCTCTCTCTTCTCTCTTTTCCTTATCTTTTCTTTCTCCTCTCTTTTTCTGATCTTTTCCTCTCTTTTCCTGATATCTTCCTCTCTTTTACTGATCCTTTCTTTCTCCTTCCTCTTCCTTTCCATTTTTCTCTCTTTGCTTTCCTTTTTTTCTCGACTATGGCGTTTTCTCGCTCCCAGAAGCACTTCTCGAGACACATGCGCATCATATAACGGCGCGCCTAGATATGCATCTTGCGGAGGTAAAGCAAACCCAGAAGATACAGGAGCGTGGTGGTAGGGAGGTGAGAAGGGAGGACGATAACCTGGGAGCTGGTGAACATAAGGGGACGAAGCGTGGTTTGGGGAGAGGCTCGAATCGTTCCACGAAACAGACACTGGAGGGGCGTCGGGAGCTGAAACAGGGACTGAACGAGAAGGAGCTGGGGGTTCAGAAGGTGAAACAGCAGAAGGTTCAAGCGGAGGAACAGGCGTAGGATCAGAGCCTACAGCCCTATTATAATCTATGCGAGGAATTTCCATAAGCATATCCGAAATAGAATCAACCTCGTCATCTGCATAAACAGGATTCCCGCCAATATCGTCACGCAGGGGTTCAACTTCCTCAACCTCGTCATCTGCATAAACAGGATTCCCGCCAATATCATCACGCAAGGGTTCAACTTCCTCAACCTCTTCATTGACAGGGCTAGCCGGGTCAATTGAAACATCAGATGCCACCACCTCATCCACATCACCCGGCTCACCCTCCGGCTCAACAACCTCACCCTCGAAACCGATAAACTTCCGACGCAACCCCAGCCGATGCCAGACCTGGCCCAAATGACGGGACCGGAGCACATCGGCGGCGTTGACTGATGGCGGATAATTCGCAATCGTCCCGTAATGCTCCGTGGACGTGGCCACCGAATGGCCCAGGGTCCGCGCAATGGTCTCGTAAACCAGACGGTACATGTCGAGATCTGCAGTCACGCTTTTGGTGTAATGGAACTCGATGCACCGCTTGAGGATCTGGCGCACCTCACAGAACTTATACTCGCGCTGGTTATTCATGCCGTACGTGAACCAATACAGGACTCCTCTCCGGATCTTGTCCGGCAGCATCGCATCAAACTGGTACAACTTCTCACTGCTCTCCACACGCGACAGCTCTACGTACATCCGCCTGAAGACGAGCACATACCACAAAAACAACAACGACAATTCAGGACCGATTTCCCGGATGATGGGGTCTTTCGAATTGGCCGACTTGTTATAGTTATAGCAAAACCCAAACGTGGGGCCAAGAAAGTACACACCCCGATACTCCTTGGACGTGCCCTCCACCGATAATCGGTCGATTTCAGTTGACCGTGCCGGCAAGCACAGGATATGGAGGAGCGTGATGAGGATGAGCGACAAGTTGGTGTGCGCTTTCCGGAACAGGTCGATGTTGTTGTTATGGATCGAGAGCAATCGGTGCTTATATCGCGAATACAGCGGTACTCTCACGCACTCCGTAAACGAAACCATCCCGTCGCTGAGCCGAGCGTTGTCAACGGAGTAGTCCAATTCTTCACCATTCGACAAATCCTGGATGGTTTCCTGTGCAAGGTCGTACAACCGGCCGAATATCTTGCTGATCATATTCGTGTGGCCCACAACCACGTTGTCGCTGTTGAAGATGTCTCCCGTGGAAAAGTTGAGGCGAAAGAGATTACCCTCGCTTCGAGCCAACGATAGCCCGAGATACGTATAATGGGTGCGCACCTGGGCCAATATGCGGTACAGACCGGTGTCCACAACAGACGGATCCTCAGCGTCTCGAAGCGATACGCGGCGGGTGCGCGCCCGTTTGATGATATCCAACAAAACACACGTCTTGGCCACATAGCATATTCCGCTCAACGACCGACAATACTGCTTGGTCGGATACTTAGCCCCTAGGTACCCAAGGTACACCACAAACGCATTTTCGTTTGACGTATTTTGTTCTTCTTCTTCTTCGGCATTATTGTTGACGCCATAGACCGGATAGTACAAACTGGCCAAAGACTCAGCAGCTGTTTGCTGCTGCGAGGACGACATTGTTGTGTTCATGGCCTCCAAATACACCTCTGGGGTTTCATTGTTGTCGTCGCCGTCCTCATCCAAGATACCCGCGGCTATGGCATCACTCTCAATATCGATATCTGGCTGCTGCTGCTGCTGCTGCTGCTCATCCCCCGCCACAGAAAGGTTTTCGTCGAACTCCTTTCTTATGCAGTGGTCCATGATCCAATGCACGAGCTGGTCGATGTCACGAAGGGACGACTCGGTAAACGTCTGGTCCAAGATCCGCGTGCGCTCCTCGGCCGTGATGAACTGCGAGTAGCCTGTCAAATTGTGATAATCACGGGAATTGACCTCCAACACAACTTCATCGTCTCTATACTTATCAAGCATCTCAGTGAGCGCCAAGGAGGCCGCAGGTTTGGGTCCATACATCAATACCATGTATACTAGCTCGGCCATGTACTTGCTGTACTGCACGCACGTCAGGTATGTCTGGACTGCGCGGAAATACGTAGATGGGCGGCGGTTAAAGTTATTGGAGGCGCGCCCGGTGTTATTGGCGGCGCCTTTGAAAAGTCGCACCACTTCGAGTCCCGCAAGATTGACATGGTTGATGTTGGCGCTGAAAAGTGTCATGGCACCCACCAAGAGCTGGGCTATCTTCGGAACAAAATTGGCCTCCTTCATACCTTTGACCTGGATGTCCACTATTTCTCGGTCCACCTCCTGGAGAATCTTTTTCACCAACGGATGGTGCTGCAGGTCGGGCACAGTGGTTGTCCGCAGGTGGTTCTGGACGGTTGTCGCAGTCCCTGATAATGACGACGACGACGACGACGACGACGACGACGCAGGACCATCCCTGGCGCGGGCCTCCACATAGCCGTCGTCGGTGGGACAATAAACCTCAAAGTTGGCAGGCCGGAGACCATACCTCTGCGGGAACTTTTGGAACGCCATGGGTCGGATCGAGTCCCGTTGGATGCATGAGTGGCGACTCAACTCGCCATACCTTCTTCTGATGATGCCGCAGCCGCAGCCAAAACCAAAGTGGATGGGCACGGCCTGGAGCGGCATGCATTGCGGACTGAGCTTGCCGCGGGCGTGTTCGAGTCCTGGCTCACCCATCTCGCAACTGAGCACAAGCTTCAGACTGAGCTCGTCCTTGGCCCGCAGCAACTGCAAGGCCCCGCGGAACAGTGTTATCTTGCACATGATGGCCTGTGCGTACCTCTCAAATAAAAGCGACCGGATGATATAGTTTTTCCGGGGGTCTCGGTGGAACACCACCACAAGTCCGATCTCCTTGTGGATGCCCAACCCTAGCTGGGGGTCAAAGTAGTAATCACTGACATCATAGTTGATGGGTGTTTCGGACACATCACGGAGCTTGGTGTCTTTAGTCAGCCCGAATTCGTAGCTAAATTGCGCTGCGTACGTCTCCTCGTATTCCTCATGCAGCATGTAATGTTCGTCTCGGGGTTCCTGGACCCCGTCATCACCGTACCGTTCGAAAAACATCTCCATCGAGGGGAAGTTAGCATCATCAAGAACAGACATGGTTTTGTGGTTTTTTTGTTTTTTTGGGGGGGGAAAATAAAAAGAAATAATAAAGTTGGGGAGGAAACATACTGGCTTTAAGAGGACTGGAAGTGCTGGATTGAATGGCTGGCTCGGGGCAGTCGTGCTGGTCCAGAATCCTGATCGGCTCAGACGCTGGCTCAGACGCTGGCTCAGACGCTGGCTCAGTTTATGGTGGTATCCGTTGGCCACCATAAAAAGAAAAAAGTTCACACCCAAAACGGTAACTTGCAGCGCGCCGCATCAACAGATGAATCCTTAGCTTGGACTAGCTTAGCCATATCCAGCTATTTCTACACCCTAGACACTTCCCAAAACGGCAATAAACCCCCATAAACCCTAGACACTCGACACGACACCCCAAAAAGCGTCCCTGTGTTGACTATGTAACAAACGATCGGCATTTAAAGAACAAAGATAATGCATATGTATACTAATCAAAAATTGTTAGCCTTGTTTTGAAAAAGTCATGTCATATCCTATGAGAGACAAGAAAATAAAAATATATAAAGGTGCAAGTAAGATGTAACTGTTTAAATTTCAATATTATTTACTTAATATAATTAGGAATGATAATGAAATTGTTGATTATTGTCACTTTATTTGCTACAATTACAAGTACTAGCCTTATATTCAAAAGAGATTTATCTTCAAATAACAGTAGCACCAACTCTTCGTTTAATGATTTATGCTCTATTTCTTATGTTCGGGACTCGTTGCCTCTGAATGGGACTTTACTTGGTATTGAAATGATTCCAACATCTGTGGAAGTTAATGTCGCTGAAAGTTCTAATTACAGCTATTGTAACATCTCTGTTTCTTATGCACATACAGGAAAAAACGATACGGTTGTTCTTAACTATGCGTTACCGGATCCTTCTAACTTCGAGAATAGATTTTACGTTGCTGGTGGAGGTGGTTATAGCCTCAATAGTTCTTCTACTAGTGGTCTTCCCTATGGTGCTGCAGGTGGTTGCACTGATGCTGGTTACGATGCCTTCTATACATCATATGACGAGGTGGTTCTTTTTGGCAATGGTTCTATCAATTGGGATGCAACTTACATGTTCTCTTATCAAGGATTGGGTGAAATGACCACCATCGGTAAATTCCTCACCAGTGTTCTCTACGGAATGTCTGATGATGAAAAGCTTTAAACTTACTTTGAAGGTTGTTCCGATGGTGGCCGTGAAGGTATGAGTCAAATACAAAGGTATGGAGAGTTGTATGATGGCGTTGTTGTCGGTGCCCCGGCCTTCAGATATGCTCAACAACAGGTCAATTATGTTTACCCTGCCATGGTTGAAAAAGGTTTGAACTACTTCCCACCTCCATGTGAATTGAGTAAAATTGTTAATGCTACAATAGCTGCCTGTGATTCCCTCGATGGTCGCATAGATGGAGTTATTTCCAGAACAGATCTCTGTATGCTTAAATTTAATTTGAGCTCTATAATTGGAGACCTTATTATTGTGGAGCTCAAAATAGTACTTCCCTTGGTTTTAGTTTTAGTAAAAGAGCGGAAGGTAGTACTACCTCTTATCAACCCGAACAAAACGGTACAGTTACTGCTGAGGGAGTCGCTGTTGCTCAGGCAATTTATAAAGGCCTTCAAAGTTCTGCTGGTCAAAGAGCTTATCTTTCTTGGCAAATTGGTTCTGAGCTTAGTGATGGTGAACTAAATATAGTGAAGATTCAGAATCTTGGGAGCTCAATATCTCATACACTGGAGGGGAATACGTTACAAAGTTTATTCAATTATTAAATATTGATAACCTTTCATCCCTCGATAACATTACCTATGATACTTTGGTTGATTGGATGTCCACCGGTTACTATAGATACTTGGATTCTTTACAAACCACAATACCTGACTTAACATCATTTTACTCTAATGGAGGAAAGTTGTTACACTATCACGGCGAATCTGATCCAAGTGTTCCTGCCGCTTCTTCAGTTCACTACTGCATAAGTGTTCGTTCTATTATGTACCGTGAAATGTCTTTCAACGAATCGCTCACTGCTCTTGACAACTGGTATCAATTTTATTTAGTACCTGGTGCTGCTCATTGTAATACAAATAGCTTGCAACCAGGCCCATATCCAGAATCTAATATGGAAACCATTATAGATTGGGTTGAAAAAGATAGGAAACCATCCGGCCTTAATTCAACTGTCTCTTCAGGTAACTATGAAGGAGAATCTCAGCTTCTTTGCAAATGGCCACTTCGTCCATTTTGGAAAAGTAATTCCAGTTATGACTGTGTTTATGACCAGATGTCTTACGATTCTTGGACATACACTTTTGATGCTTTCAAAGTTCCAATTTACTGATTCGGCTTCTTAATGTTTTCCCTTTTCATTTTCGTTAAATTAATAGACTTTGACTATTTCTAACTATACCCTGCAACCCCGTGATAACTTTTTAAATGTGTTAGTAGGTAAGCAGCTATACCAGGTTATTACCTTTTTTTTTTGTGCGATAATGACCTACATACAATCTTTTTTTTTGTTCGGCTTGTTTTTCCATTTTTAGTGGGGGAGTCTCCACAAAATAATATAGTTTCTAATAAAAATTTTGGAAACTCCGAGGAAACGTTAAAAAAACCTGGTTCAAATGTTTTCGATAAAAAGTGGAGTCAGTAGACAAAGTCTCGTAAATAGACTTTTTACTGTTATTGTGCCCAACTGTACGTTGAAATGGAAATTGATTCTTATGCAGGATCTTAATTCTGTAGTTCCACGCAGTGGGTTGTCAAACCCCAAGCGCATTTTATCGTTTCTGGTGGGGGATGCATGATGAAAGCGATAATTCAGAGATTTTCTCCTCATCTTCAAGTTAAACAGAAGGCATTACCGCAACAAAGAAGAAGTAAATCTCACATCAACATCGTAGTCTTGTATGAATGATTTAATTTACACATTATCAATAGTCATTTAAGAGTTAAATACTTTTTGGAGATATTTACTCAAACAGATGGGGTGCTACAGAAGACAAATATAAAAAGTACTATTCCCATGCTAAGCCCAAGTTAATCCTCGTTTTATCAACTTTTGGTTATTATGACAGGCACAAATTGTGATAAAAAATATAAGAGCGAAATACTGATTTCACATATAGATCCTGCAATGGATGAGAACCACGAGCTTACGTTGGAAGATGTCACTCCAAAACTAACAAAATGGTGGTTTCAATATCCTCACCTATTGAAGTTAAACATTTACTTAGGTTGTGCTGTGTTTGGTATGATTACCGTAGGTTATGATGGAAGTATGATGAGTAACTTACAAACTTTACCAAGTTGGGAAGGTTATTTTAACCACCCTTCAGGTGGTATATTAGGTACCTTAAGTAATGGTACTACTATTGGTAGTTTATGTGTTACGCCTTTTATTGTTCTTGTTGGTGATCGTATAGGAAGAAGGCACATGCTTATGATTGGAATTATTTTGACAATTATTGGGGCAGCAATACAAGCTGGCGCTGTAAATTTTGGAATGTTTCTTGCGTCTCGTATTATAATAGGTCTTGGTTCTGGTGCAACTGGAATTGCGTCTGCCCCTATATTAGCGGAATGTGCTTTCCCATCCCAAAGACCAGCGATGACAAGTATGCTTCAAGCAAGTTTTCCAACAGGGGCATTTTTAGCAGCTCTATTTACTTGGGGTCCATACATGTCAGACATGAAATATAATAACTGGTCGTGGAGGCTACCTTCATTATTGCAAGCAGTATTCCCGATAATTCAATTGATTTTGACCTTTCTTTGTCCAGAGTCACCAAGATGGCTTATAGCACATGGTAAAGAAGACCAAGCATACGAAGTCTTGACTAAGTATCATGCTGGCGGTGATAGAGATAGTAGATTGGTGAAGTTCGAAATGGCAGAAATAAAAGCGGCAATTGCTAAAGAACTGATTGGTAAGAAGTTTTCGTGGGGTGTATGGTTCTCATCTAAAGCATTCTTACATAGGTTATTTCTTACCTTTGCAATGGCAACAATATTACAAATGTGTGGTTCCTCACTTCTTTCTTACTACTTTTCGATTGTTCTTGAAGCCATTGGGTATACTGAGCCTGTCCAAAAATTGAAAATTAACATTGGTTTGACTGTTTACGGTGGGGTTTGGGGAATTGTTTTTGCCACATATGCTGGAAGGATGAAACGTAGACTTTTGATAATAAGCGGCCTTTTGTTAATGTGTGCAACGTTTATTGTTTGGATCGTATTGGCTTCTATAAATGAGAGAACAAATTTCGAGAATAAATCGTTAGGGAGAGGTATTGTCGCCATAATCTATTTATTTTATGGATTTTACCATGCGATATCTCCAATTGGTTTTACATACATGACGGAAGTTGTACCTTATACCATGAGAAGTAAGGCCTCATTGATATACAGTTTGACGAGTCAGGGATGGGTTTTATATAACAATTATGTCAACAACATTGCAATGGATGCTATTTCATGGAAGTATTATATTGTTTTTTGTGTGTGGGTATTTATTCAAGCTTGCGTAGTTTATTTCTTCTTTCCAGAAACACAAGGATTGGGATTAGAAGAAGTGGCACAGATTTTTGGTGAAGATATTACTGATATAAAGATGGCAGGTGATAATGCTGTTTTAAATAATGAAGTGAACACCGTGTATAAAGATTCTCCACGAATGTCACTCACTGAAAAGAAGAATAGCTCTGTTTAGTTTTGGTTCTTTTAGATTTAGTTAAATATGTCGATGTATGTAAGAAAAATAATAATAATAATTCCTTCTATTTGAAATCACTCAATTTTTCATTAGTTGTCAAAAGATGTACTGTAATGGGAGCCGCATAGATGGGGAACTTGGTTTCATCCTTCACCTGCGTTTCCTCAAGATAGATCCGCCTATGCACAAGCTACCACATGATCAACCTCGACAAATAAGGCCTCGTCTCCCGGATGATAGGGTATTTGTCATTGGCCAACTTATTGTACAAGTAGCAAGAACCGTGCGTGCTACCGAGAAAATTGACCCTCGAAACCAAAAGCTTGTTCCCATCTCCGTTAATTGATTGATCTCTGGACCGCGCCGGCAAGCACAGAATATGGAGAAGTGTGATGAGAATGAGCGACAACTCGGTGTACTTCTTCCTGTCTAAGGAGATGTCACCGTTATATTTCAGATAGAGAATTCCATGCTTATATCTACTGTACTCGGTCACAGTCAGTAAAAGACGCCATCCCATTATTGAGCTGCGCATGATCCACCGAGTAATCCAACTCTTCTTCATTCCGGTTGTCGAATATCATGGTTCGTGCAAGATTATAGAACCTGTCAAAAAGTGCGGCGAGTCATCTCCGTCCAGCTCGTGCCCGCTGGCGTTGAAAATAACACCAGTCGTGAAATTTAGGGGGGAAAGGTTGCCCTCACCGCGGGCCAACGACATTCCAATGTGCGAGTAATGAGTGCGTACTTGCATCATGATCCTGTGCAGGTCGGTATTCAACAACGCCCTGTCTGGGTCCAGCTCGGGCGACCTAATAGACATGTTGTGCCGCCTCGCCTTTCCTATAACATTCAATATAATGCAGGCGTTTGACACATAAACTGCTTGGGCGCGTAAACCAATCGCATTGATGAAGTACGTACTCCATGAATGGTATCCTGTCTTTTGGTACTAGCTCATCCAAGTTTGTTAAATAATCTTCATCAGTCTTAGAATAAATTTATAAATAACATCCATTCCTCTCGTAATTTCAGGTTACTTTTTGAGTACTACTATTAAATAAAATTAACTAATTCTAAAGTAGGATACAAAGAGCCATTGGAAATGTCTTAGTTAATTAAAGCTTGTTTATAAAGGGGATTATTGGCATTTAATACAATAAACAAGGAAATCGTTACTATGAAGATTTGCAAAAGTTATATTCATTATTATTAAAAATTATTTAGGCTATTAATAAAAGTTCAGAAACTATAATATTGTTTTTGCAATGAATATATGTATATATTCAAAGTTAATACATGAATACTGGGCTTTCTTTATTCGTTAAATCTGCAAATTCTGATTTGCAAATCGCATTAGATTAGCTCATCTAACAGAAGAGCTTTCTCATCTCTGTTCTTGTTCCGAAATCAACAATTATAGTATATATCAACAAGAATAAGTAATGTTTCTGCATCACACACTATGCTAACACCTTTCTCCAAGAATATGTTGGTTCCTGATATTCAACAATGTCTGAAAATTAACTAAGTTTCCAACACAACAACAAATGAAGAAGATTGCTGCTGAAGTTATCATCTTGGTATACGTTTTATTTGATTGAAAGTAAGTTAAAGCCGGATTTTAGTAACTAGACACACACATTAAATAACACTACTCACATACTACTCATATAGTCTTTAACCCTTACCTGGAGCAAATGAAAACAAACATGATTGAAAAAATGAAACTAACACCGCAAAAAAAGATATTGCCATACAATGGGGGATAAACCTATTTGATATTGCAAACAAAATACAACCTATAAGCTCAAATGCACCAGTGAGAATGCTCCTTAATAATGAATCCTCAAGCGTCTAACCAAAAGTTTCTGAGAGAGAAATCGTTCCAAAATTAGTCAAAGATACATTTGGAATATTGGATGCTACACCAAATCGAAAATAAAGCCAGGTATTGATATCCAATATGTGGATTTGTCGCATCATTATTAAGCTTTAAAGCTGTATTTCGGACGACAAATTAGGTATTCTAGACAAGAGTTGATACTGAAGTACCACTTCAGTCAAATGAATTAATCTTGTTTTCTGGTTTTATATTTCAAACTCATAAATGACCGTAGAGATACTGAAAAATAATACATTACAAGGTATAATATGGAAGTTTAACATATTATCCTCCTTATGAATAAGATCGTGCCATGTTTCTTTTGTCGCATTATCTGGATATGTATATATTCATTTAGCTACAATCCAAGTATAATAAATATGTCGAATGGGATGTGAAAGCCAAAAATAGTCTCGGAATACTTAACTAAAATGGAATTAAATTTTCCACAATCCTTTCTTTCCTCACTGAAAGTACATAATATGCATGCAAGTACAATCCGAAAGACTTCTCCAAAGACTATATGTTGTGAACACGAAAGAAAAGTATATTGGTTTATTGCAATTTAACTGGGTTGCAAGTTTATATAGAATAATCGATACAAACAATATAAAGCTATAAAAATGCAAAATTCTCATAATTATTTTCAGCTTCTTTAGAAATATCCTTAAGATAGTTGTTGGCACCATAAACGTAAAGAAGGCATTCTTTGGGTTTGTTTCCCTCTCTATTGACACCCATATACCATGAATCTGCAATTGGTAATAATGTGCTGTTGGCTCCCTCCTTAATGTATTTTTTCCAACCTAATTGAGCTTCCAATGTAGGCATAATTCTTTTGTACTTATTCTTTTCTGTATAATTGATCGCATCTCTAATCCACTCACTTTGAGTTAAAGCACAAGTCGGACCATTACAGAACGCACTAGGCCCTTGAGGTCCATACATGAAAAATAAGTTAGGATACCCATAAATTGTCATACCTAAATGGGTATAGGTCCCATGTTTCCAAGTTTCTTGGAGAGATACACCATTGTCACCCTTTAAATCGATTTGATAAAACCCACCAGTAATTGAGTCGAAACCTGTAGCATATATAATAATGTCAAATTCATATTCCTTTCCTAAGGTTCTCAATCCAGTCTCGGTAACTTCGGTAATAGGTGTATCCCTAATGTTGACAATGTTGACATTATCCTGATTAAATATTTCATAGTAACGTTGTTCAAGACTTGGTCTTTTAGTGAAAATAGGGTTAACTTGTTTAGCGGGAGCCAATATTTCCCTCTTTCTTGAGTCCTTAACTCTCTCGAAAACTTTTTCCCTCCAGTACTTGTAGGCTATTTCATTAGTTTTAAGGTCAACAAACACGTCTTTGAAATTCCCAAGCCAGAAACGGAAACCTCCCTTTTCCCAGCAATCGTCAAATTTTTCTTTAATTTCTTCAGGTGTACATTCCAGAGAAGCGCGAAAATCAGCCTCGAACTCAAAACCTGAGTAAGAAGTTTCTCTCAACTTACGGAAAATATTTGGATATTCAACTCTTCTCTTCATTTGAGTCTCCTTATCTTTAGGGTCGTCTGTTCTTTGTCTCATAGGAAGTGCAGTGTTGGGAGTACGTTGAAATACCACTAACTCCTTAACATCACCCCCAATCTCTTTGACCACTTGGACACCAGAAGCACCAGTTCCAACAACAGCAACTCTCTTGTTCTTTACATCTACTCCTTCCCAAGGCCAGTCCGCGGTATGGAATGACGTATCCTTAAACTTATGAGTGTCCACGCCTGAAGGATACATCTTTTTAGCAGCAAATCCAATGCAAAGAATCAAGTATTTACATCTGTAATTACCTTCTCCTTTTCCAGTAACTTGAACATCCCACATGTTATTTGCTTGGTCCCAGTTTGCTTTGCTGACATTTGATTCGAACGTATAATCCTTGCTCACGGGAATTTGTGAATCAGCATATTCGAAGTAATTTTGCAACTCTTTATATCCAGGAAAACGTTCTGAAAAAATCCAGCCTTTGCAGGTTTCTTCCAACCATAATTGGTAGCAAGGAACTTCGGTGTCGACTCTTGCTCCTGGGTAGCGATTGTGATGTCATACCCCTCCTAAATAGGTTCCCCTTTCGAAGCCATGAACTGAATAACCAGCTTCTCTCAATTTAAAAAGTTCGGTAATACCGCCGAAACCACCGCCAACAACTAATGCATCGTAATATTTAGTACTCATAATCAATTACTTGTCTTGTTTGTTTAAAAAATCTTGAAAAATATCGGAAGTATTTTTCTGATACTTATATGTGTTTCGTTCGTGGAGAAACTACTTCTTCAGCTCGACTTTTTGTTTATTGTTCCTTCGGATGTATCATTTCCCCAGAAAAATATTTAGGATATATTGAATTTCCGAAAGTTTTCAATAGATTACATTTCCGAGATATCTGACAGATCCTGTTGCAAGCATTTGACACAAAGCTTATTTTTCTCCGCAGTTATTTTTTGATGGTAAAAGTGACCCTCATCTATACGTCATCAAAGAACGTATAGGTTTAAATTCTTATAAAAACTAATACAAACAGTTGGAGCGGAAAGTTACTTACCGATTACAATCTTAGAGAGGGGAAGAAGGTTTCTGCTTTAGTAAAGAGCAAATGCCTTGCGAGATGAAACTGTTCGAAACGGATATTTCAGAGAACAAGATATTATATTTCACTTCCACTTAAAATTCCACCAAAGGATATAATCATAGTTACTATTGTATTTCTGCAAGAAAGTTTTGTATTATAATTTACTATACGTCTTTGAATAGAAAAAAATTTCCTAGTTTGATGTATATATTTTATATAAAAACTTTAAAAGCTACGTTTGAATTTTTATTGTTGATATATATTAGCTTAGGATTTTAAAGCATCATATACCGCAGTTTCTGCTTTTATAAACCCACCTGCTGATTCATCAAGAAAAGGAAAAATTTGAGTAGCCCAAAAGATTCCTACTTTATTCTTGATGTCTATCAAGTAATATAGATTTGCTACACCAGACCAGTGAATAGTACCTTTTGGTCTTCCTGTAGGTAAATCTTGCTCGTTTACTGCAAAACCAAGTGACCAAGTATCTGGTTTTATACTTGGATCTAAAAGAGCCGATTTAGTGACTTCTTGTTGAAAGGATTCAAGATCGGTGACATGCAAATCTTTAGCTAGATTATTTTGAATAGCAATCTCATGAGTTTCCGGCTTGATAATCTGCAAACCATCTGCTGTTTTTCCACCATTCAACCAAATTCTAATGAACTTTAAATAATCATCTACAGTTCCAAAAATACCATGGCCTCCCATATCTAACTTAGGATCTCTATCTGGACCAAATGGAGCAATCAATAATCCTTCTGCTGTACGCATATGTGTTGAAACTATCTCATTATCCTTTATATGAAAAGTACATGAGTCCATCTTGGCAGGCTTAAAAATATTCTCCATAATATAGTCCCCTAACTTTTGACCAGCGACAGCTTCCAACACAAATCCTGCCCAATCCAAATTCATACCATAATGCCATTTTGTACCCGGTTCAAATATCAAAAACGTGTGATCCATTGTTGTTTCATCAACGTTAAGAATGTTTGGTTGTCCATTTTGCTCAAGCATCTTCTTGTAATCTTCGTTGAAGAAAGGATAAGAGAATCCTGCAGAATGGGTTAATAACATACGCATAGTTATATCTACAGTTGGAGGCTCGAAAATTGGTGTTTTCGTGTCTTTCCAACCTTTGATTATACCAATATCTCCAATTTTCGATAAATATGTCTTCACCGGGACATCTAAGCCAATCAATCCTTTTTCAACCAATTGGAGAATTGCTGTGGTTGTGATGGCCTTTGAACACGAGTAGTAGCAAAAAACTTCATCTGTTGTCATTTCCTTCCCGTTTTCAAGACTCACAACGCCCTTTGAATTCAAATATTTTGTTTCCTTTTCGTTTGTGACTCCCAAAACAACTCCTGGAGCAAAACTTTGTGCATTTGTATTGTCCACTGCATTGATGAGAATATTATCCAAATTGTTGGAAAGCTCAGAAAGACATGATGGATCATTTAACGAAACCATTATCTTAATTGCCAAGTTCTATACTGAGCTTTCAAAGAATAAAAAGAATGAATTTATATAGCTGGAGCGTCTTTTCATGCTTATCCGTAGCGACATTTCCCCGCAATCGACATTTCCGATGATCCCAACTGAAAAATACTACTACGTGCAAGCGGAATTACATAGTTTGGAGAATATTTCTAAATACATGATCAATCCCCTCAATACTTAAAAATTATGAGTAAGTGTGCAAGGTATAGAGTAAAGTTAATATGATTTTTATAAGGTGTAACTATCCATAGCGACCTTGTTCCCCTCCATCGGCATTTCCGAGCTCAACTATGAGTACTCAAAGCCTGTATCTTGGAATAGGAATGCATATTATCTCACCATCGTGGCCATCGCTACATGCTAGATTTCATTGTTTGGTCCTGGCGTGATAGGGCATTTCTCAAGATACTGCTGGAACTTGGCCTTTGATTCCTTCTTCCATGTGAAAAACTCGTGTCTCGTGAAGCTTCCATCCCTCAACTTTCGAAATACCTTCAATCTATGCCCTCTAATTCCACCATCAATAAGCTTGGGTCTTCATCATTATATCGCTGATCATGGACAGCAGAAACTCTTCTTGGAGCATGACCGACCGTTTTTCTTCTCAAAAGTATCAGCTCAATCACTTTTCTTTCACTACTATTTGCGACATTACTCCCGCGACATTTCATCCGACCACCTTAACTATGAGAAAAACGCGCAATCTCCAAGTACAGGCGATATTTGTACCAAACTGTGTGTTAAATGCAGAATTTTGCGAGCAACTATCCTTATCAAATAGATTAGATATTTGAAAAAAATTCCCTACTTCTTTATACATAGCTATGGGTATTCCAATCTTAGGACGTTTATCCATTAGAGAATGGGTTATAATTTTCATTTCCGTGGCTTTTGCTTCGATTGGGCTTTTAAAATCTTTATTAACAACTATTGTTCCGTTACCAATAACATTCTTTATTGGTCAAGTTAATAATAAGATAGTTCATTTGGTTAGTTCTTTTTTTTCCTTAATATCAGTAATTAAATTGCTCGAGGTGATTGAAGTAATTAAATATCATATGAATTATAATATCAAATTTCAATCTAATCCCGAAGAGTATTCCTTAATGAATGACCTAGTAAAGTGTCAGATATGTATTGTAAGTAAAAAAAGTTTTATACGTAGTACTATATAGTTCAGGATTTTACGAAAGCGTTTTGACGCTGTGCCGCAAATCTTTTAGCTCTTTTCAGAGAATTTCACACTCACTATGAACCCGGGAAAACAGGCGGTCGACGGTAGATGATGTGGCGATTTTATTTAGCGGCGGCCCTGAGGTGGTCCTGACTAGGTTTTCCAAGTATCGGTTGTCGGTGGGTCAAAATTGCAAAACAAGTGTCCCTGCTTCTGCAGGAACTTTTGGAATGACATGCACCAGATGTATTACTTGTGGATGCACTGATGACGACTCATCTCCCCTAGCAAGTCTCTGATAATTCCGCAATCTCACCCCAAGCCAAAGTGTAGTGGATAGGCGAGGTGGAGCGGTATGCATTGTGGGCTAATCAAGCCCCGCGTGTTTTCAAAACTAGCATCACCTATCTCGAAAAGCATTAGCTTCAAGTAGAGATAGTCTTTGACCCTCAGAAAACTGTATGGTGTCCCGCACCAACCTCAACCGTCCCAAAACTACCTGAGCGTACGCTTCAAACAGCTCCGACGGGATGTTGTAGATTTTCAGGACATCGGGATGTATCAACAAACCCCTCTCAAATGTAAGTTTGACAATCTAAATTTAGTGTATTTAAAATAGTAAAGCTCATAACCTCTTGAAGTCGCGCTTGTAATGTCCATCAAGCTGATGAGATAAAATCTGTACGACACGTTTTTCCTTTATGTGAATTACATTATGCATTGGTTATGAATATCGCTAAAACACTAGCAGCTGAAAACCGTACATGAGGTTCATTTCGTATTCGGCCTATTGGCTATTACCAATACTATTCAGCGCCAACAATACACACAAAAGTTTGAATTAACCACGACAATTACGGAAAGCTTCTCTTCTGAGTCGAGTAATTTATGTTCTTTATTTTCATTAGATATATTGAACTAGAGGGATGTGTTATTACTACAAATCATATAAAAGGTTTCGCGAACTTCTTTTTCCTTTATACGAAGTCAGATAAATTAAAAGAATCTTATGTAAGACCATGTGTTTTCTGTTATTAAAAGCTTCATTTGTTTTGGTTTTGAAGTTTATTGAGTGATGTTCTTAAAAAAATTAGTTCATTTCGTGCATTATATGTATGGCATTATTGCATTAAATACGCTGCGAGAAAGACATTTTTTCACATGAATAACCGAAATTTCCGGAAGAAAAGATTAAATCTTTTTTACGTCAAAATTTAGGATATAAAAGTTTAATGATTTACCTATATAATTTTCACGATGAAAAAAAACATATTATTTTCTAGAGATATGCTTAATACCGCATTATTAACAGATCTAGAAAGAGATGAACATAACGAAGAGAATCAAAATATCGTTGCAGCTATGAGAGCAATTCAGAAATGTATTAAGGCTATCATGATCTGGTTGACGCTAGTGAGTTTTATGTTGGTAGTACACGTAATTTTTAGTGGTGTTTATGCTGGAGATGTCTACATAGGAAATAGTAATGTTAGTTGCGAACTTCTGCTGGGTCAAACCTATGAATCAACCGGCGTAGTAGCTCACCCACACTATGACTCACTACATATCAGCCCTTTTATGATGCCAGCCGATGCATCTAATGGGACCCAACTCGGTATATATTATGAAGACAATGCAGTCAATTTGGATAAAAGATATGTTTGGTGGTTTCTAGCGGCAGCAAAGTTAATAGATACAGGGTTAGGTCTATATGAATTAGCTACCTCATGCCAGGACTGGTCATCTGGGGGTGCTAGTGCTAAAATTGGTTGTGTACATGGAGCATTGAGTACGGCATTTACTGTAGCTGGCGGTGGCTGGTACGTTTGGAATAAATATATCGAAATAGGTAACCAGTTACTATCGCTACGTAAAAGAGACAGTGCGATAAATTATCAATCACATTTAGAGTATTTGGGGTACTATGTCAATCTTACCAACTTACCAGCCGCACTTGTTTACAATTCTGATGGAGAATTACATTACAGCGATGCTGGAGAAACTCCAGTATTATTAACATATACCGCAACAGGCACTTTGGTACATTTTACAGCTAGTAGGTTTAATGAGACCACATTTATTAGTAGGTGGGGAAAAATAGATGGCTTATCGTCAAAGAGAGATGAGCAGTTTAATGAGCAGGATTTCACCCAAGGTGGTATAGAATTCTCCCATATAATGAACGAAGGTGACAATGCTCGGCTCTCCACGTCAAATGATTACGGACAAATGGACCACGAAGTATCATGTTTATTTGGGGATAAGCCTGGTAACACATACCAATATCAAATATATGATAACAACCACAGATCTACTATTACTGGAGGGATTGTTAAAGCTTTCCAGTATGATGCTTATGATACCAGTGCTTTGACAGGCGAGTTTGTGTCAAGCACGCCAGAAAACCAAGCATGTGAAATATCTTAGTCGCTGAGATAGACTAATCTTTTTCCGACATCTGTCAAATAGGGGTTTCGCAGCGCGGCAGCTGTCAAACTTTTATACTGTAAACTTTCATTGCATAAACATTTGAACCATAAATATTTAGAACATGACATGGCCGAATAGTCGTATGAATATCATTTTTTAGTCTGAATAAGGCGTGCTCAATTTAAGCCCGATAACCATCACTAAATAGGAACCGGCTAAACTGGTGATTGCATACATATGCACATGATAACCAGTTTATCGGAATTTCGGGTAAGAGGTATTTATGCATAATACAGCTTGATTATATGCAAATGTCAGAAAAGTAAGTTGTAGCGTGACAGGAATCCGGGTTTGTTATTTCCGAAACCTCCTATCACTATCAGCGACTAGAATATATCGTGTGCGACCTAACAAGAACTAACCTGATAATTGCAATACTTATACCACTAAACTGAAAGTTTCCATATTTCAATAATAGATTTAGTGTATAATATTTTGACAAAACTTCAATGTAAAAAAACTATTTAATAATTTTTGTTCAATTTCGAAAATATTGTTTTTTTTCGTGTTCAGGTAGTATTCGGCTTTTTATATACTAAATGTCAGCCTCAGACCATGAGTTCCAGTATAAGAAGTGCGAATCGTATTGAAGTCTAATTATCAACACTGCAGTTTTCTATTGTCGCGCATATTTTTGTGTAAGTCAACAGTGTAGCATATATAACCCGCATTGAACTTTTATTCATTAAGAGTTGGTTCAGTTCCAAGTACTTGGAATTCAGAACCGGCTGGTTATGTTCCAGATATTTGGAATGAGAAACATGTGAAAGCGTGGAAAAAAATAACTGATAGAGTTCATGAGAACGGTTCGTTTATTTCAAGTCAATTTTGGTTTTTAGGTAGGCTCGGCGATCCACAACTATTAAAGGACCATGGATTGGATTATGTTGCACTATCTGCAATTTACCCAGATCAAGATTTTAAAAACAAAGCTGAAGCTGCTGAAAATCCGCTTAGAGCCTTAACAGAAGAGGAAATTCATGAACTTATTTATGAAACATACACCAATGCCGCTAAGAATGCGATCGCTGCTGGATTTGATTATATCGAACTTCATGCAGCTCACGGATACTTGCTCGATCAGTTCTTGAACCCAGCTACAAACCAAAGAACTGATAAGTATGGTGGTAGCATCGAAAATAGAGCGAGGTTAGTTTTAGAATTGGTTGATCATTTAACAACTATTGTTGGTGCAAGCAAATTGGCTATCAGAATTTCACCATGGGCCAAATTTCAAGGTATGGATGCTGAAAAAGATTCAACTCATCCTACCACAACATTAAGTTACGTCTTGCATGAATTACAAAAAAGAGCAGATAATGGCAAGGGGCTTGCATATGTGTCAGTTGTCGAGCCCCGTGCTCAAGGGGGCGATGATGTTGAAAAGTCTCAACAGGTTGGTGATAATACATTTGTTGGACAAATTAACCCTACCTACTTGAGAATCTGCCTCAAATCCCCCATACAAAGGAACAAAATAGACCAAGAATGTTAGTAGCAAGGTCAATGTAGAAGTAGTTTGTAAGGCCAAGTCTAAAGCCCCAGCAGATTCAATCAGATATTTCTCAGTTGGTGCACCAGTTGAACTTCCATCTGGCAAAGGTCTCTGAATAAAACTTGTTGAGACAGTAGTTACAGAGTAATACGATGTGCGTTCAGCAAATTCGACGATATATTAAATATGGGACATATGATGCTCTTCTAGTACTTTTCTAGAATTTCTGCGTTAGTTTTCGTTTGGTTTTCTGAGTCCTTTATATATTCATCGAAGAAGTTACTTGAATACATAGGCCTACGAACCTCTTGAAGAGATATTTCTCCCTATTCTGAAACATTCTCAGAATATGTTTCTGGGCCTTTCACTTCATGCGCTTGATTTTGAGTTGAATCTTTTCGGAAGTCATAATTAAAGATGAATTAATTACACAGAAATCAAGTACTATATACTTGAGCATGGTTTAAATAGTATCTGGTTAATCGTCTCCTTCATTTTATATATCATAATTCTTCAGCCATAATTTGAGTTTGAGCCACCGTACATAATGCCGAATCAATTCTTATCATAGAATTTCAAAATATCTGTAAACTTGCCATATTTAAAAGGGTGTCATAAAAACAGTCTAAATTAACGTACTTTACCTATTGTGGTCATTGATGCCGCTAAATTATCTTTCTAGTTGAAGACAAAATGCTATTGAAAGACTTCGGAGGCAGGAATATAATAATATTCATCATTTTCAGCATATCTTGAATAATAACTATAAAGGTAGCAAAATAGAGGAAATTATCAAAGGTCATGAAATATCTAATAATGAGAGGAATCTAAGACCAGGTTTAGAGTCATCGGTGAACTCAGAGCTTGACCTTGAGCAGATAATTTGAACATGATAATTTGAATAAACAGTTTAAAAAATATGTCATATTAGTTGCGATACTCGCATAGAATATGTTGATGACAGACGGGTATGATATTAAATCAACTACAATTGAGTTTGTATGTACAGCGCAAATCAACACCTTGATGCATATTTGACGTCAATAATGATGTTTATTATCCCTGAATAATTGGCAGCAACCCCGTATATATTATCACCTAAATGTTTGAACGTATGGATTTCAATCGTCATAGTTTGGTTATTCGACACTTTTACTTTGGAAATATTACTTCCAATATATGAATCTAGACAACTTTCTGGAGGATTATCAAGATCATGTTTGGGAAAGAAAAGACTGAAATATATGTCCTTCGTAGATTTATAATAATACTTAATTATACTCTTCACTCTAACCTATACTCGACCCAATATGAGAAATTCCCGTAATTCTTTCATTATTAGCATTCATATTGTGTTAAATGGTTATTTTAGGCTTGAAAATAATATGATCTACAGCAAGTATAGAACTATTTAAACGTAATGTATTTATATATTCAATTCTGAAATAATGCAAAACATACTTTGATTTTTATAAATGTATATCCTGATCTAATATTCTAAATATAATTGACTTTAAAATTAGTCTTTTTGATATACTTATCCATTTCAATATAAAATGTTTTAAAAGGAGCTAATCATTATATATTCCTCTTATGATTTTTGATGCAGAGTATCTTCTACAAAAGCCCGTAGTATTGTCAAAGTCGTGTTTTTTCCAGTTGCATCCATGCTGATCTCATATAATATATAAAAATATTTCATTATCTTCGGGATTGAAGAAACATTAAAAATATCTTATCGAACATTAATCAAGTTTTGCCCAAACGGTTCCTATCACTGACGGAAGACAAACAGTACTGGAAAAAATTAAAAACCAGTAAAAATCTCATCCAAAAGAGCACTACTTGACAGAACAGATTATACCCATTGGTAAGACAGCAATTCCCGAAAGTCAAGGGCTATATGCGAATGGAAATAAGTTTTAGAATTTATTGAACAATACATATTAACAAAATGAATTATAGATTTCCATTTATATGTCGTCCATTGGTTGTTAACATGAAATGACTGGAAGAGTATCATAAATATAGAAATTATTTATGGATTATGTAAATTATATAAGGTTTTAGCTTTTTCAACTCCCTCATTATTAGGATTAATTCCCAACTAAATTTGGCCGATTAATTTTCACATCGTCGACATCAATAGGGACAGGATCAAAAACCACGCCCTCAAAAATCAACAAGCTTCCATCGCAACCGACTATGCCAGACTTTGTCCATATGATGGAACCGCAGCGCGGCTAGATGGATGGTAACTGCCAAGCCTTCGTAATACTCACGTAGTAGACTGTTTACTTTTGATCCAAATAATTCAATATCATAAATGGTCGAATGCGTGTTAATGATTTCCTGTAAAGAATTTCTCATATACATATTCTTTATAGGTTCTAGTATGTCCAATCTTTTCGTTTCAGCTCCCTCTAGAGGACCTGTACAAAGAACGCATGAAAAATAATGTTTTGCAATTGTTCTCACAATTGAGCTGTACAGTTATGATCATTTATCACAATTTACAGCTATTTTCTACAAACTGAAAATACACCGGTATTATATTGAAACGATAGTTAATAGCATATATATATATATATATATTCATTTTTCGAATATTCATTCACTTAGCCTAGAAAAAGTTGTCAATCTTCACATTCTTTTGAGGCTTCAAATTTGCACTTTTGATATCTCCCCGAGTGACCATTACTGAAAACTCATCATCTTCTAAGTTACAACATGTATTATGATTGTAAAATGCACTTTCTGCATCATGGCATTGCATGTTGCCATACCAAACATGGACGGTATAATCATCAGATTCATTCAGTACGTACAAGCTTTTTTGGTTACCTCCAGTCATTCCGTAGCATGTATTTACATCTAACTGGATATTTCCAGACAGATCACCTCCACAATCTTGACCGTGGTATGAAAAAATTTCTGCACCTTCTGCTAATAGGATGTTAACTAAAACTAATAAACTGATGTTGAAAATCATATCTAATTCTTGTTGAATTAAATTAATTGATCGATTTATTCAAGATCTGCTTACGGTTTTATACTTCGAAGATTGCTAAAAATAAGTTCGATAAAAGTTGCAAGGTAGTTTAACTATTGAATTATATTTCTCTCTGAACAGATCAAGATTACTAAAAATACTTCTTTTATCTCGGAGTACTGATACGAGCAGTACTGATACGAGCCGCAATATGCAGGGGACAATAAAACATAAGGAGATACCTAAAAATAACTTTGAAAACTACTATTGCCTTTTGAACTATAACATATATCAATAGGATTTACCTTGATACGCTGAGTATCAGAGTAGAAATGATACTCTGAGGGATATTTAGATTTGAATAGTTGTTACTTTTTTTTAATGTTAGAAGTCCCCGCTCAAATATTGTGGTTGTCACTTTGTTTCCGCGAAAGCAAAATTTTGAATGATTAGAAAAAAACATAGAAGTGACATTGTGGCCATCGAAATATGATTCGAATTATTTTTGTCTCTTGATATACTAAACTATCAAAAATCACATAGAAAATTGAGTCACCAGGGATGGCTTACTAATTTTTTTCCTCTTCTACAAGTTAAAAAGTCCGAGCAAAACTACTGGATTTCGCGCAAATTCTCAAAGTATATTTAGCGAATTATTCTAATACGGTGAATAATGTGGGGTCGAGTATTAAATAAATATCATGTGACTGATGGTCCAAACTTAGCAGCTAATTGCGATAGTCGATCTCTAATATTCCTTAACGGTTATCTCTTTTGGGATTAAAT
Source organism: Debaryomyces hansenii CBS767 (assembly GCF_000006445.2). Classification (NCBI taxonomy): domain Eukaryota; kingdom Fungi; phylum Ascomycota; class Pichiomycetes; order Serinales; family Debaryomycetaceae; genus Debaryomyces; species Debaryomyces hansenii. Next base: position 28,017 of record NC_006049.2, read on the forward strand.
ATGAGAGGGGTAGTAGCGATACTAATTAAGCTAATGGTATATACGTAATGGTTATGCCAGTAATATTGAAGTATAATATGATCTTCTATTAAAAGCATCAGGCACAGTATGACTGAATTAGGACCACGAAGTGAAGAAAATTCGATCGATGAAAAAAATATTCCGGGTACCGTACACTTAGTTGATGTTGAAGGGTGTTTGGACGTTAAGAAAGACAAAAACTCAGGAAATATAATTCTTCAACCGCAACCATCAAGTAATCCAAATGATCCCCTCAGATGGAGTAAGTCTAAGAAGCGTCAACAATTTTGGTTATTATGGATCTGGTCATTCATCCTTGCAGTTGCAGTCAACTTCTGGGGACCATTATTTGGTGTGTGGGTGGTTGAATTAAACTGTAATTTGACAGAGCTAAATATTTTTGCTGCAATTTTGTTTTTATTTTTAGGCATAGGCTGTGTCTTCTTGCAGCCAACGGCAATGAAATTAGGAAGAAGGTTTGTATATTTAACTTGTACAATAATTATGATAGTAGCGAATATAATCGGGTCACAAGCAAAATCAATTCAAGTTCTATACATAACGAATATCTTAGCTGGGTTCGCTGGCGCTCCAATCGATTCTTTAGTTGAAATATCCACTACGGATGTATTTTTCCAACATGAACGTGCAGAGTACCTATCATGGTTTATTTTTGTTCTATATGCAGGTTCAGACTTGGGTCCAGTTGCAAGTGGATTTATTGTTGAAGCCATGAATTGGAGGTGGTGCTATTACTTTCTAATAATTTTTTCTTCTGTATTATTCATTATTCAAATATTCTTTATGGAAGACACCACCTTTGAAAGATTAGATAATGATTTAGAAACTGACATATTATCCCAGATAAAATCCAGAGAGACCTTTCTTTCAAGAGGAGGCCTTGCTGAAATGCCAGCAGAAGTTAGCAGTAAACATAACTATCTTCCTTTCATTCAAGATGTCAGCGCTAGCATAAAAGATTATTCAGATTCTATCGATCATTACATTCCATTAAGAACTTATTGGCAGAGAATAAAACTTTTTGAGCTTGAATATAATGATTCAAGACCATGGATAATAATATTTTATAAACCTTTTTTTCTAATTTCGTTCCCAGCAATTATATGGAGTGGAATAATTTATGGATGTCAGATGATGTGGCTATCTTTATTAGGGACAACTCAATCACAAATCTATTCAAGCTTTCCCTATAATTTTTCCGCTTCTAGTGTAGGTTTAACAAATTTGGGAGCGTTTGTTGGTTCAATTGCTGGCATGTTCTATGGCGGAAAGTTTGTAGATTATGTCACTATTAGATTGGCATTAAAAAATAATGGTATTTTAGAACCAGAATTCAGATTATGGACTATGGCATTACCTACAATATTCAATGCAGCTGGTCTTCTTGCATATGGTTTAGGATCATATTATCAGGCACACTGGACGATATCTGTAATCCTAGGCCAAGGGTTAATTGGATTTGCCATGAGCTCATCAGGAGCTATTTGTATGACATATTCCATTGATAGCTACCCCAAGTTGGCTAGTGAAAGTTTAGTATTGATGTTGTTTATTAGAAATTGTATCGGTTGTGGTTTTACTTTTGCGATTCAACCATGGTTGGATCGATGCGGACTAAGTCTCACTACATGGTTGATGTTCATCCTTTCTTTAGTTGTAAATGGTAGTTTTATTATCATGATAAAATGGGGGAAGGATTTCAGAAGATTAACATCGGATAGATATTATGGATATTCGAGACAGTAATTAGACAATTTAGAGTAATAAAGACAGCCAGCGAAGTATTTCATTGTATTTATTGCTAAGGAAAGCATTTCTAGAATAGAAAATAAGTCATTGTTTCACTTAATTATATGCATATTTTTATTGAATACTGATATTCTATGCCCAATGGTATTTATATCATTTGTAGCAGCAGTGAATGTAAAAATCACAATATTATTAGGTATAGGTATTTCAAAAGAAAACTACGCTTTTTATCTTGTTATACGGTCTTTTTCTATTACTATTTTCCTCCCATAGAACATTCGATTGATGTTATGGTTAAAAAAAGACAATAACACAGATCAATACTAACAGATGATCAAGATTCACGATACAAAAATTATTTAGGTTAACTATGATAGGATGGAGAGTTGACTATGCTTTGAGAGATAAATTAGTGAATATAAATCAAATCAGACTACAATGTTAATTAGAATACAATGGTGATTTATTTCGAACTTTATCGAGATTCATTGCGGTTAATTGAAGCCGACATTACTAATGTTGAAGTATATAATGATTACCTGAGTCCAAATTAATAGAATCAAAAAGGTTCTTCTTCGTAAAACAAACATGTCTTCAACACCTGTATTTTCAAATTATGAAACTAATAACAACTCGGAATTTCATTACCCCAGGGCAGTCAGAGTAGGACCATGGATCAAATGTGCCGGTCAATGGGGTTGGGATAAAGAAGGTGTGATTCCTGAAAATCACGATAAACTAGTAATTATTGCTTTTGACTGTCCCGTTTGAAGTAATATTATATCATTAGACCTCTGAATATTTGAAACAGTGAAGTATTTTCATCATTATTTGCGTTCTCGTATTTATTTTGGCCACATTAACTATTGCACACGGTACTGAAGAGAAGTGGAAAACAGTCACGTAAGTTATCGAGTTTGTATTAATAGTTCCACTTGTAACTTGGAAAACTAAAATTGCAAGATACCCAGTATTACCGTATGTGCTTATGAAGGATCGGTGTGTTTGGTCAGCTTTAATCATGTCTTTAATGATCAATTTGGTTTACATAATACCAAATGATTATATGTATACCTGGTTAGCTGTAGCTATGAGGGTTAGGATTAAGGCAGCGACAAGAATTAATTCTTTATTTGATTTTGTTGCGACCATAGTTGGTCCATTAGTAGGTTTGATTGTTGTTAAATTCAAAAGGTTGAAAGGGTTCATTATATTTGGTGTTATCTGTTGGATTATTTCTATGGGAATCCTTTTAGGGGTGATAATGATGCGACAGATTCCCAAAAATATATTAACGGTGTAATTGGTGGATTATGTATTATGGGATTTGGGCCAAATTTTTTACCCATGCGGCATATGAAAATATGGCAGTGGTGATCTCAATATATTTGGCTTGTTATCACATAGGGATGGCATTAGGTTCATCCATAAGTGGTGTTTGGACGAACAAAATATACCCAAAAATTGTTGAAGAATTTCGGAAAGCAAATATAGATACCGGTTTGGCCAAAGATGCATATTCATCGCCTTTGGAATTTATTGTTGAGTATAAATGGTATACCATAGAGCGAATGCTCTTGTAAAGGCATATAGCTATACTCAGAAATTATGTATTGTTGGTTTAGTTTTATGTCTTCCATTGCAATTCGATACGTTATTGCTAAGGAATCATAAGCTCCAAAGTATCCAATCTTTGGAAACTAACGAGCAGCAATGTGGTGAGCAAAATGTTGTTGTGAATAAAGATGATGATGATATCATTTTCAAAAAATTGAAGGCTTTTTTTAAGCGATCGTAGTAATGAATACAAATATAAATTACTCCTTTTTATAGTCCTTAGAATGGCAAATATAAATAGAGCAAAATAGCGTCTGAACTATAGCATAATTAATATACCATGGTGATTCTTCAACTTTTACGCTGAATTTTTTTTGTTTTGGATACAGAATTAATGTACTGTTGAATTCCACCATCTAAGTATTTCAATTTGGACTTTTCAATGGTATATATTTCTCTTGCAATGTGAGATATAAAGTATTGGTCGTGCGAAGAGATCACCAAGGCACCATTATAGTTCAGTAGCGCCCCAATTAACGAATCTACCGATAATATATCTAAATGGTTAGTTGGTTCATCGAGGAAAAGAACATGAGGAACAGAATCAAATATATGGAGAGCCAAAGCGACACGAGCAAGTTCACCGCCGCTAAGGACATCTAAAGAACTAATAGAAACATTACCTCTGATCCCAAATCCACCTAAATGTGCACGGGCGTCACTTTCTTTCTTGTTGGGACATTTGTTTAGCAAAAGTGAAACTGGAGTGGTCTCAGGTGTACAAGAATTCAAAACTTCTTCTGCATTATGTTGGGAGAAGAGACTAATCTTAGCGTTCCCGGGCCATTGTACTACACCCGAGGTCGGCAATAAGTCACCAGTAAGAATTTTCATTAGAGTAGACTTACCATAACCATTAGCTCCAAGAATTGCAATGCGTGCTCTTTGAGAAACTCCTAGGGAAACTTTAGTTAAAATTAATTTTTGACGATTATTATATCGAAACGAAACATCATCTAATTTTATCAAGTCGCCTTGGTACCTTAGGGGCGAAGGATCTCCAATCCGCCATTTCTGGATTACTTCTTTCCCCTCTACTTCAACATCATCTCTGATAGCTTCATGGTAACCCGGACGATCTCTATTTAACTTGAATCTATGACCCTTACTATTTACTTCCATCCCCAAACGATCCATTTTTTTCTTTTTCGAAGCAATGACAGCCAACTTTTTGTCGTCACCACTCTTACGAGCAGTGGCAGCACCTTTTTCCATACTTTTTTGGGCTGCTGTCTTTTTTTTGTCGATAGCGTTGGCCACCGTTTTTAGATGCGCTTGTCTTTCCTCGTAATTTTCCAAATATTCATCGTAATTCCCCTTATAATATACTAGTGATTTATTTTTTAGCACAATAACCTCATCAATTGTTGCATTGAGGAAAGCCCTATCATGAGACACTAATAATATCGTAGTGTTATCTAAACCAGCGAGGTACTTTTGTAACCAAAGAATAGCTGGCAAATCTAAATGGTTAGTTGGTTCATCTAATAGTAAAACATCAGGCTTTATAAGCAAGGCCGAGGCCAACGAAACTCTAACCCTCCATCCGCCAGAAAGATCTTTCAAGCGTCCACCTTGCATTTCATTAGTAAATCCGAGACCCGATAAAATCGCATGGACATTACTGACGATAACTTCCTCGTTATCATATATTGCCAATTTTTCATTCATTTCATTTAAAAGGTCTTGAACCATCTCCACTAATTTGATCTTATGCGAACCGTTAGGTTCCTCCAAAGCTAGTTTTTCAATCTGACGTAATTCATCCTCCTTATTGTTCAATATCTTCCGTGCAACTGCTCCTCGCGCCCCACTTCGTTCCATAGCGGTCTTTTGTGCATCCTCGAACTCTCTTTTTTGATTATCAAGTTGAATTTTGTGAAAACATTGAGCAATTTCGGTATCATCACCAGACCCTAATGCCTCTTCAAGAGCCTTAGCACATCGCACAAGATTTGTCCTTTCTTTATCAGAATTTATAACTGCTTCGATAACAGTAAGTTCTAATTCGAGACCACTTACTAATTGTTCCACATACAAACTTCTGATATTAGAGGGAAATCCCGTAATTATTTTGTTTCCAATGCATTTTAATAGCGTTGTTTTTCCTGTACCATTGCCTCCAACCAATCCGTAATGTATGCCCGCAAACAATTGCAAATCCGTATCGACTATTAAATCTCTGTCGCCTACTGATATATTCACTTGTTTAAGATCAACGTTATTAAAGAGGGTCTCCAACGTCTCGCTATGAAATCTTGAAACTTGACTAGTTGCAACTATAGTATTCTTTGCACATTTAGAGCCTTTCAGGTTCTTTGGCCTCTTAGGCATTATAACTCTTCTACTCTATTGAAAAGGAATGCTTCGTGTCAATATTTTTAGCTCCACTTCTTATACCTCGAAATATCTCTCACAAATCCCCATTTGGAATTATGATTCATTTTATATCATAGTCACATGGTCATCGTATGTGTTGAAATCAAAACTGATACTAGATACTACGACCTTTCAAGTGTACTTTCAAGCATAATACGGCGTCTCCAAGTTAACATTGACTGAACTTCTCATATTGAACAGAAATAGGAATTTCACTTTAATTGGTATCAAGGTTTCTCACTATTGACAATTGAGCTCATGCATTCAGAAGGTATATATAGCACCACAGACTTTTATTGTAGCCTCAAGAGATTCCCACATCCAAATGAAAGTAAAAAGTATATAGGAAGAAGTGCATAGTACAAAATATATGTAGACATATTGAAGACATAATTGTTTCAATTCATACTTGATATAAACTGCTCAAATTCCTAGGCACCATAGGCCGGTCTTTAATAGAAAATAAGTTCGATTCAAGGGAACAATTTAAAATTATTTTAAAAGGCAATGATATAGGTTTATTATATCTAAGGATATAATTCTAATGAGTGGTTATGTACGGTTTCAAAGACTTGTTTTAAACATTCCGATTTATAAAGCCAACCAAAAGTAAAAAATCATGTAAGCAATGAAAAAAAGTGTAGTCGCAAGTTGTATTCGTCCACGAAGCTTTTCATTCTTTTCAAATTTCGTTGTTGTAGTAATTGGATCCAATGGCCCTGGTGTACCATATTTTTTCCAGTTATCGTTTTTGCTGAAGATATTTTCATTGTAATATTGCTTTACATCTTCGTCACTCGTTTTTTTTGCTGCAATAAGAATTGCATCATTTCCATGAATCTCATCCTCATCTATGTCTTTATATTTTGTATTCAATTTTCTCCTGATGTCGGCCATATTTTTCTTAAACATCTTGTCTAAAAAAGCGGCGCTTCTCAGGAATCCAACCCCGAATGGAACACATTTTTTCCCCTCCTGAAAGATATTAGAAGAAATATCATTCCAAATTGCAATTTGCCCAAATGTATACAATTCCTTAAACGGCCGCCTCTTAATAGACTCAATCATCAAAAATTCGGTAAGTTTTCTCAGACTATAGTAAGAATAGAAATTTATGGATACAGATAATAAGATACATCCAAACGTAAGTTCCCAAGACATTATACTTGGACTGATTTCAATAAAATCATAATATATTAAGGCGACCTCGGCCAGAATTAGAGTCAAAAAAGCAGGAATGACTACCTTAAGTATATTATTAAATGTTTCCCAACGTGACATATCTTGATTCTGGTAGATGGTAGGTATAAAGCTTTTTCGTCAAATTTCAAATAAGATTTAAGATATCTGCGAGTAGTGTACTTGGTTCTGCTCAATCTAAAAAATAAAAAAATATATAGAGGTAATCTTAGTAGAGTCAAAATAAATAAGAATGTTTACATTACAATATGTATTGTCTAATATTGGTATGGATCCTTTAATGTTTTTCATGGGTTTTATGGCATTAGCCGAGATACTAAGGGGTCGCTGTCCATCGTTAATATTGTATCTAAACGTTATTGTCCTGACGCAGGCTGATCACTTCACAAGCCTAATTAACGATATGAACGAATCAATTGAAAATGTTTTGATTACGAAAGTAATTGAGAAGAGACCCTTTAAATATCAAGACGAATCGCTTCTTTATATTAATACGTGGCAAGAAATTATAGCCGATATAAACTTACAGGTGAGGGCTAAATATAACAACAAGTATTATCACTTGGGAAACATTGAAGTTGCAAAGGACAGGTTTTTTGGTATCATGAATAAATTTTCACTTAGGACGAAAAACGAGTCCTCTATGGTTGACTTTACCTATTGGGAAAAGACCTTATTAATAGCCAGAAATATGTACGAAGAAGACTCGCGTAACGAAAAGATTTGTGACGAGAAGTATTGAAACTAGTTGTGCGTTATATTATCGTACGGAAAAAGCTAGAATTAAGTATTGCTAGTGATATTGATGATGAAAACACACTTTATAGAGAAAAGACAAGAATAGGATATACAAATGGTATTGATGACGATTATGAATTATAGACTAAGCTTTATACATTTCTAATAATGGATAATGCACAAGAGAGCAAAGCAATGTATACCAACTTTATTCTAATTTATAGCTTGAAACCGTGTTCAATATAAATTTAAAGCCTTAATATATTCTGAAATTCAATGCCTTGGAGTTTAATAACTAAGCGACATTAACGGAAGCATGCGTATTAGAACGAAAGATTTGTACAATCTTTATGTAAATTATTATTGTATTAATTGCATCTAAGATAATAACCCCAATAGATAGCTATAACTATTCTTAACCTATCCATTTATCAACAAAACCTAAGAATTTATTTATGAAACCTAGGCATTCAATTACGACATAAATTAAGCCGTAAGAAGCTAGACAAACAATAATCACAAGCTTTATCGCAAATTCCACACGACTGCGACATCTTTCATTATCTTCAAACTTGGTTGTTTCGGTAATTGGATTCAATGGTACGGTTGTACCATATTTACTCCAGTTGTCGTTTTTCTTAAAGATATTTTCATTGTAATACTGCTTTAAATCTTCGTCATACGTTTTTTTTGCTGCAATAAGAATTGCATCATTTCCACTGACCTCATCCTCATCCATATCTTTATATATTGTATTTAACCGTCTTTTGATGTCGGTCATATTTCTCTTAAATGTTCGTTCTAAGAAAATAGCATTTCCCAGAAGCCCAATTCCAAACGGGACGCATTTTCTTCCCTCCTGAAAGATATTAGAGGAAATATCATTCCAGATTGAATTTTGCCTTAATGTATACAATTTTTTAAACGGCCGCCTCTCAATTGACTCAAGCATCAAAAGTTCGGTAAGTTTTCTCAAACTAAAGCCAGTATAGAACAATGTGGATCCAAATAATAAGTAAAGTCCAAATGTAAGTTCATACCATACTATACCTTGACTGATTTTAATAAAATCATAATATGCTAACGGGATCTCGACCAGAATTAGAGTTAAAAAAGTAGGAATAACTACCTTAAGTATACTATTAACTGTTTCCCAACGTGACATATTTTGGTTTTGGAAGATAACCTTTTTTACGTCAAATTTCAAATAAGGTCTGAAGACTGGATGCGATTAGCAAAAGTAGTGCTAAATCACAACTCGATTCTGTCGCTAAAATATATGAAAAGAAGAGTACTCTTGCAAAAGTGCCAAAATAAATAAGCATGTTCACATTACAATATATATCTTCTAATATATGTGCCAAGCCATTTATGGCTTTCATAATGCTAGTGATATTATTTACGACTTCGATTGGCTGTTATTTAGAGTTGATGGTTTATTTATGTGCAGCTGTTTTGTTGCAAGCTGATCACTTCAAAATGTTGACAAATGATACAAATGAGACAATTGAGCATGTTTTAGTTAGGAGTGTAATTGAAAAGAGACCTTTTAAATATGCAGATGAATCGTCATTATATGCCCATGTTTGGCAAGAAATAATAACTGATATTAACATATTAGTAAGGGCCAAATATAATAATAAATATTATCACTTGGGAAGCATTGAAGATACAAAGGATAGATTTTTTGGTATCATGAATAGTTCTTCACGTTCACTTCGGACGAAAAAGGATCCTTCAACAGTCAACTTTACCGATTGGGAAAAGACCTTATTGATTGCAAGAAATATATACGAAGAAGACTCTTGTAATGAAAAGTGTGACGAAAAGTATTGAAACTAGTTGTGCGTTATATTATCGTAAGGAAAAAGCTAGAACTACGCATTGCTAGTGATATTGATGATGATCGTAAATTGCAGACTACATTCATGACGAAAAGACAAAAGAAGGAAAAGCAAATGCATTATTTTTGGATACTAAGAATATCTCCATACATTGAAGTAGCTCAATCCTTTTATCTGAAAAAGACACATATACTCATTAAATATGCAATAAGATAATTTTGCTAATGTTATTCATCTGCCGCCATAGCTTCTACAAAATTTAATCTCCCTATATCTAATTATTATAGAATCTCAAATATAAAAGATAAGTCAAATTATAATTTTGGTTTTGTTTCAACCACAGGGTTTTCTTCATATAATCTCGTCAAGATATCGCTGAAGTATTTCGCCGCGATTGCTCTTTTTATTTTGAAAGTAGGAGTAACTACGTTTCTTTCAACAGTCAATGGATTTATGTCAATATGAATATTATGCAACCTTTCAAATCCTTGAAGTTGTTTGCCCACAGAAGAGTTGATTTTTAACAAAAATTTTTGTCTATTTTTAAATTTGTTCATCTCTATCAACAACTGGGTAGTAGTTAAGTAAGACTTTTTGTATCCACAAAAATCATGAAGGAATTTCATTCCAGAATTGTGATCGATACCTGCAATACCGACCAAGTATGATTTTAGACGGTCTCCGTGAATAAATAACTGTGAAAGGATAGGGTTAAATGAGAGATATACGTTTTCAACTTTTTCTGGGGATACATATTCACCTTGAGCGAGCTTAAAAAAATTCTTCACTCTATCAACTATAAATAACCTACCAGTATCACGATCAATCGTCGCAACATCACCAGTGTGGAACCACCCATCATTATCAAAGCATTCCCCGGTCGCAGATTTATTTCGAAAATATCCGTGGAAAACCATCGGCCCTCTGAATAATACTTCTCCCTTGTTTTCTTTAGCATAGTACCCCATTTCAGGAATCTCTTTTAGCTTGACTTCCTCCCCTACCCCGACACTTCCACATGAACCTGGTTTACATTCATAGGCCCCACCTTGTGTCGAGGCTCCATATGTCTCTGTTAAGCCATATAGTTGCTTTATGCCGATGTTCAAAGACGCCCTTAAATAGCTAAGTGTTGAACCAGATATTGGTGCTGAAGCAGTCTGTGTCCATACCAAGTTATCAAAACCAACAATCGATCTAAGATCTTTATAAGGAGCATAGTTATCGTATTCCTTATGAAGACCTTTTGATCCATCGAACTCACAATGCTTTTTCAATTTATAAGATATAATTTTATTTACCGACGAAGCAATATCCGGATTAGAACTGGATACAGCTGCTTTAATCACTGACTCCATCTTTGTTAATATCCGTGGAACCAATGATAAATAGGTTGGTTTAAAGAGGCGCAAATCTTCAATTAAATTATCAAAAGAATTCACAGGTGCCAGACTGGTGATGGTTAACTGCGGGAATCCTAAATAATAACCAGTAGTCAATGCAAACCCTGTGGTTCCTCTTTCATAAATGTGTGTTAGCGGTAAAAATATAAAGGCTCTTCCAGGGTTGACTTGGGGCATTGCGCTAGCTAGGAATGTAATAGAAGTCGCAGCATTCTCATGAGTTAACACTACTCCCTTAGGTTTGGAACCAGTTGTCCCCGATGTGAATGCAATGGTGTTCAAAGTATTACCAGTGGGAGGTAATTCCCTGATCCGGGAAGATTTTCCAAACTTCTCTACTTGATCAAAATCATAAAGAGTGATATTTGTAGCTCTGGCCAATTCCATCAAAGACTGATCTTCATCTTTAAATCTTGAGTTAGCATAAGTATGAAATAATGGATCCATAGAAACTATTGTAATAAGATCACCTAATAAGTCAGGAAAATCTCTTTTCATGTTTATGATTCTTCTGACCTTCTCTTTAGAGCAAATTAATATAGGACTCCTAGTTAGATCCAAAATATATCTGATAGCATCTGGTCCGAGTGTGTCGTACAACGAGGTATTACCAAACGAGTACGCAGCACATGCTAAATCACTCAACACCCATTCTAACCGATTTGCCGAAAATATTGAAACAATAAAAGACCAGTTCTCGTCCTCTTGCTCACTGGGCTCTCCGTACTTTCGCCAGTCTCTCAAATGGTTGCCAATCTTCGCGTGACATTTCGACTCCTTCAACTTGAAAGGATTGTTTTTCAAGACATACAAAATGCCCGAACCGAAATCCATTCTTCTTTCATTCACCTCAGAATACGAAAAACTGCTAAACTGACGGTCTGACACTCCCGTTTCGTAATTATACTTTCTGTATCCAAAACAAGGCCTGTCTGCAAACAACTGCACACTATTGTTAAATAGCTTATTGAGCGTATTCAATCTTGGATGTATATTTGAAATAAGCTTCCCCGGCAGACTTTTATTTCTGTAGACCAGGGTACACTTTTCTTCCCCTGAATCAATAGGAATTGCTTCGTCTGCATACCGTAATGGTAGCTTAGAAATGAGCGATACAACGTTTCCATTCTCTTCTGGTCCGAACAAACTGTGCGAGAAGTCCTCCTCCTCAATCGACTCTCCAATATTGGTTTTTTTGGTGGTCATATTAAGCTAGTAAAATGATATCTTGGCTAATGCCTTGTAAAAGTACAATCTGGGGTTACCCACCGACATATATACTCCGAGATCACGTGATGCTTGTTTTCTTAAAAATACCCCAAGAATGTTTCACAGTTGACGATACAAAACGGGGCAGACACTTGGGTAACCGAGTTGTAATTACCGCCGTCCAAGGCACGGTGGAGAAAGGTACAAATCAAGTATCTGAAGCAATACCAATGCAAGGCTAATCTGATATAGAAAGCCACTCTCAATGGGTACGAAGGTATAATGTATTGAGTTTAACTAGCATTCAAACTTTATCCAGCCGCTACGAGAGAAGTTTGCAGTTATATTCGTGACGCTGATAGTGTTGCAAATAGGGGAGAAGAAACCTAGACCGTGTCCCCTCTTTTTAGTATTTCGGTTATTGACGGGTATTTCTCGCACCCTTACAGACTTGTCTGCGTAGCGTGCAGCTATATGATCAGCCGTTTTTGAAGTCTGCACACCCTACTCTTATGTTGGGGAAGAGTTTTCACAATTTGAGGCTACTCAATGATAGCATGCATTGATAGGAATCGTTAAATTACTTAGTGTTCATAAACCATTAATGATCTAAGAGAAGTAGGTGATAATACAAACCAAAGGGTGTGGATATTGTGAATGGTTTCTCTAAAATTATGAAATCAAATATATATATATATATATATACGTAAATCTTCGTTCAGTTTACTATCTATAATAATTGCTTAGAATTAGTTGAGGTGAGTAGGATTCAAAAGCAAGCTCAGAAGCATTATATATGTATTCTTTGCTAGGATTTTTGTTTAGCTAGTATTTCAATAGAAATTTTGGTAATTGGTTCTACTTCTGAAAAAGCATTGGAAGTTTTAAACCAGTAGTGTGTTTTGTACTTACCTTTTGGATAATTCGGATTCTGACACAATATTGAATATATGAACGTATGATTGCATTCAAAGTACCATAATTATCTACATGAAATACATGACCTTGAAGCAGAAGGATTGCAGGGTCAATTGATTAAATTGTCAATTAGTTTAGCTGATTAGAATCATGGTTCCACGTAAAGACAGTTTGATTATGCTTCTCTGGTTCTCGCTATACAAATACTTTCCTATTTGTACAAAACAATTTATACTATGCGGTATAAAAGTAAAGGTAATGCTTGTTTATGCATCGTGCTACATAATTTAACTCCTTTTAAATTAGTATAAATTGAGAATGTCAGAAGCAGCCAATAATGAAAGACTTAGCATATATATAGATGATGCAATCTCTACGATATTAGAAGTCAAACTTAATAGAATTGTTCCACCTACTTTACAAACAATGGTCAATAATAAATTCAATGAAGCGCCAACATGGTTTACGTCGGAGATGAATAATATCAAGTCTGGCCTTACCGATTAGGAAACTAGAATGAATAGCAAATTTGCTGTACTTGAGGCAAGCTTGAATACCAAATTGGCTGTACTTGAGGCAAGCTTGAATACCAAATTGGCTGTACTTGAGGCAAGAATTGATATGTTAGATTACAGATATTTATGTCTCTTTAATTATCAAAGAAGGATGGGTGCTCATGAGGCTATTAGTGTGCCATTCTTAGATAGAGAAATAAATCAAGAAGAGTTGCCCCCAATTTTGTCAGTTGAGAATATTAATAGATTGACTAAAGAACAATGTCAAAATTATTTAATGGGATACAAAGTTCAATTTCATCCAAACGAAACAGTCAAGTTGAAGGAAATGTTGCGTGACGTAGTAGGTTTAATGGCTAGTCATGACCTTAATTATCAGTTTTCAACCTTTTTCCCATAACTAATTAGGTTCAAACTTATGGAGCCCCAATATTTTTAGTCTTTGTTATTGCTTTTTTAGCATTGGGGTTATATACCAGGAGTGATTAGGTCGAGCAGTTGCCATAAAAAGCATTATATGAATAAAGTAGTTCCGTGCAGTATTTAGTTCCGATTTTAATAAATATGAAAAGTAAAGAATATTGAGCGTATACTACAAGTAGAATGATCGACATATATATATATATTCTCTTCTAAAATACCCTGTTTAATTGAAGAATGTTTCCTGACTATACCGTTTCATTATGAGAGAGAAAAATGTATATGCTATGTAAAAAATGCACGTACTTTTCAAGTTAATATAAATGGACATAATATAATTATTTTACAACGAAAATAAGAGAAAGAGTAAATAATTCAGATGGGCACAGATATCATAAAATCAGGTGTAATGGATGCAAGAAAAAACGAGACTCCAGAATGGTTTACTACGGAAATGAATATTATCAAATCAGAAATATGTGTCAGAGCTTCGAAAACAAATATATAAGCTTGGAGAAAAGAATGTCTGGCTTGGGAACCCAAATAACTTAAGACTGTTATCGTCACAGTTGATTCAAAAGTTGTTATATTGGAAAACAAAAATTCATTTTTTGAGTAACTCTTTGAGAAGAACTCGTGGATATAATGCTGATAGTGTACCTTTCTTAAATAAAGAAGAAAACCAAGAAGAATTGCCTCCCATTCTGTCAGTTCAGGACATTGACAGATTGACTAAACAACAATGCCAAAAATATTTAAGAGGATACAATACCCTGTTTCATTCAAACGAAACAACCAGGCTAAAGGAAAGTTGCGGGATGCGATAGGTTTACTGGTTAATTGTGACATCAACTATCTGTTTTCAACTTTCACCAACAACTAAAATAGTTCACTCCCATTATAAATCAAAGCTTCCCCTTCTTTCTTTGTAGTCTCTTTTTATATTAAATATAGTACATGTATATGTACGAGCTTTGAAGTAGTTTTGACCTGGAAAATTACTCGTACTCGAATGAAACATCGCAATCTAAGTCCCAAAAAGATGTAGGTGGTTGAACAACTGGTGCTAAATATGCTGCAGCTGCTGACCATACCATATCAAACCATAATTAAATTCACAATCGGAAACCTTCCATTTTGTATTGACAAGGGAATTGTTAATAACTTGTATCCGATCTAGTAGAGCCATCAACTCATCTTCACAGAGGTCTTCCACAAATCTAATAATTGTGATATGTGCGGATGGTGCATGGTAACGTGGTCGTATATCAACACCACACGAGGTTATAGAGTCAAATAGTTTCTGTCTATATTTAATGTGACTCCTATTAACAGAAGTAAATGTTAGTGCAATTGCATTTGCATCAAAGCAAATCAATGGATTGCTGAGTTCAGGTCCATCGTTAGCAACCGTTATTAATTGATCAATATGTGACAGAAGGATATTCACGATCTCCTTTATGCTGTTTTTGGTAGATGTGTTATCAATCTCCAAAACTGACATATGCAAGTACTCGTTGGGAGTAAGCCATAGTGCTGAAGACTCCGGCACAGAATCTCTTAGCTTGTATTGAATGGAGGATATAAGAGATTTTACATTTTCAGCTGGACGTGAAATAATGCAGCATCCTAATCGATCGTCAGCCTCTTTCCCGGCAAGCACAGCATCAATATTGATTTTAGGATTAGACCTGAGATTTTCGAGTTGTTTGTGATTACGACTTAGTCGATACGCATCTTCGTCTATGTTATCTTTATACCGACGGGCAAGTTCTATATAAGGATTAATCATTTTTCTATCGGGAACTAATCTCTTATCGTAATTTTAAGATGTGCATGTACAAAATGATTTAATATGATTCTTTCCAATAATACAACAGATACTGTACCAATAAGATAACAAAGATAACAAGTGGTTAAATGAAGAACTTCAAATATTTATTCGTTGTGGCTTATCGGTTAATTTGTAAATTGTTTATTATCTTATTTAAGATATCTCATTTCACGTTATTTTTATTCTTCATCAAATATCCTCATTAATATTTAGTCAATATGAAGGATGGGATAAAGTCCGCTTTTGTTACAGGAGCTTCGTCGGGTATTGGATATAGTACTGCCATCGAATTAGCAAGTAGAGGGTATAGAGTTTTTGCTGGTGCAAGAAGATTAAAGGCTATGGAACCCTTGAAATCCCATGGTATCACTATATTGAATTAGATGTTACTTCGATAGAAAGTATTATTGCTGCCAAAGATCTCATTGAGGGAGAAACCAAAGGGTGTTTAGACATTCTTTTTAACAACGCTGGTGTACCTTGCAGAGCCCCTGCTTTTGATCTTGAAGAGGAATGGTTTCGCTTGTGCTTTGAGGTAAACGTATTCGGGCCTATGAGAACCGTCAAGGTATTTCATCCATTGTTAATCAAATCTAAAGGATTAATTGTGTTTACTGGATCTACTGCTGGATTGGTGCCCCTACCATTCAATACTGTATATTCATCATCAAAAGGTGCCATCCAGTCTTATGCAAATTGTTTGGCGCTCGAAGTACAACCCTTTGGAATCAAAGTGATCAATTTTGTAGCTGGTGCTGTCGAAACAGATATAGGTACAAATGATACTCATGACATACCAGAATCATCTGTATTCATCATTAATGGTGAAAACGTTTTCGAAAATGACAAAGCTCTCAAAAATTTAAAGAAAATGACTTCTGAAGCCTTTGCAAAGAAAGCTGTTGACGATATCGAAAAAAGTTTGTCGAGTACACATCAGAACTTTTGGATGTCATACAGAGGAAAAGGTGCTAGCTTTGTTAAGCTTCTTGTCTCATATTTTCCTCGTTCTTTCTTAGTTTACGTCATTGTTAAATCTTTAGAGTTAAAGGATACATTTACTAAAATAAAACAGAAGTATGCTTAGAGAAATGAAATTTTTAGAGTAAAATTCAATGTCTAGTATAGGATACAATAACGTCATGAGTTAAACATTGATGAAATAATATGAGTATTATATTATATTGCATTTGCTTGCTATGAACTTGTTATCTATTCCGCTGTTGAGTTTCAGAAATGGAATTGAGATATTTCAAATATTTGTTTAAGTTTGAATAGAGAAATTTAAGGCTTATTGTATTTTAATACAGACATTATTCTTATATCATTTAGAGCAGAATGATTTTCCAAAACTTTCATAATCCTAAAATATGAAATGCTTAGAGTAATGATGCCAAAATTATAAACCACTTTAAAATTCCAATAGATAGTATATTGCGTCCGATCCGATATCTTTTGATCAATATTATACAGACAAGGAAATGGATGACAAGATGCGCTTACAAAATTTGTAATTTGATGCACAATTACAGTTACAGCTCGTTATTCAAAATGTAGAAATGTTGTCATAATTTATAAAGACGTCCAGTAAAAATATAAATTATGATTCATAAATATAACCTTTCAATAGTAGATCATAATAATAGACTTGCTCCAAATTAATCTTTTATGAAATCTCTTTCTTGAGCGATAATTCTCAAAGCTAATTTTTTTGAAAAATATCTTGTTAATAAAAGATTTCCACCCATATACCAAAAGTTTGGATGACCGGAATCTCTGTACATAACTTTCGTTTCACCTTCATCATCGAGACCCCAAACAGGATTAAGTCTATCAGCGACTGTTGAACCGAAAATTTTTCGAGCACTCTCTTTCATATTTGAATAGCCAGTCGCTAAAACAACTATAGCTACGTTACCAATTGTAGAGCCATCTGAGAATACGACACCATCTTCAGTAAATTTGTGAATGCTCTGTCCATTCTTTACTAAAATTTTTCTTTCAGCAATTAGTCTAGAGCAGCCGACGTCAATATAATAACCACCACCTCTTCTTGAGTACTTACCAGGTAATCCAGTCCCACCATAACCATAATCTATATTAAAGCCAACATTTTTTAATGAATCGTGTAATTCTTTTTCCAAAGAAACAATTCTCCGAGTTTGTTGTTGTAACGTTAAGTTCAATAATTTCCAAGGCATTGACTGAGAAAGTAAATCTGCGGTATCAATTGGTGGGCCACCTTCTTCGTAAAGCCCCTCGTTAGTTATTTCACCACCAACTTCTGCAGTGAAGATACATGTACTTGATCTTTGAACAAGTATTGGCTTAGCTCCCTGTTCGTAAAAATCTTGAGCTATATCATGACCAGAATTGCAACAACCAACAACCAATGCATTTTCACCTTGATACATTTTACCAGTAGAATGTTGAGAAGAGTGAACAATTTTTCCTTTAAATTTATGCTGATCTTCAAACGATGGAATATTTGGCTCACCTGAATGGCCGGTTGCCATTATGACATGCTTTGGTCTCAAAGTGTCCATTTTTCCACTATCATTATCTATAACTTTGACTATCCACGTTGATTTGTCTTCTTCAAAATCAGCACCTACAACAGTCTTGTTTGCCCAGAAGCTTAATTCCATATTCTTAGCATAATTCTCAAACCAGTCTCCTAATTTATCCTTGGGAGTAAATATTGGCCATGTATCTGGAAAGTTCATGTACGCTAAGTGATCGGCCCAAACTGGATCATGTAGGACTAAAAACTTATAGCGATTCCTCCAATTATCACCAATATTTGGATTTTTTTCAACAATTAACGTGTCCACCCCCATACATTTCAATCTTGCTGCTATATTCAACCCACTTTGACCGCCTCCGACGACCAAAACAGTTGGCTGTTTGGAGCTGTCTCCCCAGATAAAATCTTTTTCTCGATTTTCTAACCACGAAGTTCTTGCTTTATGTTGTCCATGATTGACACCTTCAGGTCTGTTAAAACCAAGCTGCTCTTCATTACCTTTAATACTTTCAAGACCAGTGTAGACTGAATAAGCTATCAATTTATTATCAACAGGAATCAACCTGATTACCCCGCTACCCTTTCCATAGCAATTGTCAAAATTAACAATGAATTGTACCAACTGAATAGGTATTGGCTGTTCTCCAGTAGAATCCTGAATAGTGGCGATGCTAATGCTGTTATCGTATCTCAAATCCGCAGTCCGATTAATCTGAAAATTTTGTAGTTGAAAATATGGAATTTGCTTACTTAGGAAGTCTTTAATCTGTCCTAAATCACTATATTGATGGAAATCCCAACTAAGACATAAGTGGTCCTTCCAAAATGAATGGGGTGCAAAAATACTATCCAATTCGTTAATATTTGATGTAGGGGATTCACTAATATCCTCAAGAACTTTTGAGAATTTCGCAACCCATTCAGAAACAAGTTGCAATAAATCAGAATTCTTCAAAATTTCAGGCGTCGGCTTCATCTTTCCATACACCTGCGCTATGGGAATATCATTGTCGCAGGGATCGTACACCAATTTGGGGTTCACTTGACCTGCAATATCGGTAGTTGTTTGAGAAGACGTTTTGTATGTCAGCTTAACTGACGCTTGAAATTCACCTTCCAACATTACTGGATAAGAGAAAAAAATTACAATTATTTCAAACAATTTATGACTAAAATATTAGACTTTGAGGTTACTTTATAGGCATAGAATCTGTACTCTTCGAATGGGGGAGAAAAGGAGAATCTAGTTCCGTTAGTGGAAAGTGCGGGTATATTGCTTCGGTAGTTTTCATTTTTACACTTGGTTTACTCAATATCAACACTCCGATAATTTTACCACGTTAGTATTATTTATTTACACCGTGGTTTGGCGTGCGAAAGAGATATACAATAAGCAATTCGATTCTGCTTAGGCACGAACAGTCAGCAATGAATTTTACCACTTAAAGCTTGGAACAAGATTAAACATCAGTCGTGGATAGTTCATATATTTGCAGCAGTTTACATTTAGGAAATACGGCGTCATCGTACATATTGGCCATAATAAAAAATATGTTCATATTGTTTTATATTTATTCAATAGTTATCTAATGAATGCAAATATATATATGAATATATATTGAAATGGGAATTGTTTACAACGGACCATGTCCATTGGAACAGAAAATTGATCTTCAAGGGAGAGATTCTGCTGAACTAGCTGCAGATCTTCATCGCTATACCGAATATCAAGCTGATAGACAGAGGGTAATTTCTATTGTCTCATCATCAACCTCAATATTTGCCGGGTTGGTAGGGATATACTTCTTCTTGGCTATATCAGATAGAAAGCGTATATTCAGGCATCATTTGATTATCCTTTTGATTCTATATGATTGGATGAAGGCCATATGCTTGCTATTGTACCCCGTACGAGTTTTGGTAACATCAAAGGCTTATTACGACGTAGGGTTTTGCAGGGTTGTTGGGTTTTTTACAGCATTTTCAATTGAAGGCTCTGATCTCGCAATAATTAGCTTTGCTATTCACCTAGCCTTGTTGGTTTATAGACCGAACGACAGAATCAAAAGAGGAATTAATTATGAAGGAGGTTTATACCGCTACAGGTACATAGTTTATCCCGTGGAGATATTACTTCCAATTGTGCTAGCTTCATTAGCTTTCATTGATAACTTAGGGTATACACCGTTAACCAATTGGTGTTATATTCCAAGCCGTCCAATCTGGTACAGATTAGTCTTGAGTTGGATCCCTCGATATATAATCATGGTTTCCATAATCATCATATACATATGCATATATCAACATGTGACGAAACAATATAGTAGTGTTGGCAGAATAGTTGGTGACAATACTATTGAATCTACAATGAAACAAAAGCTTCGAAACTTTATGGGATTTTTAATGTTTTTCAAGTTCAGTCTTACCGATGATGAAATTCATAATACAAATAATGGACTACAGAGGGGCAATATAAATAATGAGACTGTTCAACAATTTAAAACTAGGCGGATTCAAACGCAAAAACAAATGAGGGCGATATTCATATACCCTATATCGTACATTTTTTTATGGGTTTTTCCCACAATAGTTCACGGAATGGACTTCCGATATGGGCTTTCTATTCACCCATATGTATGGCTAAATGGAATTGCTGCGTTTATGCAACCATTTAATTGTACTGTTGATACTCTTGTGTTTTTGATAAGAGAAAAACCTTGGAGAATCACTACCCTTAAGGTTGATTCATCTTTAACTGAAAACTACAAGTATCCCTGGTGGAGAAGATTGCTTTCTTTTTTACCATTATTTAGATTACCTGGATCATTGGAATCTCGGCGGTTAAATTATTTAGATTCTAAGAACGAGATTAGCACGTCAGAGAATGCCAATTCTCACGAGATTTCAAGCATTCCTTCAGATACAAACAACACAGGCAATATCAGAAATGTGTTTAGAAGGAACTATCAGCCTGCAATCATAGGTAATATTATGTCTTCCAGATTGACTGATTCAGGTATTGCTACTTTACAAGGTGGAAGAACAGGGAATAATGAAATTATAACTAATAATGAAGATCAAGTAAAGCAGCCAAATATCATACGTATATCTAATAGTAATCAACCGTTACATGTGGCTACAGATGAGGTTGGTTTGGAAGATTTTCTTAAGGCTGGACCTAGGGAAGAAATAGGTCCATAAAATCAATGAGGGTAATATTCCAATTGGTATAACAAAATAATAGGTAGTAGAAGAAAAAATTCTCATTCATCTACGAATGGCTTAAATTTATAGATACTTGTTTACAATTCGAATTCTTCTTTGATAAATCGAAATGATGCATTGTACATACAGTTTGATTTGAATTTCTTAGCATAACTAATGTTTAGATTAAGAATCAATTTGCGTATTTTAGACTAAGTGCGACACTGTTGAATATCTGCATAAATGGCATTTTTTTGTACCAGGGATATTTCTTAACAAGATCTGTTTTCATGTGATGTCGTTCGTACATACCAGGCCAAAATTAACGGTTGTATGTTAAAATAAGCACTTGCACTATCTCAAGACAATAAATCCAAGACTATCTATCGCGATGCCTATTTGCATTGGTAGTTAATGTTTTCTTACTTGCCGATTTTACTCCAGAATTTTAACTTAGTTCAAATTGATATGCCTTACGCCATCCCTTTAATAGCATATAATGTATTTCTTATCCATAATTTTCTACTAAAAAAATATCTTTTAATTAGGCATTAGAATGAAAAACTATTAAAGCAGCTGATTTTACCCCAACTTTTAAAAGTGTAAACGAATTATTTTTATCGCCTTAGAAGCTCTTTCAGGATATAACAACAGCGAATGTTGATAGAAATTCAATTGGGATCTCAATTCTATAGTATCTGTACTTAATGACTTGAATGACACATTCTAACGTATATCTTCTAATCATTGCAGTACAATTTTTTTTTTGCCTATTTAGGTAAATAATGCGATCAAATAAATTTCCTAATAAAGAACAAAGTATCTTTAATTGCATAACTTAAGTTGACGTATGCAGCATTATCACAAGAACGACCCTTTCCTCCAATAACAATTGAAGATCTTAACGTCCGTAGCAGCAAGTTAAGATGTCGTAAAAGAAAATTTAGATGGGGTTATAGTTACTTTTTATTTTTTATTATTCTATAACCATAAATGTACATTAGATCTGATTTTTAAACGAACAAAGAAGTATATTCAAGGCAATGAGAGTGACATAATCAAATTTATCCAAAGCCGTATTACTATTTAATTACCTAGAGGCCCATGTAATAAATGCATTTTTCTGTAAATTATACAAACTTTAATTAAAATGAGATTTATTGGACTTATTTTTGCTGTATTGGCAATTATAAAATTTAATTTAGCAGCCCCCCTTATTTCCTCTGAGGTGAAGGCTTCTAATGAATATGGAACTAGAGAAATATTATCAGATGCTGTGCCAAAAAGAGAAGATTTCAATAGCATATTTGAAGAAGATGAAAGCTTAGTCAAGAGAGATGTTGCAGTAATTACAGAATTCTTTACTGCACTTAATAAAAGCGATTTAGTTGTTCCAGTTGTGAAAATATTGGCAACAAACAAAATAACTGAACCTTTGTTAGTTCAGGCCATTGTTGCTTTTCTTAAAACCCAGAATTTGGCTGATTTGCTTCATTCAGTGGACGAGTCTGGACTCGCCGTTGATATCGTCCTTAAAGTGTTACAGGATTCAACTTTTTTCCCTGGGTTATTTAATATTGTCAATGGCTTGAGAACTGGAGCGACTACTACACCTTCTAAGAGCTCATTGGACACTGGAGCGTTAACATCTGCTTTAAGCCCTATCGTTCTGACATACAGCAAATACTCGGGTTTGAGTTCAAGTCTTAATTCGGCATTGGACAGTCTTGGAATACTGACCTCTAGTAATTCTGGACTCTTATCGGTCTTGAATCCAGCTTTATCTTCTGTTGGTATAAAAAAGGGATCTACAGGTTCTACAAGTGGCGCTTCGACCTCTAGTTTAAACAAATCGTCGGCAAAGGCATCGTCAACAAGTTCCACAAAAGCCACTTCTACAACGGCTACATCAAGTACTACGTCATCACTGTCGTCATCGCTGTCATCATCGCTGTCATCATCATCTTCAGGATACCTTGCCAGTCTTCTTGCGAAGATTAAAGCGTCTTTCAAAAAGCGCGATAGTGCTGCCAATATTATCAAAAAAAGGGACAATAAAGTTTTAGATAGTCTAATGGAATCTTTGGAAAAATCTGGATTAGCAATGTCAGTTGTATATCTGATTGCCACTGATCCTGATATGGCACCTTTTGCAAGAGATTTAATAACCCAGATTGTTAAAAAACAGGCTATCACATTGGATGGATTACTGCTGGCTTTAGATAGCACGAATTTATTGAATGACGCAATCATTGACTCTCTCTCAAGTCCAAAGCTTGGTATAACTATCAACTAGTCCCATTTCAATTTTTCTATTCAGTTATCGTCTTAATCTTTTTATTGAATTTTTTACTGTTCCTCAAGAACCTTTAAAATAAATGTGTACGAATATATCCATAATTCTCTGTCAAAATTGTAGTAAGGACATCATTATGTTGCAAAAGAAGTGGTTTATAATAATCATGTAATTCTTATTATGTCAAACTTAAAGTTATGTTTTATTTGGGTTAGTGGTTGAAACATATTCAAGAAGGGTATCACAACTCCTGAAGATGACGATACTACATGCGTGTAAAATAATATTAATGAAATCTATTAGTATAAAATATATAATTATGAAATATTTTGAAATTAATTAAGGGGGTAATATAAATGCTATGTACATTTTAAGCACACGTTATTGCAATAGCAATATGAAATACGAAATACGAAATAGTTTATTTTTGATTTTCGCTATCCTTTACACCTGTATCTTCAGGAGTGTAAGCATATTTGGAATAAGTCCTGATCTTTGCACCGTAGAAGTAGAATCCATATGGAATGGCACAACATGCTAATGAGATAAATGCCATTAAACTACTAGCCCATTGATAACCTAATCTGTGATACATTTGAATGGTGAATAAAGGAACACACGCACCCCAAATCGATCTGACTAATGTTTTAGCTGCTAATCCACTAGCAGCATAATGTTGATAAGAATCAACAATATAATTATTGGCTGGGTTATACAAGCAGCAGAACCCAAATCCAGCACCAATACCACTGAAACAAGGTCCTGCCCACGAAATACTAGGATAAGAGGACCATGCAAATGAAAACAAACTAGCAGGCACGAACCAACAACTGATCATCATAGGAATTAATCTTAATTCGGGTGGTGGTAATTCTCCTCTGTCTCTATAGACTTGAGCTCTCTTATTGTAATCTTTATTAATCAATGGGGCACAAGCTGTAGCAATAAGCACACCAACGCCGATTGGAATAAACATAATGCCAATCTTGGAATCACTCCAGCCCTTACCTTCACCGAAGACAATAGGGTATGCAAAGAAGAACATGTACAATAATCCGTAAATGACTGACATATATAAGGTCATCAAAAACACAATTAATTCGGACAATAATATGAATGGACGTAAAAAGGAATCATTACAAACTTGCTTGAACGTCTTGATCTTTAATTCCGAAATTGCTCTGTATCTGTCATCCCCAGTATCCTTTCTCAACTTCTTAGCTCTCCTTTTTAAGAGTGTTTGGTGGTGAGTCTCAGGAAGGACAGCAACAAAAATAATATAGAAAAAACCAGCAATGATCAAGAAAGTCCAGTAGATCCATCTCCAAGTATCTGCATAGTCACCAAGTAAACCACCAAAAATTGGACCCATAACTGGGCCTAAAAATGGAGCGGCTGAGAAAATGGCCATCGCAGCACCTCTCTCCTTGGCATCCCAGATATCAGCTAACGATCCACCAATAAGACACATTGGAGCCGAAAATGCTAAACCATCAATTAATCTACAGACAATCATGGTTCCAATGTTCTTCGCCAAAGCACAAGGAATAATGAAAACGAGGCCAAGGAATAATGTTACAACATAAACTGGTTGTCTACCAAGTTCTTCTGAAACAGGAGCGAATACACATGGTCCAAATCCAAATCCAAGAACAAACATGGTTACTGTAGCTAAAATAACAACTTCTTCACTAACTTGGAAATATTCTACTTGGCCGCCAATATCACCGGTGACAATAGCAGAACCTAAAGCAACAACGAAACAAATTGCACCCAAAACTGCAGTATAACACCATTTCAAAGGGTTTGATTTATTCATCGGGTTCTTTTCATCACCGGGTACAAATTCCACCAACCTTAAGCCAGTTTCTTGGTCAATAGGATATTTCCATGGATCTTGCTCATTGAGAGTAGAATTTGGATCTGGATGTGTTTCGATCTTCTTTATATCATAAGGCTCTTCTAAGTCACCTAATTTACCTGCACCTGCTTCTAATTCTGTTATAATTCTTTCCACACCTCTGTTATTAGTGATTAACCTTTCTAAACTTTCCTTGTCTTCACCTCTACTGTTACTTCTGCTCCTGTTTTTGAGCGAATTAGGTTGTACATCATTACCTTCAAATCTATTCACTTTCTCACTACTGATACTTGCATCATCAATAGTCGTTGAATTATTATCATGAAATTCTGAGCTTGTCATATTGAATATATTTACTGATAAATATCATATCCAATTATCTATAAAGGGTTAAATCGTTGTCAATTTATACTAACTGAACGATTTCTTTTTTACTCTATCATTAAATTTTTATTGCCGATACCGAAATACCGTGTGAGAGAAAACATTATCGAAGCTATTCGATTTTTCTTCATGACACACAAACAAAAAGAATCTTTTATTCTTGCTTCTCCCCACCGTAAACATTTCCGATTGCTAGCTCTTAAGGCTGGCTGTACTTCTATCATTACATACGTGGCGGTGACAATGGCTTACAATCGAACAGTAATTATATTTGTCCATCCCAATATATGATATTTTGTGTATTCTTCAAAATCAAGGGCCACCCGGCAATGGATATACCGAATAATATGATAATACATGAGATGTAAGTACAAACCGTACTAAACGCTTTTGTTTATTGTATAATAAACGGCATAGAGGTTTGTTATAGCCGTTCCAATACTTTATTTTGTAAGCATCGGAAGTCGGCTTTATGGTGAATTCTTAATATCGCACGGCTGGAAATTCAGAAATGGCGCATACTCACCTGCCTAATTAAGTAAAATGATATTCAGACTGTATTTTCGGCATAAAGGATATTTGCAGTATTAAAGGAAATATATATAAGTTCTTGTATATGAACATACTTTATTCTCCGTTATGTATAAAAAGCCTCTATTGTATTTTAAGTTACGTGAAGTTTTTGAATCATCTGTTACAGCATTCATGGATTTCTGAAATTGCTTTGTATTTCTGATTTGCTTTGCAATATGTTTCGAGAATAAATTTCGCCAACGTAATCAAATTCTTCAGAGGTCAATTTTTCACAAGATAGTGGTCTGTTACAGAATGAATGATCCAATGGATAAACATTGGCACACCTGAAGATGTCGAGTTTGATCCTGACCTTTAATGGGTATTTTAAGCTGATTAACTAGAAACATATTTGCCTTTGATACCAAAAGATTAAGCCAGCTTCACTACAAAACGTTTACATCAAGTCTTAGACTCCTAGTATATTCAATTCTATAAACTATACTGACTAATATGAATACCTAAAGTTTCTGTTTTCCATATCGGTTAAATCTAAAAATTGGTAGTTATCAGGTAACTTATGTAATGGCTCATTATCTCTCTTTTCGTTTTCCTTTTTTGATAAATAACCAACTAAGAGAGTTAAGGGGACAGAAGCAAATTGTGTGACTAGAATGGCAATCTTGGCCGGTACGTATCCAGGAAAGTCTTTTGCCTGAAACATTTGGGGCCCAAGAAGACAGGATAAACTGAAGAAAATCATTGTTAATGCATTTCTAAACATTCTTTTTGTATATCCAGCTGTGTTGGCGCTGTTCCATGCATAAATCAAAGTAATCGAAGAGGATCCACTGTACAATAAATAAAGAGCTAACAAGTTCCCTATCTGTTGTGTTATAATATTCGTTGACAAGAGGACAATAGCCCCAATAATGGAAGGTATAAACATAGAAACTGTAATATAGGTTCTATGACCATAGCGAGCGACAAGCTGAGTCGTTATCACAATGATAATAATAATTATTGCCCCTAAAGGAATTTGGAGTAATGCAGTTTTATAACCGTCAAATCCAAATGTTCCAATAACTGTAGCACTATAAGTCCCTATAGCACCCGTAACAATTTGCGAAGTACCAGTAAGAATTAGCATCGGCCACGTTAACTTATCTTTAAATATTAGTTCGTACAACTGTTCTTTTTTGAATTTTTTGTTCTCTGTCCCCGTTTGATTCTCTCTGATATGTTCCAAAACCAACATTTTTTCGTTATTGTCCAAAAATTGTGAATTAACAACATTGTCCGGTAAGTAAAACCACACAAAAATTCCAAATAGGATAGTAATTAGTCCCACAACTAAGAATAATATCTGCCACGATTGAAATTCAGTAGTGTGAATGTGTTGAAAACCAAATGACAATAATGCCCCAACTATAGTAGCAGTACCTGAATTTATACTCCAAATGCCCATTCTCGCTACCTGCTCCGACTTGGTATAATACATTCCACTAATGGCTATAATTCCAACAGCAGAACTGCTTTCAAATATACCTAACAATGTTCTCACGATCATTAAAGATGCGTATGTTTTGCAAGCAGCATGGCATGTCAAAACTATACCCCATAAAACGATACAAATACTTAGAGCTCTAGAAATGGGAAATTTCTGTAAACAATACGAGATGAATGGTTCAGCAAAGATATACGACGCATAAAATATGGTGCTCAAATTAGAGAATTCATTCCCAACCAAATTTTCCTTAATCCCCATAGCAGCCGAATAGTTTAACAACGTCTTATCTAAGAATTGTAAAAAATAGATTGCACATAATAACGTTAATATCCTAAAATCAATTTTCCGTAATAGTTTTCGTGGTAATTCGGTATTCTCAATATCATCATTCTCTTTACTCTTTAAGAACTTGAATGCAACATCGTAGTTGCTAGTGTCCGATGTGTCAATATCACATAGCCCTTCACCGAACTCATGATCTTTTTCAATATCGCTCATTTTACGAACTATTCAATTTCAATTCTTCGTTGATATTATGGACTTTGAAGATCATGTCTTATATATATATGTAACACTTTCTCGTACTATCAGATTCCTCAAATTAAGAAACCAGAATTATAAGCGCATATTCGAAATTTTTTATTTAATTTCGCAACTTATATTATTGCATAGATGAGATACTACCGCAAAGTCTAGCCTATGAAAGTTGATTACCAGCCCATACATCCAATTTTGTAATAGGTTTTCTGATAACTAGATACCTAACTTCAAATGCCAGAATAAAGTTTCAAAAATTAGCATCATTTTTTGGCATCACTGAATTCCGCTAACCTTGAGTAATCTCGGTCCAGGATTCTGCAACAGTAACGTTCAAAAGAAAATCGTAAATGCTTATACAGATTTATCAAATTTCAATATACTGCAATTAAGTTCCCCATGAATTCTGGGGCCTATCAGTAATTATCGGATAAATAAATACAATATGCAGTATTTCGAATCGAAATTCAATAGACGGGTTGAAGACTTCCATTCGTATATTCATCAACTAAATTTAAAGGATAAAGATGACAGATATTTACAAGTGTAGCTTAGCTGAATTGGATAAGTTGGAAGGTGATGAAATAAGATTAGATAGATTTGACAGCAGCGTCTGCTGGAAATTAGGATCGATTGCACGAGACTTATCTCTTGAAAGATATCCCACCAAACCTGTTGTTATTGATATTTCATTGGCTTCTGGTCAAGTATTATTCCATTCGGTTACTAATGATGGCACATCATTAGACAATGATCAATGGATTTCAAGAAAAAAGAGAACGGTCTTAAGGTTTGGCAAATCAAGTTTTTATATTGGTCAAAAGCTTAGAATCAAGGGACAGCCAATGGAGGATGCACTTTTTGTTTCACCAATTGACTACGCTAGTCACGGTGGTAGTGTCCCAATTAGAATCAAGGGAGTCGATGGAGTTATAGGTACATTAACGATCAGTGGTTTAGCTCAAGAAGAAGATCATTTATTGGCAATTGAAGTATTAACTAAGGTATCCAAAAATTAGAATTAAAGAATGTTAGGTTTTTATGATTTCTCTCAGAATTGCCTAGGACTAATTTCTGAAGTATTAGTTTATTATATTGGCTTATAAATTGAATGACTCAATCTTAGTATTTCGAGTTTATAAACTGTGGCTGTAGACTAATTAATTCAAATTTTGGTTTCATGATATTCAAGTTAGAAAAGATTTAACGTTCAATAGATTAATACATATAAAATATATTGGTTAAATTTGTTATTTAAAGCCTTACTTAACTATTTATATCCGTACGCAGACCAGTTTTTTCTTACCTTTTCCTTTATGGCTTCATCATAGCCGTCAAAATCACAAGTAACGAAATCAACACCTTCAGGTTCGTACTGTTTAGGAAACAAGCAGTCTGTAACACAATTTCCGCCCTTTAAGGTTTTAATTCTTGGTCCTTGGCCGATGAATGGCGCCAATGGGAAAGCACGGTAGTCATTGAACATATATTGGTCATCACCTGGCGTATGTCTCGTAGCATAAGCCCAAAATAATTTTCTGAAGTCGAAAATATCGACATCATCTCCAACTAAGACAATTTCTTGAAGTATGAAGCCAGGTTTTGAACTATAATAATAGTCACCAATAAGTTTACAGAAATCTTCACTATTAGTATTCAATTTAGCGAGTTCTTTGGTATTCACTTTAAGAGCGAGCCATAAGGCCACACCCTCATGTGGAGTAAATGCTTCCATAATAACACTTTTTAATTTTGGATGTTCTAAGGCCATTTGCTTGCATTCGGCACTGACTAATCCACCGATTAATGTATGTGTCTCATCAGTACATAAACCTGGGTTTGAAACTGGTAATATAGCATCATCTCTGTACGTTATAGTATCAACAGTATATAATGGACAAGGGTGACCATGTCCAGGGAAACAGTAACCATGCATTTCACCAAATGGACCTTCTTCAACCATCTTATTCAAATTCAAGGTACCTTCGAAAACCATTTCAGAATCGGCAGGAACGTGTAAATCATTGGTCTCACACTTAACAACACTTAAAGGTTCACCGACTAAAGCACCAATATAGTCAGCTTCTGTAGCACCATCTGGAATAGGCATAGAACTCACTAAAATTGATGCTGGTGGTACACCGAAACATAATGCAAATGGGACGCTATCACCCATACCAATTTCAGCCCATGTGTCTGCAACCCTTCTAATATGCTGCGGATTCATAACCAAACCAGTTAAATGCTTATCATCATAAATCATTCCTCTGGCAATTGACCAATTTGTCCAGGTCTTGTCTGCTGTTTGTAACACAAACATTCCGTAAGTCTGAATATACTTCCCACCATCCCCATGATGCAACGTAGGTGCAGGTAATGCGTTCAACCTAATAACATCTCCAGAAATCTTGTTTTTTTTGCATGGTGCTCCCGATGCATCTTCAAGCAAGACTGGTGGAAGTGGCTTCTTGGTATTGGCTTCTATCAAGTAGTCAATAATCTTCGTCATAGGAGTTTGTGAATCCAACCCCAAATGAAGAGCAATTCTAGCATGATCATTGTCTTTTTTTGCATCTCTTAAACCACCAAGACAGCCGACAATATTGAACAAATTACTAGGGTCTGGATTTTTAGGATCCTTCTTCAAGTTTTTGAATAAAGGTACTGGCAATTTTTCTTCGTAGACCTTTCTCATAATAGCACCCACCTCTAAGTTTGGATCGCACTCGTGGGTAATCTCTACTAAATCATTCTCATTTTTGAGAACCTGAAGGAAATCTCTAAATCTTAACTCTGGTCTTAAATTGCTCATATTATTTTTGAATAAGCCTTTTTTAATAGATGATGAATAGAATACGAAATTGCTTCTATTTATACTATCTTCTGAGCTTCTGAGGTATTATATCATTTCGCGCATTGAGATCTTTAAAGACCGATAGCGACCGATAATGCAATGAATTTTCGCTAAATCGCGCAAAATAGAGTCTACAGCTGCTTACTGTCTCTGAATTAATCGAATTATGGATGTCCAGAGACGCCTTTATAGCAGCTGAAAATTGCATTTTAGTTGTTAATCAGGTATATAGATTTATGAGATATCGAACAACACCTCAAGGTCTGAAATTGTCTACTTGAGAGAAAGAACAATATTGCGCATGAAACTCGGTGAGGCTTTATTTAAACGTCTTTTTTTACTGTTCGGCACTATAAATGAATATAGTTTTCGCCTATAATGAATGCAAAATTATTTTTAATTAATTTAAACAAAACAAACGATATGATAATTGACGTTATAAAACCATCAAAAAATATATTGCATAGAACTGCAGGTCATATATCAATGAAGTCTAGTTCTATGGGACACAGATCAATAAGGATATCTAATTATATGTTTAGGCCTTTCTCAATATCATCGACAATCAGAAACAAGAATCCGATTAGCGACTATGAACAGGTTTCCAACGATATATACCAGAATCAGTCAACAGGATTGTATCTTACAAGACCTAAGAGGATAGTCGTGGCAATAACTGGGGCTACAGGTATTGCAATCGGTGTAAGGGTATTGGAATTATTAAAGCAATGTAAAGTTGAGACACATTTAATTATGTCCAAATGGGGTATGGCAACAATGAAATATGAAACAGATTATCATATGGACGACATAATGGCACTTGCGTCAAAGGTGTACACTGCCAGAGACGTGAGTGCGCCGATTTCGTCAGGATCTTTCCAACACGATGGTATGATTGTCGTGCCATGTTCGATGAAGACATTGGCTGGGATTAGGATGGGATTCACAGAGGATCTTATCGTAAGGGCCGCTGATGTTACATTGAAGGAAAGAAGAAAGTTATTATTAGTTACCAGAGAAACACCGTTATCTGACATACATTTGGATAATATGTTATATTTATCAAGAATGGGGACAATTATCTTCCCCCCAGTACCTGCATTTTATACAAAACCTAGAACGGTAGAGGATATCATAGAACAAAGTAGTGGAAGGGTATTGGATTGTTTTGGGATTGATACAAATACTTTCCCACGTTGGGAAGGTGTTAAAGATACAAAAACACTTAAATAGTCATTTATCACCGCATTAGATTAATAGAATTCATTTACCAATCAGGAAGAGTTGACTTCGGCTGTAGGTTTACAAGTGAGGAATAATAGCAAAAAAAATCTATTTTAAATATATATTCTTAATCTAATTAACAATTTCAATCAGATCCTCCAACACCAGCAATATAAGCCAACGACCAAGTTCTCGACATACCATTATCTATCAAAGAATTATCCCAATCCTTTCTTGAAAACCATTTCCATGCTTGTTTAGGATTAACCAATGCAAAATTCAACATCAAAATACCTTTCCAACCATCAGTGATTTGGTTAACAATACCTGCTAATTTCTGATCCCATTCTTCTTGAACAAACCCCTCGTTTCTTATATAGGATGATATTGGTGTGATTGGCAACATATGAATTCCATGAATCCATTCATCTGCAATTTGGCCTCTACCAAAGTAGGTTGCAAAATCAATCTTATTTTCAAAAGAAATACCAGCAACTTTATTCTTAATAAACCTCTTCGGTTGAATCTTATTATCGTCAGAATACAACATGTACATATTCATTGATCTCCTCATAATCGCCAACATTAGATTTGCACGAACTTCCATATTCGAGTCATTAATAATCTTAGCAAAAAGTTTCATACCGTAAGCAAAATGGTAATCTTCTGAAGAAGATTCTTCGTCCTTTCCATCACCTGAAGCAAATATACCATGCGCAAAGGAATGGCCATGATACCAATCAAACGATCTTGAAACGGGAAAGAACTTATCATCCTTTGAGGGATTCGCTACATCTCTAAGTAAAGCCAAAGTATAATCAAGTACTAAATTATTATTAGCATGAAGCCATTCGTTATTTTCATAAGATTCATCAACCTTTGCTATGAGTGCAATAGCGTGGATATGATATCCATAATGGAAATGGTGATCATTATAATTTGAATTGCCAAAGTCAGCGCCGGGTTCTGCAGAAGATATTAATCCTTTCCACGACAAATCGTACACTAACGGAAATTTCTGATGATTACGTGCAAATATTTCAACTGCTTCTTTTACTTTAGGGAAAATAATTGAAGTTAATTTATCATCTTGTAATATGAAATGACAAACATATGCAATGTATGCAAACTTGTCTAAAATCTTACCCGACGTATACATAGAATCTATATTTGCCATACCAACAACGTCCTGCTGAACTTCCTCTTCAGCCGCGACTCTTATTATTCTTTTTGCATTCTCCGAATATGAAGCTTCATTGAAAGAACCAAGAGATGACCATGGCTCCCAATTGATACTGACTGGCAAATCTGTTTCTTCCATAATCAATTCGTTAGTGGCATATGCTTTCATTACACCTTTAGTTGTTGAATCTAATTCCAACTTTGTATCTCTTTTCTTGATCTCGTTCGTCAACACTTCTTGATGGTGTGGTAGACACCAAAAAATACCATTTCCTGACTTAGAATTACCTTTCATTCCATAGACAAACTTATACTGACATTTTTTGCCATCACTTGAAGTGCAAGATCCCTGTAGATGGCAAGAATCAGCATAGATACCACAGCTGTCATCGTAATGTTTTGATTCACCACGACAAATTTGAATCATAGCATTACTGGAAACTTTATTGGCAACAATATGATTAGGATCCTGCAAGTTGAGCTTTAGGCTGGCATCGCCAGTGACATATAACGACCAAACAACTTGATTAAACAACGTTACTTTATATTTAGAAACATTACCAATCAGGCTTAACTGTTTAAAGTCTTGAACACCAACCTGGGAAGCAATTACAGGCTGAATATTGTTATAAATAGCAGTAACATATCCCATACCATGAACAAGCGGAACAGTGACATTTTTGTTAGTATCATTATCCAAAACTAGTTTAGACGTAACAGATAATTTGTTGTGATTTTCCAATCTAACACTCACGTTATTATCTCTAAAGTTAGACCCAGATATAACAAAAGACTTGATCTTGGGTGGGTTGAAATAAAACTGAGCCGGGTTAGAATCTGGATCGGGTCCGAATACTCTTTGCGACGCATCAGTGTGGTTGAAGGCAAAGCCTACATCTTGATCAGGATCCATGGTATACCAAAGAGAATATGGCAACGTCCACACTGGGAATGTTTGGTCCCCCAATGTTAAGTTATTTGAAAAGTTATTAGTCTGGATTGGTTCATCCGATCCTCCACAAAAACATCCCTGTGGTGGCTGGGCATGTTGAGTTGTTTTAAAAATTGATGGTGGTTCAGAAGTAGCAATAGGTTTAGCGAATATATCATCATCGGCTGCAAGTGGCACTTGTACATTGTTATGACTAGGCTGATATGCTCTGTTTTGGCTAGGGTATGATTGCTGAGTTTTACCAGCATTTGCGCCTTTTTCCCTAGCTCTATTTTTTTCCTTCAAAGACTGATCAATCTTCGTAATTGCATTTTTCAAGTCTGAAAATCCCATTTTTATTTAAATAAATATCAATTGGTTAGAAAGAAAATAATATATTCAAAGATTTTAGCTTTACGTGTAAAGTTTGAATTTTATTTGATTCGACTTTATATACCGGTCGGACTTCTTGCCGCTTAATTCAAGATCTTGAATTTGTTTGATTATAAGCCAATAGAAATGCTGTTCGTAGCTGTTTTCAATACTGAAATTATTGACCTTAACTAAGACGAATATGTGTCAGTAATATTCCTCCTGCACTGGAAAGAAGTGAAGTCTCTGCAACTAGAAGGATTTTAACTGGATCTTTTGTTGTCCGATATTTAATCATGTCGAAACTATTAAAGTAGCTAATAATAATGTTACCTTACATCTAGAAACATTTCAAAGAGAAAGACGAGTTCTCTTAAGTTACAATTCAAAGTGGCATTATCGAGACGCGTTACCTAATTTGAAAGTTAAGTCCATACGCTAATAATTCATTAAACCTTATCTCTTTTTTTCGACCCCATACTTTAATAAGAATTAGCGGCACTTCCGAATTAGGCAGTTCCATTATTACATATATATATGTTGAATATTAGCAGATAAATGATTGTTACGAAAATATAGAGGCTAGACAAGATGAAAGTATTAAATATTCTGACTATATTATTTATTGCAACGACCACTACTGCCAATCAACTTCATTCAGATCCATTTAGTGACAATGTAGTTTACTTCGATACACATCTGGCAGAGAGAGAGCCCAATTTGAAGGACATGTGGGATGACTTATGGCCATTTCAAGGAATAAATACGTTTGCTCATTTAGAACATAATAAGTGCCTACTTGATCCTGACCAAGAATACGATATTGGAATTATTGGTGTACCTTTCGATACAGCTACTTCATATAGACCTGGGGCAAGATTTGGCCCAAGAGCAATTAGGTCAGCTTCTCAAAGACAAACATCACTTAGAGGATATAACCAAAGAGCAGACTTTAACCCTTATACATCATGGGCAAAAGTCATCGATTGCGGAGATATGCCTGTTACGCCAATGGATAATTCATTAGCTTTTAAACAAATGAATAAAGGGTTCGAAGAGTTAATAGCACGCCGTAATTCTAAAAACTCTACAGTAACTCCACCAAGATATATTGCCTTAGGGGGTGATCATTCTGTCTTATTGCCACATTTACGTGCACTCCATGAAGTTTATGGAAAAATCAATATACTTCACTTTGATGCTCATTTAGATACCTGGGGTCCAGATAAATATCCATCGTTCTGGCATTCCAAACAAGCTGAGCTTAATCATGGTTCAATGTTATGGAAAGCCAATAAGGAGTGTCTTACAAGTGAACATAATGTTCATGCTGGTGTGAGAACCAAGTTATCGGGAATCGAAGACTATGTCGATGACGACAGCCAAAATTTTACTAGGATCACGGCAGACGATATATGGATAAAAGGTGTACAATATGTCGTTGATAAGATTTTGGAAACCATTCCACCAGACACTCCTACATATTTATCGGTAGACATAGATGTTTTGGATCCAGCATTTGGAAGTGGAACTGGAACCCAAGAGCCAGGTGGGTGGTTACCAAGAGAATTAATACATGTTTTGAGATCTATTGAAAACTTAACTATAGTCGGTGCTGATATAGTTGAAGTTTCACCTGCATTTGATACTGCTGAAATTACTGCAACTAATGGAGCACAGGTTGTATTCGAAATTTTGACAAGCATGGTTAAAAAAGGAAGTGTCGGCCATTTGGTGAAAAATAATAACCCAAAAGAGTTATTGGAAGTTAAGTCCAAAAATGATGGTAAGTCAACTCAATACCTTGACAAGCAGGAGATTAATAGATTGATTGAAAATAAGTTGCAAGAGTTTGAAAATATAAAATTCAATTTATTAAGTGAAATTGAACAGTTACGGTCAACATGATGTCTTTCTACGTGAATTATGAGTATGAAGGTATTTGGAAAAATGTATATCAAATTAGTAGTTTGTATAATAAAGACACAAAATTAAACGAAACTAAATAAAACGAAACTAATGGGAATTAAGTACTGCAGAACATTAAAGGTATTAAGTTGCAAGTTTCTTCTTAGAATCTATGGAAAAATGAAGTGGCGTACCCAGCCACAGAAACGAAGCAAGGTATAAATGCTCTGATACCGGAATCATAAAGTAGAACAATATCAATTGCTTAAACAACCAATAACATACCAGCAACAACAGCACCGGCAATACCGAAGTTCATTCCATTCATAATAGCACCATTCTCTATAGAGCTAACACCTCCAGTAGAGTTGGAAGAACCTGAACCTGTACCGTTTACTGCAGTACCATTACCAGCAGTGCCGTTGGTTGCTGCCTTGTTGTAAAAAGCGTTCTTGGCTTCACCAGATGGGTTCACCCAAACGGTGGTAGTAACTGGATCTTTGGTCTTGTCGAATCTACCATCCTTATGAGTACCAGAGCTACTTGGAGAAGTGGCTGGCTTGGTCTTGTCGAATCTACCATCCTTATGAGTACCAGAGCTACTAGGAGAAGTAGCTGGCTTGGTCTTGTCGAATCTACCATCCTTATGAGTACCAGAGCTACTT
This sequence comes from Debaryomyces hansenii CBS767, assembly GCF_000006445.2. Lineage (NCBI taxonomy): Eukaryota > Fungi > Ascomycota > Pichiomycetes > Serinales > Debaryomycetaceae > Debaryomyces > Debaryomyces hansenii. The sequence continues at coordinate 65,853 of NC_006049.2, forward strand.
GGAGAAGTGGCTGGCTTGGTCTTGTCGAATCTACCATCCTTATGAGTACCAGAGCTACTAGGAGAAGTAGCTGGCTTGGTCTTGTCGAATCTACCATCCTTATGAGTACCAGAGCTACTTGGAGAAGTAGCTGGCTTGGTCTTGTCGAATCTACCATCCTTATGAGTATTTTTACCAGTGGCAGTAACAGTGACAGTAGAAGCTTCATCTTTGGCAGCAGACGCAACGGCCGCGATGGATGTCAATCCAATTACAATACTAGATAATTTCATTTTAATATCCTATAATGTGTTTGTATGAAGAAAAAAAGTGAAAAAAGCGGATTAATTTTATATTTAATAACAAAAATACTCAGAATTTCCTTTTCCAAAATCTTCGCACCGATACTGTGTACATTTTGCCGGTACATCCTTTTGCTACAATAAGCGCTCACCAGCACTGTACGCTCGCTTGGAATTTTTCAATTAGGTTGACATAAGATTTTGTACAAATACAATTGGACAGTTCCAAAGTTACATATTCATGATTAAGGAATATAAATTTCACATCCCCATTTGTTAATGCAACATTTCTTACATACATTTAAAAAGCACCAACAAAATAGTTAAAAGCTTATTGGTGAGAAAAAAAACTTTTGTGTCGTATGTTTATATAATCTTTTGACATTCCCCAAACGATTGATTGTCTTCACTAATTGGGTTAAACTGGTCGGTCGGTTAGGCCGGTTAGGTCGGTGATTTTTATTAGCCGGAAATGAGGTAATTTAGTTATTTATGATGTAGGGATGTTCATGTGGTACTGGCCTTAGTTATCAGAGATTAATTTATTAGAGATGCAGAAATATATACGCCTAGATACGCTATACTAGAGATGAGAATTATAAAATCATAAGTTATAATTTATAAATTATAAGTTGTAAGTTATAGGTTATAAGGTTATAAGATTATAAGGTTATAAGATTATAGAGAAGATCGCATCGTTATAAATGAGAAAAATAACAATACAGTAGATTTAAGAATAGATTGAGTGATTAAAACTGGAAGTTTTGTTGTTGTTGATTTGGATCAACTCCGAAACCAAACGCGTCACCGTAAGCTTGAGGAGCAACTCCTTCGTCGTCAATTTGATCGTCCTCTTCAGAAAAGTATTTTTCGATGATAGAGTAGGCCTTCTCATAGATTTTTTCATTTTCGTTCGCTTGACATTCAAAGATCTTTTCCATACCACCAGCTTCCTCGATGTATAAGGCATTTTCGTTAACAGATGCACTTCTGGATTCCTTATCCATCTCACCCATCTTCAAAATATTTTCTAAGGAGTCTAAAGTAACTTCGATGATCTTGGTGTCAGCAACCGCCAATAAGTCACATAATGGTTTAATACATCCTTGGCTTACCAAGTAACGGATCTGATCTGGTCTAGTTAATCCACCAGAAGAAGCATTCGATATCGCCCAACAGGCTTCTTTCTTGGTCTTGTAATCACCATTTATCAACAACCTGATAATTTGAGGAATTAAATTGGCATCTATGACAGATTGGATCTGATCAGTATTACCAGCAGTGATATTAGAAATCGTCCAACATGCTTCCTTTCTAATAGTTTCCTTTGGAGAGTTTAATAACGGAGCCAATGCTGGCAATACTCCTGCATTTATAACTATTTGAGTTTGAACATCATTACCAGTTACTATATTACCAATTGCTCTTAAAGCAGGAGTTTGAACTAAAGTTGATTCATGGCCTAATAATTCGACTAATCTATGTGGAATTCTGGCATCAACAACTGCCTGGATTGCTTCAGTTGTGCCGTCAGATAAGTATGAAACAGCCCAACAGGCATCAACCAATGTTTCAGTATCCACAGAATATATCAATTTTGCCAAGGTTGGGATTGCTTGCTGGACAACTGACCAGTCTGGCTGAGGGTTCTTACCTCTACACAAATTTGACAAAGTCCAAGTAGCTGTTCTAATCAAGGACATTTTGGTACTGTTGAATAAGGATAAAACTGGAGCCATCGCATCACACGCTAAGACAAAATCTCTATAGTCAGCCAGGTCCCCTGCAACATTACCCAAGGCCCATATCGCTTGCTCTTTAACTTCCAACGATTGAGAATATAACAATTGAACAAATAATGGTACCGCACCAGATTCAACAACAACCCTCGTCTGGTCAGAATTACCGGAAGCAATGTTGGTCAACGCCCATGCCGCTTCCAATTGTAACATATCCGGGTGGCTATCTCTCATAAACTCCACCAATGTTGGAATAACCCCACATCGAATAACTAAATTGATAGGTGGATTGTGCTCACGAGATAATATTTGACGAAACTTCACCGTAGCCCCTAACTGGTTATCAAAGTCTGACGCCTGGATCATTTCCATCATCTTTGGCAATTCTTGCTGTAACTTGTTGTAAAACTGATTTTCATCGCTATTGGAGTTGGCATTGAATTCATCTTCGTCTTCTGAATCGTTTCCTGCCGCCTCACTGTTGAAATTTCTTCTTTTAGATAAGACTTCTTCTCTTTTTTGTTTTCTCAAATCGACTTGATGCGTCTCTCTTCTTCTTCTTAATTCATCGCTCTGGAAACGTCCCTTGTTCTTAAAATTAGTACGACGATATTCAGGAATAAATTTATTGGTGGTATCCGAGTCCATTATGGTTTGATTGATTTATCAATGGCGATACAAGCTTTAATATACAATCTTACTGTTACCGCTTTAAAATTTTTATGGATGGCGTTGTTTTCTTGAAGAAATGATATTGGGCTTTGTGTAACCTTTCGCTGGAATCCTAATTACATAATCCAAAGATATAAAAAATTCCCAATAGTATAACTCAGATGGCCCTAACCTTCTCATATAACCACGATACAGACGCTTATAGACATTGTATTCTATGCTTAAATTCGGTATCTCAAATAGGACAGTGAGGCCTATAACGTTGATGCGTTATTTACACGCGGGTAGCGTACACAACAAGAGCCACAACACTAGTTACAGACTGAGCGATTCCACCGTCAACAGTGATGAAATCATGTCAGAAAACGACCCATGGTCACCAACGTTGTTCAACGACATTGTGCATATACGTAAACCGAACTCGTTCAGAAATACACCGCTACCATCGAATTATAGGTTGTCGTACCTGGCATTGTATGAGGCACCGGGAGCCAAGTACGTAGCCATGTTGAAGCGACTCTCGCTAAGCTTTGCTGTGTTGGGATGCTATGGGGCCAAGCTCTTTTACGAATCGGTCCAGTTTGACGATATTTATGCCATTGCAACGTTGATTTCTTGTACTGCACCCGCATATTTTGTGCAAATCAAGACACGGGACTATGTGACAAGAATATTCAGGTTATACGACAAGGAAAAGCCTCAGACGCTTGAAAACTTGTTGGCAGATGAAAAATTAGTCATGGAAAAGTTGAATATGACGGGGGGAAAGACGTACAACGAGCTTTTGACTATCACAGATAACAAGTCGTTGAAACTTGTACACCCCCCACGGTTCCCATTGTTGAGTCCGTATGCATCGTGGGAGGAAGTGGAAAAAGAATCTGACGTGAAGAGGAAATACTATGTCGTTGATGATATTGGTGGGTTGAAAATGGACAGGCTTTGGGGCATTGTCGAGCATAATAGTAAGGTTGATAATGGAAGGTATATTGAGCCAGAAGTGTCTGCTGATAAATAATTTTCTATAGAAAAACCCCTCAGAAGCGTTTGATTGCTCGAGGCACTCATGTATATATATAATCGTTACGAATAACACCAGAATCTTCGTAGTAGAAGTCTTCAACGGCTTTTTGCAATCTCCAGATTTATTGATTCGTAGATCACACGACCTTGATAAAAGTCGCCTAACTTTATTCCACGCCCCTTTCATAGAGTAAATATTGATCTAATCATTAAGCGATCGTGGTTCCATGCATAATTGAAGCTGTGAAATAGTTATAAGGTTCAAAGAGATCGGTAAATATTGATCGATTTCGTAAGGTTAGATTTGGAGTTTTTTTAGGGTTTTAATAATGGTTAATTTTTTTGGGCCTCCGAAGACGCAGAGTTACTATAATCCACATTCGCAGATACGGTCACATCCCGTTTTACGACACGGTAAGGATAAAGAACAAGAAAAAGACGAAGAGCATGAAAAGAGCAATGGAAATACAGAATCAGATTCGAAGGAAGGAAAAGAGCACGAATCGCCAAGTGTACATACGAAGAAAGGACATGGGCATAAAAAAGGGAAGGATGAGCCAGAAACAGAAACAGAAGTCAATACTAGACTAAATGCGTTACTCTATCATACAAGCAATGAGACAGTGGATCTATACAAACTGGAGAATAATTCTTCTGATCTATTGGGAAGATTGTATTACGATGACTACGATTCAGACGCATTGAGTTCCCCAGATCCTTCGAGTCCGTTGGTCTCACCAAGTGGAAGCAACACGCATATATCAGACTACTTCAATTCTAGGCTAGGTCATAATTCAGCGACTTCACCAAGTATTGGGTCTGCGCTAGCATCTCCGTCGCCTTCACCGAGCATCGGGGCAACGCTTATGGGTTCACAATCGTCGTCAGCATTGGGATCATTAGCGACCCCTGGATCTAGGGTTAGACCAGAGATGAAACGAATTAAGTCATTTGAAAGAGGAATCTCCTTCGATACTTCTACGGATAATCATAGAAAATCGTTAACCTTTAAGGTTAAACATCCACACTTTAGGTTTAGAAGAAATAACAAGACATTTTTGGCGGGGTTTAACAACGGTTTAGAATCTTTAAAGGCAATTGAGTGGTTATTTGATGAGATGATTGTTCATGGCGATACGGTAATCATTTTGCAAGTTCTTGATGAGAAGCAACATGAATCCATTGATAAGCGACAAGCAAATAAGGCGCTTAACAAAATTGAACTTTTAAATACGCATTTTAAGAAAGTATCGTTAGTATTTGAGGTAGTTATCGGTAAACCACAGAAGCTACTTAAAAAGGCCATCGATGAGTACAGTCCGGCGATGATGATTATAGGCACTCGACATTATGGAGATAAGGCTAATTCTGGCCACTCCAAACTTTTCTCTTCCAAGTCTTCCATGTCTAAACACTTTTTAGAATGTGCATTAGTACCGGTAATTATAGTTAAGCCAACCTACAATTACGTCGAATTGCTTCAGCAACCTATAGAGTCCGAACTGTACTTTCAAGATTGGCTTAGTGAGATTGATATAAGCGGGACCTATACGAAAGACAAGCACAAACGTAAAACGAAATTAAACTTCGTCAGTTCGTTAAGTCCGTCATCCTCCCGATCTAGTTCTTATACTGATATGTCTTCATTAGCTCAAGCTGAGAGAGGAAGAACCACGACATCCACAAAGGAAAACCAGCCTTTTAAAAAGGATGTAGAAGACAGAGGAAGACAGCTGACTCCTTCTGACAAGGAAGAGTTACCCAAGTTCCTATTGAGCGAATCAAGATCCAGATCTAGATCCAGATCCAAATCAAGAGACTTCTCGAGGATATTCGGACGTCATCATTAAATATATGTTACATCTATAGTAATAAACGGTATAATCATAGATCGGGTATGCGCGGTTCCGTAATGAAATCTCATAAATAGACCACATTTTCATCAAATCTCATGCATTTTGCAATTTTGATCCTTTGAAATTAATTCTTTATTTTATTGAGCCTTCTGGGATACAGATTTCAAATTCCATAATATGACTCAAAGAATTGTCGGTAACCCTATAATTACTTTTATTGACTTCTTGTCGATTGTTATTGGAGCATATGGATTTCATAGTACCATATTGACTCTACCATTACCACCTCATTTGGTTGATGCTGGACACTGGCAATTTTTAACTAATCTAAGCTTGGTATATTCACTCGCTGTATTCGTTGTTGGGTTTATTGCACATATTACCAAATCTGAAAGGCTCTTCAGTTTGAAGAATAATTTACATCCAATCGGCTTAGCTCTCGAATCGATTGTATCGATGGTGTATTGGCCATTAAGATTATTCTGTCTTCGCTTGTTAGTTGAAGATACGTCACTTTATCCGATACCTATGTCGGCAGATTTGGCGATTCATTTAATGCCAGTGATCTCATTATTAATTGACTATCTTATATTTATGCCGAGATGGACGATAAAGACCAAAACCGCATTTGGTATTTGTTTTGCCCTTACTGGTGCTTATTGGTGCTTGTTGGAATACTTGGTTGATGTCGAGAATGGAAGTTCCTATCCTTATGCATTTTTAAACGTTCCACATAACGGATTGCGTGCTTTGATATTTGTCATAGTAGGTGGTGCAGCATTTGTACAGTTTTTAATTATGTCAAAGATATATTATGTACTCGTGGGAAGCCCACAAGACTCCACCATTGAGGATATCAGTAAGAAAGAAATTTAGAAACATATAAAAGTCTAGTTATTTTTTTTTTCTTTATAAATATATGATACACATTGATTTTATCAACGAGTATTGTAGCACTGACCTTGAAGCCTTAACTGTAAATAGATCTCGTAATATTATTCTATGTGACGCTTGGTCCTAGTTACGAGTTTCATTGAATAATTAAGAGAAATATGATTTATCAATCCAAGTCCCATAAAAACTAACAACCAACCAGTCCTCTGCATAAAGTTATCATTATTCAAAAATGGGTACGGGAATTTGGCTAATCCGTCGTCATTTAACACTGAAGTACTAATTTCTATCAGAGACCAATATAACCCCAAAAAGATTACCGATACGCCAAATGATTCGGCAAAGCCCGTGGAGCTCACATCTTGATTATTTCTGAATAGTAATATATCTACAAGTAAAAATACATATGGCAATAGATGAATTTTAAAATCCAATGTCCAGGAGACAGCAAATGATTTGCCATTAAGCATGTCAGGACAGAACAAAATTATTGACCAATATGTTACCGTTACAATAAATTCTAAATTGCAACATAAATTTTCAAGATCATTAACGGTCCTCCTAATTGCTCCATATTTAATTTTGAATGCTTTCCCTACGCTGGTAGAAATGATACAAAGCATACATAAGCATGTTACCAATAGTGAAGTATTTGTTAAAAATTGCCAAACTCCACCTTTAATCAAGTGGGCAGGTAGTGGTAACAAAATTGATTCGATCAATCCAGTTCCACAGAAATATAAGGCCCATAAGTTCCAAGCTACCCTTGAAGCTAAGCTCTTATTCGAAGGCATTGGTCCACTTATATTATTCTTTAGTACCTCTTCTATCTAATCTATAGCTAAATTTGAATAATATGGACCACGTGAATTTCAGTAAACGGAAACTCTCGACTTTATAATCCTTAACAGAATTGTACTACCTTTGATAATAGCATAAGATTAGAGTCAAGATGGTTCTTACAAAATTCAGTATAGTAGTACTCACGCTAATATGTTTTGTCAGAGGAATATATAGTTGGCAATTTCCTTTTGAAATGATGAATAATTTGTCCCCACAAGCTAATCAATTTATGGATAAGGTTGTAAGCCAATTTCAAGCATCATTTCATAATAATGAAGAAGTCGAATTTGAGCATTACTCTACGATTCCAGATGATGAATTACCAATAGAATTGTTGCAATATACAGATGATGTTGTTGCCAGAGTAAATTTTACTGGAAATGATCATTTACGGAGATTTTTATTGAGTAAGGGAGATGAAAGACGCCAGGAGATACAATTCAAGGTTTGGAGTAGAAGTCATACACAAAATTTCATTGATTTACAGATAAATGAAGATAACTTAATTAAATTAGTGGAAAAGTTCACTAGCCCAGAATATGAATTGAAGTATGATATAATCATCGAGGACTTGGCACAGAAGGTATTCGAGACATATCCGAAAGGTTATAAGAAACGAGACAACATCAAGGGTAAGAATATTGGCAAAAACTCGTACCAACACGAGGCTACTGCTGAGGTTGTTAATTCAATGGAGGCGGATGTGTTTTCCGAATTATTTTTTAGAGAATATCGTCCCTTAGAGACTATCAATGCATGGCTTGATATAATAGAGCAAACATTCCCAGAAATAGTTACGTTAGAAGACATAGGGCAAACTTTCGAGCATAGGTCATACAAAGTGGTACACTTTTCTGTGAAAGATGATGAAGCTGAACACCAACCGAAGAAAACTATTGTCATCACTGGTGGTGTCCATGCAAGAGAATGGATTTCAGTGTCGTCGGTTTTGTATACCATTTATTCTATGCTTAATTACTATCAAGAAAATCCAACTATCTTTGCCAACCTTGATTTCTTATTTATTCCAGTCCTGAACCCCGACGGATATGAATACACGTGGAATACCGATAGATTGTGGAGAAAAAATCGTCAACAGACTATCTTACCAAGATGCTTTGGAATTGATATCGATCATTCGTACGATTATCATTGGACGTATTCTTCTGATTGGGCATGTGGTGAAGATTATTCCGGAGAAGAACCATTCGAAGCAATAGAATCTAAAATATGGAACGATTACTTGAATGCGACAAACGATGATCATAAAATTTATGGATACATTGACTTACATTCATATTCGCAAGAGATTCTTTATCCTTACGCCTACTCATGCAATGAAAATCCAAGAGACGAAGAAAATTTAATTGAATTAGCGTATGGTGTTGCGAAGTCCATAAGGTTGCAGACAGGTAAAACATATAATGTTTTGCCTGCTTGTCAAGATAAGGATCTGGATTTACTACCAGATCTAGGATCAGGAAGTGCCCTTGATTTTATGTATCATAATAAGGCATTTTGGGCATATCAGCTTAAGCTAAGAGACAGTGGAAGTCATGGATTTTTATTGCCTGGTAAATATATTATCCCAGTTGGTAAAGAAATCTACGCTGGTATTAGATACTTTTGTAATTTTGTTTTGAATGAATAAAGACGCTCACAGTATTTTAAGCGAGCATAAATTTTCCAAGTGTAGTTTTCATTCTATAGGGTTTATATTATAATGAGAGTTGTTATTCAAAAGGTTAAGCAAGCGTCTGTGGTCGTCGATGATAAGATCATCTCATCGTAAGTATTTGCCAATAGTAAACATAAGTTTTTAATGAATTGAGATTAACCAAGAAAGAATTAATAAAGGTCTAATGATTCTTGTCGGGATTTCAACCAAAGATACATTGGAAGATGTAACTAGGTTAACAAAGAAGTTGTTAGGCCTTCGAATTTTTGAAGATATTTCTAATCCACCACTGACTGATTCCGTACAAAAGTGGAATGGGAAACCTTGGGCGAAAAGTCTACTTGATGATCCATCATTGTCCGTTTTATCAGTATCCCAATTTACACTCTACGGTACCATTAAAAAAGGAACGAAACCGGATTTCCATAAAGCAGCTAAAGGTATGGATGCCAGAAGCTTATATGATGAGCTTTTAAACCAGTTGAGGATTGGATTAGGTAGCGAAGAAAGAGTAAAAGATGGGGAATTTGGAGCTATGATGGATGTTTCCTTAACAAACGATGGACCAGTTACGATTATTTGGGACACGCAGGATTCAACCTTATAATACCTGAAATGTTTCGGGTAAGACATTTAATCACTTTAGACAATTTAGATGCATGTGTGTATTATAGGAAAATAGATGTCACAATCAGTGACACCCGAATACCAATTATTAGATTTCTACAGCATACGTAATTTTAGTTCCAAATATCCTAATTACAATATTTGCAAAATTAGGTCTCTCTTATATCTAAAATATATAATCTATCTAAACCAATAGAAAAATGCAAAATCAAGCATTAAATAAAAAATAATTAACAACAAAAAAGTATCAGAATTAAATATTAGATGGCATTACTTACACATGAAAACACTGATCCGTAGGCATCAGCTTGATAGGAAAGAATGATACTCTGAACTGTAGCGTATAGTCCAGGTCCTAGAATATAAATACCAACACCAATGAGGAATATATTTATAATTACTTCTATCTTTCCAACGATGGTTGCTCTTTGAAAGATTTTGACCACTGACAACTTAGATTCACCTAGCTTAGAATAATGTAAACGCTTCAACTTAAAGAATGCAACACCCCAGAAAACGAATCCGAACCAACAATCAAAAAGCGAGCACATCAAGGAAAGCAAATCGGAGAAAAAAGGAATAACTTCAGCAATAATGAAGGCAATGACCCAAAGCACGAAATTCAAACCTATCCACGTACTCCATCCGACAACAGTATGGTTATTTCTGTGAGCAGAATCTTTATTGAAAATCTTGAGGAACAAAAATTGCGACGAAACGTTACCGTACAAGGCACCCAAAAAGAGAATAGTGGGTAAAGCGAATGAAAAGGCAATTTTTTTATAGTTACCAGACAATCCTCCAAAAGCTGGTGCAACCATGTAAGCATCACCCACGTAGACATAAACGATAGCCCCACAAAGAGCAAATGTTATAAGTTCGCACAATGTAACAATGTACAATGCTTTTTTGAAATCCTTTGGTCTTTTCATTTGACTGATAAAAGATGGGTACGTGATTTGTCCAACAAACGTATACACAATGTTCAAAAACGCAGACATAGCCAGAACATAAGTGGTGCCTTTAGCTGGGAAAAGTCTCCAAACGACAGGTTCATGTAATTCATCGTAACCGCTAGGATGGTCCTGAATACCAGCAAAAATCATCGAAAGAATAACGGCAATAAACATAGTAATCGCACTAAAATATGCAACACTTGATAATGACGAAAACGTTCTTGGTAATGAGATCAAAAAACATATTATCATAGAAACAACTGCGAAGACAATCGAACAGATTGTTGTATTGTCACTAACAGTATTAAAGTACTTTGCACCCGTCAAGACGTGCAACGCTTGAATTAAAGTATTATTAAGCAAAAACATCAATGCAGTGATATACCACACTGTCTTAGAACCAAAAAAAAGATGTTGCCCTATATCACAAACATTGGTGACATGCGGGTATGCTGCAACATAATCGGTGATGATCAAACCGGTGTATAAAACGGTAAGCGATACAAATGCCGTTAAGATTAATCCCGGTACTAATCCTAACACCGAATACGACCATGGAAACGACATGATAGCCAAACAAATATACTCTGAGAATAACAACCCAGCAGTCTTTTGCCACGAGCAATTCCTGTAGTTGATTTGATGCTGAGACTCTTCCAAGATTTGTGCCTCAATGAACTCATCGTTGGCCAACTCTATGTCTTTCTCCGACATCTTCTCCTTAGCGAGATCTTGCTGCGATGCACTCATCTTGTCAAACTCTTTATCAAAAGGGCCTCCGTACACCCCTTGCGAGTCGCTAGAATTCAGGTAATAACGACCATCTGAATTAGAAATGGATCCCATTGTACTAGTAGCTTACCAATTGGTATCTAACCAGCTAAATATACCACAAATGGAATATAAATTATCAATGCAGCACTGCTAGAAAAAGCGAAAGTACTGTAAATGAGTGAAATAGTTTGTATGAACTAATTAGTATAATTCAAATTTCTCAACTTATTTCATAAACCTTTATCACTATATCTCCTAATTGTATCACAATTCTACAATTAAAATAGTATAAAATGGTCTAAATTGGTCTAAAATGCTTCGAAATTTCTTGACACTAGATTAAATTTCCGCAATTAACGTTTTTCATCGATCGTACTTCTTCACAAGCATATATATGGACATATTTATCAAAGGAGATGATCAAAAGATTTTTCATCGCAGCCAAAAGGGCTTCAAACACAATACGCAGGATTCAGAAATTTCGATATAAAAAGAACTGTGGCCATTATTATATAGCAATTAAGGCCACAATTATCCCATATCGTGCATAAGGCATGCAAAAATAGTAGCCATAACCCTACTTTTACAGAATGACGTTATAGACACATGTCTTGCGAAATGAAGGCGGACATGACATAAGACATCTCAATAGTTTATTTTGTTCTGTTTTACGGCGAAATGAATAAAATACAATCATCTGGGTTAGGATAAAAACAAGATAAGCGTAAGCTAAGCGAATTGTAGTCGTGAGCTCGTAGTTGTCAATGATAATGCCACGGCATATATGGTGTGCGTTGTAATAGTACTTGTGTCACAAAGTCCTTGGGGTGCATTTTTCAACGTATTAACGGAATTCGGTCCTAGTTATTCTGGGCATTGATTTGGAATGGTAAATTGGTGGGGATTGATTGGTGTTCAAGGCAGCCGCGTTAGGTACGGTTTACCGTTGGGCACCGGAACATTTTCAGATCAAATTTCGGGATTAACATCCTATAATCAACGCTAGCAATATAATTGCGAGTGCGGTTATGATCCACCCATACTTAAGATTGTCGAGATGGAATCTATCTATGGGATCAAACTCAAAAGATGTGAAAAAGGTGTTCGTTGAAGATGTGGTACTGGTGAACCACGTCGGACGTATACGGTTTAATAAACTGTAGTTTATGCATCTTTGAAGCAATAAATTTGCTATGATTATTGTGAGCGACACAAGAACAGAATATTTGATTATATTCGACTGTTGGTTGGTCAACAGTTTGGAAGTGTTCATGATTCTGTTATAGAAGTGCATGATATTGATTACGGGTTGTAGATTCCGGGTTGTAGATAGTCAGGCAGACTATACGTGTAGTTTACGAGGGTGGCGGTACGAACGTAATTTGGACGGAAATATTCGTGGGATTTGGTATTTCACCTTTATGCGTGCCAGGAAATTAATGAACAAGACTCGGGATTGAGTAGCAGATGAAGGTATGCTTAGAGCCTTGACAACTGTTTGTTATATGGTGCTCTAGGAGTAATTATTTCGAAATACAGTACTAGTAGTAACACTGTCCGTAGAATAAGTGGGATTAAATAAATTGACCGATGATAATCGTCGATCAGCTCGAGTCACCGAATGCACAATCACGAATATATATTTTATGTTCATCGCTAAATAAACATTCTATGACCGATAAGGGCATTAGATAATTAGCATATCATTCTTTATAAATTCAAGCAAGAGTCTCCAACGCCTTCTTAAAGTGACGTATAGGAATATCGTTAGAACTAAGTAGCTAACCATTATCATTCCGCTTAGCATACTAGCAATCACCATCCGAACCATACTGTACACTATATCTAACCCACAGCATATAAGCTTTACTACCAACCATATATTACTATCAAGTACTTCATTATCTGCCGTGTTGATTGCACTTATGAACGGAGGATTAAACATTTCAGGGTGAACTATAATCAATATTGGATTCCAAACATTAATTAAATCCTGTCGTATATTCCTTGCAATCTGTAATAAGATCGTATTTGAATACATATCGTTGCTATATAGATTGATCTTTCACATATATTGGTTTCTGGTGTTATCCTTGTTGAAATGAATAAAAGATCATATCAGTCCGATAATACTGACAAACGGCGCCGAGTCGATATTTCACTACTAAATTTGCCTACCGATATTCTAGTTATTTGCTTTCAACAATTATCATCAACTGATATAACAAATCTCTCGTGTGTGAGTAAGCAATATCGAGAGGAGTTAATTCATTTTGTTTTCAATAAAATTAAATGTACTTGGTACGATTTGATAAAACTAGATCCACTTTCTGTCATTAACGGACTCAATCGATTTATATCGCAAGTACGCATCGTGGATAGTTATTCCTACGGTGAATGGCAAATTGATATTTTCCCCGTTTTGCATACTTATTTCCCCAATTTATCTCGTCTCCTCGTCAATTCATCAAGTTCTTCGAATTGGTTAAAATATCGGAAAAGCAATGCTATTACCGGACTAACATTATATTATGAGGCAGGCCACCACGAATCAGAAATCGCTACTAATCTTCTCTCTAGTGCCAATAATCCTAAGCGAATCAGTCATAAATTAGTGTCTACCAACGCAAAGCTTTTTAATTTATTCCATCTAGATAATATGCCTAACTTGACAACTTTGACTCTCAATAATTACCATTTCAATTGGGAGAATGATGCAAGCTCACATCTAACTCATTTAAGTAAACTATCCCTTATTGATTGTACGTGGGAATACCCGTTTGATTTAAGTCAGTTTAATATAAATAATTCCTTGACTCAGTTGCTCATCCAGTATACAAATAATAACTCATTCATATTACTGGAACGATTCACTAAATTCCTAGAAAATCCAACAAATTTTCAGCGGACTGCTATACAAGAATTATCGATTTTGTTCACCAAGTTTGATACTTCGTGGCTTAAACCTTTATCAACCAAGCAATTAGCTAGGTTCATTGGAGATAATTTCCCTAATTTGATATACCTAAGACTCTCCGGATGGCTCTTGAATTTGAAAAACTTTAATTCTTACATGAGTTTACTCGAGGATAATAATTTGAAAGTACTAGACCTTTGTATTACTGATTCCTCATCGTCGACCGATCGTGACAATTTAATTCACAACATTCTTCAGCAATCAAGAACGCATTTTCCTTGGATGAAGTTAGCTTTACGAACTTCACTCTATCACAGTTCACCCCACTGATTTTCTCCTGGGATCCTACAAATATCCCATCAGACTCTATCGTATGGGACTCTATCGTATGGCTGTTTTGCATCTTTTTGTAGTTTTATCCTGTATATAAATTGGAATATATTTCACTTCAACGGATTAGACTAACAGACATTCCTCTTTACCATTGATCATGGTAAAATTATTTGAAGCATTGTATTTTGCATTAGGTGTATTGCCATTCTTGGTTAGTGCAAACACTGAAACGTACTTGCTACAAGTCCCCCATTATTTTAATATCCCGTCCCATCCCAATGTAATAAATCCTCACGACTTGCACCATCGATCTGTCCATAACTTGAACAAGACCCATTCTGTCTTGTTAGATTTTCCCATCAAAAATACTCCACCATCGTCCAATATCTCCAATACCATATCATTGGTCTATAATCCATTAGTGCATCCAGCAAAAAAGCTCTTGGTTAGGTTAAATAACTACCATGACGAAACCTTTAAATCAGACGATTTGCTTTACGTAAAGTTATGCTGGCCTGCCACAACCCCCATTAACTTCCGCTTTGATCATAGCTTCCATAGATTGTCTGATTTTCTTTTTGAACATACTGAAGACACCTTCGATATATACCTTGAAGTTGAAATTTCGAGCGACATACATACCTACAGTACTAAGTACAATGATTCCATTGAAGAAATTCAATTCCAACTTTATATTACAAAAATGCCTAGTAAATGGATTCCCATACCATTGGAGTTGTATTCTTACATAGTCTACGTGGTCGATCTTTGTATCTTACTAGTAAGCATAGTTCCATGGATCTTCGGTATACTATTTACGTAGACTAGGCAAAAAGTACAATATCGGTCACGTGCCGTGATATCTCCTTAAAAACGGGTCAGTTAGAATCTAATGGTATCATCCATATAGTATTTATTGTAATCTAAGTAATTGAACGTAGCAATAATATTTAAATATGTCAATGCATGAAGATGATCCCTTGGGACCACCTAAGAATACACAAGGTTTGGATTTGTCTAAATTATCCCCACAAGAATTAAGAATTTACAAAATGTACGGGAAATTGCCCACGACTCAGCAAATATTGACATCCAAATTTCACGATAAGAAATACTTTGATAGTGGAGACTATGCCATGCAAAAGCAGATGGGGTCTTCGAATAAGGGTATTCCAGGCGGAATACCTATGAAACACCCAAATGCGGAGAAAGTGAAAGAAATCTATAATAGAAACTCGATAAGTGGCAGTAACGCGGGTATTTTGTATAACGGTAAGCTGAGTTTGCTTAATGAATCGACACCTAATAGCGCAGGAATAGAGGAGGAAGAAGGCGAGGTATCAAAATGAATAATAATGGACAATTTGGTGAACGACAAACGTCCGATTGAGCCATTGATTATCGAAGCGAAACGCTGATTTAGTCCTAGTAGCAAATTGAGATTAATGTGCTAATTGTATTTAATTTCGCTTCGAAATTAGTCTTGTTGAATAAGTCGAAATTGTCTTGTTAAATAAGTTTTAAACTTTCTTGCATTACTTATGCTTGCTGAGAGTTCCAATCGTACACCATTTCGTTCAATCGTTTCGAATAATGGTTTCGGTTGTATGCTATTACCAGAAATACGTATTTAATTATGATTTTTGTTATTATTTGACTTTTTTTCATACGTAGTCAAATATGGGTATAATTTAACCATACTATATAGTCTAATTTATTCAATATACTCCAAGTAAAAAAATTCGAAGATCGGTATTTGTATTTCTCCTGTACATTGAATAACAAATCATATGTTAATACTGCTTCACAAGTTAGTGTGATATGATCAAAGATGGTAAAATTAGTAACTATCAGTTCAACAAACATATTGATGAGTTCAATGAACTCTTATTGCGAAATTTGAGGTTAATTCCATCGTACTCGAAATCAGGAGGATCAGATGCAAATCTTGATATAATCAATAATTATAAAAAGGAATTGAATTCGAACACTAAGAATCTGAAGAAGACTTACATATTAACAAGGATATGTCTTTCTGGATCTTATTTACCTAATTGTTTGCTTATTGACTTTACGTTATCATACGACGATTTTTATATGGTTCCTGTATTATATTTCCGTGCATTTAAAGATAATAGTAAGTCTACTAGTGGAAACATAGATGAGACTAGAGTCACTCCTATAGTTTCTACAGAAGAGCTTGTTTCGAACTATTATTCAGTTTTAGGGTTAAGTAGTGACCTGAATTTGGGCCCTACCGTAACTTTGGATTCACATCACTTAATAACTGATAGTAGTGTCTGGTTTTACGTGCATCCTTGTGAAACGCTACATAGATTAAGAGAGTTCATGGAAGCTGACAATTGTTTATTACCTTGTGACAGTGAACAACTCCAAGTTGTAAAATACCTAAGCATTTGGTATGCAACTTATAGTCTTGGTGGAATATTTCCATCCATCAGTTTAAGACCCACTTCGCAACCGTAATAATGAACCTTTGTGTTATTAATATAAATAACTAAAACATATTAAATAAACTAAATAATCTGTATGATGAATAATGTAGATGAAGAAAAAGATGCAGCCAACTAAGGTAAGAATTATGAATATCTATTGTTGAGGTTTAGCTTCAGTGAACATACGACATGGGTAATTATCGGTAAACATACCGTGTTGAGGCTCTTGTAAAATGGTCCAGTGAAACTTTTTCAAAGATGGAGCAACAATTGGTTCACCTTCCTTACCCAATAATTCACCCTTAAGAACAGACGGAGAAACTGAGCTTAAAGTCGACGCCAAACTGACTTCTTGAGATGGATCAATAAACACAGATAATTCTTTAGTACCTTTATCCCCGACGGAAATTCTTGGGTTCTCTGCCGATCCTAATTGCAATAATCCCGAAACCTTGGTTTGGTTGAACCCGTGTACTTGAGGATAGTTTCTTCTGAAATCCCTCTTATAAAATGGGTTTCCCTTGATGTCACCAGCTGGAAACGTTACAGGGTTACCGTAGTTCTTTCCATCTTCAATACGATCACCTGGAGGTGACTTTCTATAGAGTGAAACGATTGGATTACCAGAAGATCTGTTTGGGACCAAAGCCAACGCTTTTCTTAATTTTTCCCAGATACCGGTCGAGCCAGTTGTGTATTTCTTCCAGATTGGAACAGGACCTCCTGACATTTCTTATTATTTGAATGTTGTATTGATAACTTCGTATTATACTTAGTACCGTTTTGAATTATTCGCTAGGTTGATTATTGGATGAAATTTATTTAAAGTTACACAAAACTGTTTTTCTATTAACCAATCAATTTGGTTCCAACAATAATGCACCAGTTTATATAGGTAGTGCTAGGATAGCGTAGATCTACACCCTTACATCGCGTTACAGGATATGCTGGAGTTTAAGGAACTGTATTCTAGAAAAGTACGCATTTAGGTTTGAAATGTATTATATAAAGTATATAGGGCAAATATTTGCCTCTAAGCAGCATAAATAATTAAGTATGTGTTGACGAAATAGTATAACGTAATTTACAATTAATGTCCAAATAACCCTCTTCCAAGTTTACCAAAAATGATCAAACCGCAAAAGAAAAAGCTTCCAACGTATAACCAAATTGCTATGAAATCGTCGTCTTTGCCCAACTGAAGGAATTGATTTGCGTATTGGAGTACCAAGTCATAATTTTGCAAGTAAACGGATAAGCACGCTAATGTGGCGATCAATAAACTAGACAAAAACCCGCTTATGGTACCATCTAACAATAACCACAATCCAGGGTTCAACAACGACCAGATCATCAGCACTTGCAATGACGAGCTCCATTCAATCTTACGAACAGCATACGAAATACCCAAGAATGTAACCAATGCTCTCACTAAGTCATTGAATAGGTGGGCGTCCTTAGACCCGCTTGCATTTGGATCAGAAGACAATAATCTCTTCGTCATGGACGTTGGGAGGACGCAATCCATCATTGGGTGTATGAGGCCCATAACTAATCCTTGGATTGACAATGCGAGGAAATTGTCTATCCAGCTAATTGAATATGTGTTTGTCTTTCCAAAACTCGAGAATGGCTTTAATTTGTGAACAAAGTTTGTCAAAAACATATTGGTGATGAACAACGGTTCGTATGTCAATTTGCTAACCTGAATGTGGTTATTGTGGATATGCTTGGTAGTTTCATTGTATAAGTATGCAGCCCCCGCTAATATCACTACTTTAACAAATGTTTTAATCCACCTAACTAAAAGGGGCACTTCCGTTTTTCTGGAACTCTTCTGGCCACTCGACACAGAAGATTCACCTTTGCTTGTTTGCTGATTTATGTATAATTTTGAATTTTCGATATATTCATCAACATCTTCGCTTTCCTTGTTTAAATTGAGTACGGAGTTATCATTGTAGATCCCGTATAAAGAAGGTTTTGTCAAATTAACAACTGAGTCTGTTTTCTCCATCACGTTCGGGGTAGATGTTCCTGAATTAGAAACAGAATTTAACATATTCTTGAGACTTGAATTGGAAAATACTCTATTTTTAAAAGAATTGGGAGTTGGGGCCGGAGCTGGAGTTGACATTTTCTATAGGATTATATTATAAGGTATTATGTAAAGTAAAGTATGTTAGAAGTGTTCACTAATTTCCTATCTATTGACGATTTTTATCCGCATTAATGTCACGCGCCATTTTTATCGACTCATACTACAACTATACTACTAATCACTGAGATAATATGCCGAATCGTTCATTGCTTGCTAAATAAATCTTCAAAGTCAATTGATTTAACGGTCTTCTTCATCAATTCTCGTTGTTCAGCTTTTTTAGCAGTTTTCTTAGCATTCTTGGCGGTCTTACTAGAGTCCTTTGAGGAATCCTTTTTTTTTTCACTCTTTCTTCTCTTCGATTCCATCTTAGCCTGCTCAGATGTATTCTTATTAGACTTGTTTGTAGGTTCTGTGATGTTCTCCGACTTTGCTATTTGGGTGTAATTCTGTTCTGAATCACCTATCAAAAAGCTATCTTTTTTCACATGCATTGTTTCTTGGACCAGTTTATCCCCTACAGATCTTACATCAATGTTTTCTAGCGATACTTCTTCATTTAATGAGGGCAGGGGATTTGAAATACGGATCTTATCACCCTTCTTTAATATTTGATCAAAATCCAAATCTGCTACTAGTTTCCTTCTTGGATATTTATCGCTGTTTCCCTCGTAGATGAAGGTTCTTCCATATGATGGGGAGGACGAATACTGTACTGGTTCATCTATTTCAGTTTCAGTTTCAGTTTCTTGTGCATTATTGACTGTAAACCCACGTTGAGTGTCCTCGTCAAGTGGTGGTAGTAGGCTCGGGGCTTGCATTTGGGAGGTTACAATATTCTTATTTACACCATTTTCAGCTTGCCGTATGTTATCTGTGTCTGCTAGTGGAGAATCAGTTGTGGTTGTTGGTTGCATAATTGAAGACGTACTTTCTTGCGAAATTTCCTTTTCGCATCCCTCTATTACAATAATTTCATCATCCCCGATCAATTTTCCTTCGTATTCTTCATTCGTTAGATCTATTACTTCTTTAAATTCGGCATCGTTTTTGTCCAATAAGCTTTTCTTATTCGATGTTTGGTGCAATTTCAAGTTACTCTCTTCTTGTTCGCCATTTTCTTCTTCGTCCACAATAACAATATCTAAATCATCATTAGCAGGCTCAATATCCTTTGTATCAACTTCTGCCGTAGGACACCACTTTGAGTCTTTGAGCCGTCTTTCTGTGGCTTCCAAGATCAACTTCCGAAGTGCTGCAGGGTCACTAGGCATCTTAGCTTTATTCATTCGATTACTTGCAGCTGAAGTACCTAGCTTTCTGGACTCCGATTTAAACTTATGAGCACTAAGAGCCGCTATTCTCTTCTCTCTCACGGATATGTACCCTCCTCTAGGGTTATACGCGCCTCCTAGTGTCTGTTCTTCGCATACATAATTCGATTTGGCCAAGGTTCCGTATTGAATATTTTCAAAATCTTTCTTAAGTCCATCCAAAAATTTATAGAATTTGGCATCATGAGGACCATATAAATTGTGTGTCAACTCATGCAACATGGTGCCTATTATATCGCCTAACGGATAGAACAGCTTATCATTCGAATGGTAACGTAGCCGTATCAAAATCTTCTGTCCCCTATTAACATTAAGTCCCAACAAATTAGGGTTTTTAGGATACATCTCACATAGTGTTCCGACCTTAAAATTATTCATGTGCAATATTGGAGCTACCAGCTTGGCTACTTGATGTAATAAAGAATTCGCATAATCTTGGTCTGAAAACCTCTTTAAAGACCCGATTTTCGATATATTTGCAGTTGGAGATGGCTTATCAACAGCCTTGGTTTGTTTCTTATTAGTCCGTCCCTGAAGAACCATATCATACCTCTTTTAAAGTTTGGTATCTTGTTTGAAAAGTAAATAGATTAAGTATTATATATTTTGAATTTTGAACCTGCAATCGATAAAATAATTTGCACTTTATTGTTATCGGCCTTTTGTTTTCTTTTTGCACCTAAGTACTGCAAGAATAACGTTATTCAAAGATTTCATTGATTGAATACTAGATGGTTCATGCTGGTTATCTGAATGCTTCATCGCTACTTGTTTTCTATGATTTATGACAAGGTATGTTTTAAATACTGATTTTCCTTAATTTTTTCATTCTTTCATTTTTTATGCAAAATATATTATAATTAAATAACTATATCTTTAATTCACGAACATACTGAACATAAGAAACATAAAAACACACAGTATTTGCTTGTAATTATTGTATTTACATCAATATTAAATTATTTACTAGTTATTCTCATATAAAAAGTCATTAAATGTGTACTTAGGTCCTCCTATTTGATTGCATGTGCCTCGTAATTAAGACGATCCAAGAATCGAATCATAAACGAACCAGGCCCAGTTACATCTTGACCAACTTCAGAACCGCATTTATTATAAAACTCGACAGCTCCAACAACAGCTTCAAATATATTGAAAGTTGTTCCAGAATTTCCATCAGCATTGGCTGCAACAAATGCTGCAATGGTACTACCTAACGAGCAACCGGTACCGGTTATTGAACTCATCACTTCATGTCCACCTTTGATTTGGGTATGCTTTATATCATCAACATTATTTGGGGAAGAAGCATCATGAATATTTTGAGAGTCCTTAGAAACACATATGCCATCAAATACAAAGTTCTTAGCACCAGTAATGACGACAATTGCTCTGAAATCCTGTGCCACCTCTTTACCAATTCTTAATATATCAGATTCATTAAACTCAGCAACTGAATCTACCCCACGCATTAATAAGTCATTTTTACCGGTCTCCGAAACTTGATACTTACTAGTGAGCTTCCAAATTGCCAGGATTTCACCAACATTACCCTTAATTACAGAAAATTGCCCGGCATTAAGTAATTCCTTGCAGCATTCAAGTCTTGGAGATGAGGCACCAGCAGCTACTGGATCAAATATTATATGCTTTCCATGCTTATTATAAACAGAGATTGCATGTTTGAAAACGTCCATCTGACTAGTCGACGGCGTCCCTAAATTCAATACTAATGCAAGATTAGGAATCAGCGACGTGAACTCTTCAAATTCATCAGGAAGCTCAGACATAATTGGCGATGCACCGATCGACAAAGTCACATTGGCACTAAAATTTTTGACAACATTATTAGTAATGTGGTGGATTAAGGGTTTTGATCTCACTACTGCTTTGATCTTAACATCAGTTGTTTGACATAAGGATTCATTGGTCAAGTCCTTCACCCATGGAACTGAGGACTTGATAACATTTTCAAGTTTGATAGTAGATTCTGCTGCATTTTTGCTTGCCATAATACACGAAACAACTGCTACACCATCTAGTGATTGCCCTGGAATCGCCGACTGATACAATACTTTTGATGCATTGCTTTCATTAATGCCTCCAATGGCTACGCTGCTAATATAGTTGTTTACTTGTGCTGCATTATGTGCCTTCAAAACCTGAAGCATCTTCCTAACACCTATTGTACCGGTTCCTTGTGGAACCAGCACATTTGTTTTAGTATTAGTTTTATAAACTGTACCCAAACCAACGTAATCGGCAAGCCCTTCTTTGCAAACAGCTTCCACTTCACTCGGGAAAGAACAACTAACACCAACAATCTTATTAGGTCCTACCAATTTTCTAACAATTGATGCAGGCATATCATCTTGTCCCACATGAACACCTTCAGCATCAATTGCCAAAGCAACATCAACCCTGTCATTAATGATTAGCGGTATGCCTCTTTTTAAAGTCAACTCATGTACCTGAGATGCTCGTTCGATGAAATCAAGTGTCAGCAACGTTTTTTCACGCAACTGAACCATTGTAGCTCCATTATTAATAGAATGCTCGACTTGCTTCAAGAAAGTGGAACCTTCTGGAATCATAGTCGAGTCAGTCACCAAGTACAAAGTATAATCAACATGAGAAGTCATCACTTATGTGTTATATGGATGTACTAAAATCATCTCTCTTCATTTACATAAATAGGCGTATTTAAGTATGTAGCTTATACGCGCAGATGAAGATATATAAGCGCATAGACAACTATTCAGTTACAAGAATTAAATAGGGTCTGATATATTAAATGCAATAAAATCATGTTATGTAAATATATATATATATATATATATATTCGTATACGTGAATAGATATTACAGCTTCCTCTATACATAGATATAATTTAATGCAAGGTTTCAGAAACCGAGTCTATTGGAACATAACTTAAGTTTATAGATAGCTGATAATATACTTATCATACTCTTGTAGGGTTTGAATTATTCATTCAATTTAGGAAAACTATGAGGCGTTGGGTAATGAGAATTGATTGCTTTGCTTATCTCTGCCGGCAGAGGTCCTATTGAATAAAAATCCATATAATGCAATTATTGTACTGTTACCACGTACAATTGAGTTGGATCAGTCCATATTTGCTTCATCATCAGTAACTCCGATAATGTCATCTTCATTCTCGAAGTTTGATATAATACTATTAAGGTTTGCTTTACCAGAACCACTCTTTAGCACACTCATTAGATCTCGGTTTCTCTTGATGGAGTATTCTTCACATTTTTTAATAGTACCACTAACATGAATGCATCTCACTATCACGTCTTCGTCTCCTAATTTATTCATTAAGGCTAGAGCAGCAACTACTATTTGGAAACTCAGTCTACCACATCTAATGATACCTGTAGATGTTTTATTACTGAAATACTTGATTGCAAACTGCATACCAGCAGTTCCTGCTCCAAAGTCACCATAATGATCTTGTATAACAGTTCGTATGGCTTGCGTTAATGTCTTTTGGCTGATATTCGATGGAGATGTTCTATGCAACGTGAGAAGTGTATTTTGACGTGATTTACTAAAATTAACGAAATCCTCTAAATTTTCTTGGGAACCGCCGGTATCTGATGACGGTGGATATAATATATCAAACAATATATATCTTTGCTTTAACCTAACCATACTTTTTTTTGTCAATCAGTTGTATATGAATTGAAGTAATGTTTTATAATTCAGTAAATAAATTTCCGCGATGACAATTTTCAGTCGAACGCTGAAATCGATATTAACTATATAACTAAATATTTTTCAGTAATTTCTCTGGCCAACATTGAATTGCCATTGATATTGTAAATTAGAGATAAATTATACGCTGCTTCTACCAGAAGATCGTACTCGCTATATTTTTTTAATTTGTCATGATATTTCAACACTTTTTCATAATGGTGTATAGCTGCAGATGTTAAACCTATCATATGAAATAACCTACCAAAATTGTACTCTATTTCTTGTAACTCAAATGGAGATGCATCTTTTTCCCTGTGCGATTTGTATTCCAAAATGTAACTTATACCTTGAAGCAACTGTATATGTCTGTTATTACTTAATCTCTGCATTGATCTATGCACATGCGCTAAACCAAGAACGATGCAAATCATGGGGTCTTGTTTGTATTCTTTATAGGCTCTGTTTAGGTAAACAATTGAAGAAACATAACTCCTACTTCCTCCTAACAAATTGGCGTAAACGTACAATAATTCTGGATGTTCACGACTAAGCTTAACGTTTTTGAGATCAGCTGTTATAGTCGCCATTCCAGTGATTTTCTTCCCACTGAGAATGGAATCATAAGCTTTCAATTGCCGCAAAAAGAATTTTTGATGGTTATAATTAGCAAATGTTTCCCACGCTTCGACTCCGGATGCAAAACAGCACATGAAAAGCTTGTAGATAAATGGAGAAAATTGATTCGCAGACAAAAAGTATCGAATATACGTCATAATGACTGTTCCTATCTCTTCTTGCTTGATACCAAATATTAAATGCACCATATTCAATATGGTCTCCTTGTTCTTATCTTGCACAAATACATTTACGTCTTTTGCAACTTCAATTATATGGGTTGCATACTCCGTGTTATTATCGAACCTAGACAATAATATAGCGTATTGAACAAAGATCCCAAACCATATATCATAACTAAGGCCCCTATATTCAGTTGTCGAAGTGAGAAACAGTCTGGTATGAGTATCATCATCATTAGCTATACCTTCATATAGATTGTAGACTCTGGCTAGCTTTTCATCTATGCGCATTTGCTTTTTACGCCTGTACAACACAATACCTTTAAATTCTCTATTTTTATCTCTTGGGAAAAAAATCCTAACATTCATAAACATCTCAACCAACTGAGAAGCTAGTTGCATCCATGCTGTCACTGCAACCTTTTCGTTCTTAGTAATTGCATCTTCTAAACGCTCCATACGATGATATTTCTCCATAACCTTTCTTTTTGCATTGTTTTCAAGTTCTAATCTTTCTTCTTCGCTTAATTTGGAATTTTTAGTTGATTTTATTAGTTGTTTGTTTTTAATTAATGATAAGTTATCTTCTTCAACAACCTCATTATCCAAATCGTTAGGAATACTATCAGCTTTTCCAGCTCCACTTTTTTCGGTTGCAATTGTTACTTCTTCTAACAATTTAACTGACTTTTCGCTTTCACCAAGATGGTAAAATGTTTCTGCTAGAGCCAATTTGAAATCTAAATTATCAGGATCTCCATACAAAAGAGAACTGTATGCTTGTTGGGCTTGTATATAATCGCCGACTTCTAGGAAACACTTAGCTAGCAACGAGACTAACTCAGGACTTTCGTTTTGCTCATCATTGAGGGAGGCACGAGTCAAGAATGTTAAAGCTTCCTCATGAAACCCATGTGCCTCCAATGATTTACCAGCTTCAAAATACAAATCCGCAATATCTTCAGTTTCTTCCAATAAATATTCAAAATGACGCATCGTTTCTTCTTTTTGCTCCAAACCTAACCTTAGACTTCCTAGCTTGAAACGTATATCGATAGGTAAATTATAAAACTTTTCTTTAGATCTTGCTTGCTGAGAAGGAGATAAACCCTTAATCACTGCGAATCTTCTTTTATCAAATTCTGAATCGTCATCCACTTCATCCCACCATTTTTCATCTGTTCGATTTTGTATCCATCTTGCTACTAGCTTTATAACTTTGATACCTATCTTCCATGAATGCTGCTGTAAGTACAATTCACATAAAATATTTAATTCTGCCCACCCGAATCTAGGAACACTTTGTTTAGGCTGACCAGTCGGACTAATATTCAGATCCAATATTCTCATGTACAAGTTAATAGCATCGTTGATTCTTTTCTGTTCAACATAAACACTAGCTAGATTCTTGATAATACTAGTATCAGCAGGGTACACTTGATGGACTTTTTGGAAGCCTTCCAATGCCCGTCCATATTGCTTTTTCTCCTTATATAAAAATGCCCGTTCGAGAATAAACTTAGCATTTTTCGTATTGTCAGATGCAATCGCTCTACCATAACAATATATTGCTTGATCAATGTGACCTAATTCGCTACTCAATTCAGCAACATTTCCCCAGAATTGACTGTCCCATGGGTGAATATTCGCAGCTAATAACCATGCATTACAACATTTATGCAATCTTCCTTGTTGTTTATAAATTTCACCTAACGTTTTATAAGCACTGAAATTCTTAGGGTCTTTCTTGATAACTTCTAGATACAAGTTTAATGCTACTTGGAAATCATTTCGAACAAAGGCTTCATTTGCCTGAGATAAATTTATGCGAACCTCTGGATCCAATTCACGGTTTGTACTTCTCATCATTTTACGTTTCCAATATGACTTTGACGCGGACGCCTTCTTCTTATTTTTAGGTTTAAAGTTACCAGCACTTCTAAGAGCATCTCGTAAGTCGTAGTCATCATCCAAATCATCATCTTGCAGCCCATTGTCATCATCAGACGAAGTTAGAAGAAGTTGTTCATCATTCTCATAAGCGTTATCATCATCTTTTTCCGATCCCTCTAAATCTTCAATAAAGTCTTCTTGTTCATCAGAAGAGAAAGTTAAACTGATATCATCATCATCATCATTATTACTTCTTGATGTTAACCCAACGGTATCCCCAAAGCTTCCGCCTTCAGGATTCTCAAATACATTAGAAGACATCCTTCTAGGTGTTAATTTCCGTTCTATCAATATCAATTGAATTGACTAAGTAAATACTCTAGTATTATTTGTTTTGATTTCATCAAAACCACGCAGTTTTGGTTTTCATCTTTTGGCGCACTTAAATTTATTTGATTTGATGTACTTAGCCAGGATCAAATTTCCACATACTAAATTGTTTCAATTGGCTTCATATAAATAATAATCTCCTAAAATAGTAAGAATGCAATTAGGTTGCTGTTTAGCAATATGTCAATTCTTTTTGTTGAGTGTGGTCGCCTTTCAGGATAACGATTTGAGTTCAGCTGAAAATAAATTTGAAGTGAATCTTGAAGCTTCTTGGAGACCCAGCCCATTCCAGCTAAATTTACTCGAAAGTATATCAGGATATAATGAGTCTTTGTTTATTAATACATTAGCCAATATCATTGGCTTTTCTATTGAAGAAAATGAATCGGATGAAGAATCGAATGAAGAATTGAATGACGTTGATGGCACTCTTATAAGTGATTCTCATATATATATGAAGGTGGTTGATGCATTAAATCTAGATGATACTTCTAAGTCATTCATAGGGTTCAACTTAGTAAATAAGATATTTACGCCTCGTATTCAAGCACATTATGAGTACTATACTAATGTTGTCGATCCCCAATTCTCCCATAGGTTGTACAAAGAATGTTCCACGGATTCTTTTGGGAATAAAATTCTCTCAGGGGAATCTGACAAACACCAGGCATGGATTCTTTATAATAACAAGTTATATTGCTCGTCTGACGAAGTTTTTGCTTTGAAAACCGATAAGAAGTCTACTTCGACGGATGATGTTTTACCATTCGATAGAGTAATTGGTTCCAACCAGGAATCACCACTTTTAGTTCTATATGGAGATATAGAATCTGAGGTTTTCAAAAACATGTTCATAAACCTCTACGAAAGTGCAAAAATAGGAAAATTAAGATTTGTATGGAGGTATATTCCTTCCAATAATCCAGATCAACGTGAACAATTAAGCGGCTATGGGGCTGATATCACATTGAAGCGAACAGATTATATGGTTATAGATGATCGTGACATCAATAAAATTGAATTTAAAAATGAAAAAAGGATAGAAAATAAGAACTATCATCTTGATAAGGGGTTTTCAAGGATTGCAAGACTTGACGAACTTAAACCAATTTCCAAAGATAATCTTACTGATTTGGGGCTAAAATTGACTTCGTTCATATTATCCAATGATTATTCTGATATTTCAAATCATGATTTATTGAATAGTATTTTGCAAGACTTTCCGAAATTTGCATACTATGTGTCCCAATTAGATCCCGAAAATATCGATTCCGTTAGAGAAAGCGTAAATGCTAATGTGAAACTAGGTATGTCTGAAGAATCTAATGGTATTTATATTAATGGATCACCTATAAACAAACTTGAACTTGATGTGCTTAAATTGGTTGATAAAGTACGTGATGAGTTAAAGTTAGTGAACGAACTAAAGGAGTTGGGATTTACGACCGGTCAGGCAAAGAAGCTTTTATTTAAGTTTGCATTATTAAGTGCTGTAAAGGAATCACAATTCCGCACAGGAAATACCATTATGGGTGGAAATGAAAATAGATTTAAAGTCTATAATTATCAATTCACACCAATGAGTAGACACAAGAAAGGTGGTGTTGTTTTTTTCAACAATATCGAAAAAGATGATGTATATGAAAGTTTTCCTTCTAGTCGGAGAGAAGCTTATTTAGGGTTTTCAGCGCAACATCTTAGACCGGGCCAAATCCCAATAATAAGAGAAAACATCCATGACTTGATATTTGCTTTGAACTTTTCAGACAAGGAGCAGTTAAAAGTTTTCTTCACATTTTCTAAAATCATTCTTGATAAGAGTTTACCTCAACAGCTAGGCTTAATTGCATGTGGTGGTAATGAGAAGGATAAGATGATAGCTGAAATCTTCTACTTTATTGTTGATAAGGCATCCTTGACAGAAGCATTAGCCTTTTTGTATAAATACTTTGATGCAAAAGATGAAGAAGCAGAGAAAGAAATCTTGAATGCCGTTAGCATTCCGTCAACATACAGCTTCAATGAGTCTATTTATCAAGATGTCTTGGATAGATTTTCAATCAATTCACCATCAGTTATATGTAATGGTGTTATATACGAGCTTACTTCAACCTGGCAGGTATTAATGGGCAAACAGCTTGCACAGGATATTCGATTAATACAGAATCATATCCAAAAGGGCGATGATGTTAATAAATCATTGAAAAGTTTTCTTTTTGAAAACGCCAAATCTGAGAGAAACTTGCGTATTATTCCTAATGATGCTAGTTTGATTAAATATAAGGGAATAAACCAAGAATTAATAGATAATTCAATTTCTTTCAAGTGCAAAAAGAAAGATAATGGAGCATCAGCAACATTTTGGTTAATAGGTGATTTCAATTCAATCAATATTTTGGATCAATTTGTTGAAATTTTACGTACTATGAAAGTGGAACGATCGTATTCTATTCAAGTACGGATCTTGAACAAATCTACGGATACAGATTTACTAGACAAGATCAAAGCTCTATTCCCTATTAACGAGTTAAGAACTAAAGATATTGAAAATATAATATCTTGGTTATCAGACAGATTACATAATTCTGTCAACTGTAAGCCGGATAAGAATATTGTTCAGTTACTAGAAGCAAGTGGATTACCACCTAACCACCCTTTGCTCTTACTTAATGGTAGATATTTTAGGTTGGATAAGAATTTATCATTTAAAGAATTACAACAACTTTTAGAATATGAATTCAGCCAACGGCTAAATTTGTTTGGTGATATTATATCAGCTTATCCGGACGAATTTCCACGATCATTCTGTGAATACCATTCGTCCAGATATGACTGTTCAGACTGGTTTGATTTAGTCTCATCTTATGTTACGAAATCTTTTCACGTAGATGATAACATGCTCGTCTCGGATGTTGCAAGATTCGATTTTAGTTCTTTGAATATGGATAATATTTTGAAGATCTCTGAGGATGAAACTTCTAAAGAGGTGGAAGTCTTAATTATAATTGATCCCATTGATGAAATGTCGCAAAAGCTAGTATCTATTATTTATGCTATCACCAGTTTTCCGTTTGTTGATATCAAAATATTACTTCAACCACAGCTCGAAGCAACTGAGGAAGTTAAAATTGGTAGATTTTATCGAGGTGTATATCCATCCTCTATTCCACAATTTGGTAAAGACGGTGGATTAGAAATTAAAAATAAAGCAGTATTTGAAATGGTACCTAGCCAAGAATTATTTACTACGAACATCGATTCTCCCGCAAGGTGGCAAATAGTGATACATGATAGTCCTTCTGGAGTTGATTTGGACAATGTGAAATTGTCAAATTATGTTGATAGTTTAATTTATGGAACTTACGTTTTAAAGAATATTTTAATTGAGGGCTATGCCAAAAATGTGAAATATGGCATGAATCTTTCTGGCTTGACAATAGATTTGAGTAAAGACAATTCATATACCGACACAACAGTTATGTCTAATTTAGGGTATTTCCAATTATCTGCTAATCCAGGAATTTGGGAATTTAAAATCAAACCGGAAAGCAAAAGTGAAAAGTATTATTCATTGCTATCCGCATCGGAAAACGTATTCATTTCAAACACTGATCCTCTTGGTAGCGTAAGGGTAGCGATACTTAATCTAAACGGACTAGTTCTAAAGCCAAGATTTACTACTAATTCCGGGTACGAAAATAAATTTATATTTGAAGAGGACGATAATATAGAATCTGAAGATGACAACAAAATCGGTAGCTTCATGAAGTCGCTCTTGAAGTCTAAAGCCCCAACTACGAAGAAACATGCAGATATCAATATCTTTACGATCGCAAGCGGTCATTTATATGAGAGATTTTTATCTATTATGACTGCATCAGTGATGGCACACACCGATAAACTGGTTAAATTCTGGATCATTGAAAATTATATTTCTTCTCATTTTAAGAAATTGTTACCTCTTTTGGCACAGGAATACAACTTTGAATATGAACTCATAACTTATAAATGGCCAAACTGGCTAAGATTCCAAAGGGAGAAACAGCGTACCATTTGGGGATATAAGATTTTGTTTTTAGATGTCTTGTTCCCGCAAGATTTGAAAAAAGTTATATTTGTTGATGCAGATCAGATCGCACGTACCGACATGAAAGAGTTGGTTGATCTTGATTTGGAGGGAGCACCATATGGCTTTACTCCCATGTGCGATTCTAGGAAAGACATGGAAGGGTTTAGGTTTTGGAAGCAAGGATACTGGGCACATGTATTGAAAGACGGCTTGAAGTATCATATTAGTGCATTATATGTAGTGGACTTAGACAAGTTTAGAGCACTTTCGGCTGGTGACAGGTTGAGAGCTCATTATCAAAAGCTCTCGTCTGATCCAAACTCATTATCTAACTTAGATCAAGATTTACCCAACAATATGCAAAACAAGATCAAGATTCATTCACTTCCTCAAGAATGGCTCTGGTGCGAGACATGGTGTTCTGACAGCGAGTTTAGAAATGCAAAAACAATTGACCTTTGTAACAATCCCTTAACAAAGGAGAACAAGTTAGACACGGCTAAAAGACAAATTCCCGAATGGACTACTTATGATAACCAAATAAAACGTTTGATGGATCAAATTAATGATAATGAAAACCCAAAAATTTCTACAGATGTATTAGAAAACACACCTCGCAATGACCTACACGATGAAGACAATCAATCTCAATACGAGCCTGATTATATTCATGATGAACTTTAGTAGCTATATAGTTATAGAATCGAAATTTAATTACGTAATGAGTCATATCACATGCTGTTATCTAATAATTTTTCAGGCGCGGTACCGGATCAGTACTTAATAAACGAGATAATTTTCAACAAAGTTATTCCAACATCTTAATCGTTGTCAACAGTTCATCATAACGTAGACAGAATAGACCATGAGAATCTCGGAAAAGTTGCTGCAAGCACATTCAACGTCCAGTCCACCACCGGCCACATTTTCTTTTGAATTCTTTGTTCCAAAGACTTCTCAAGGTGTCCAAAATCTTTATGATAGAATGGACCGGATGTACGACTTGAATCCTATTTTCATTGATATTACGTGGAATGCAGGAGGTAGATCGTCCAGTTTAACTAACGAGATGGTCTATACAGCACAATCGACTCTTGGATTGGAAACATGCATGCATTTGACGTGCACAAACATGAAGATAGAGTTGATTGACGAGGCATTGCATAAAGCATATGTTTCTGGATGTCAGAATATTTTAGCTTTAAGAGGAGATCCTCCATTGGATGGCTCCGAATCTACTGGTGACTTTAAATACGCCAAGGACTTAATTAGATACATTCGTAACAAATATGGTGATCACTTTAATATTGGTGTTGCTGCATATCCGGAAGGACATCCAGAAGAAGAAGACGAAGATAAAACATTGCAGTACTTGAAGGAAAAATGTGATGCCGGAGCTAATTTGATCATTACTCAGATGTTTTACGACGCAGACAACTTTATTAAATGGTGTTCAAAGCTTCGTAAAATAGGCATTGACATTCCAATTATTCCTGGAATTATGCCAATTTCGACTTATGCCGCGTTCATCAGAAGAGCTAAATGGTCAGAAGTAGTGATTCCTCAACATTTCTTAGATGCATTAGAACCAATCAAAGAAGATGATTATTTGGTTAGAGCTAAAGGTACAGAATTGGTTAGCGAAATGTGTACCAAGTTAATTAAATCTGGCTATGTGAATCATTTACATTTCTATACCATGAACTTAGAAAGGGCTACGATCATGATTTTAGAAAATTTGAATTTAATTGAGTCAGTGAAATCGCACGAAGTTATAGGTGGTAGTGACTTACCTTGGAGGAAATCTTTACATCCCCAAAGATCAAAAGAATCAATCCGTCCTATTTTCTGGCAAAATAGAAAATATTCCTATATATCTCGTACTTCCACCTGGGATGAATTTCCAAACGGGAGATGGGGGGATTCAAGATCTCCAGCTTTCGGTGACATTGATTTATTTGCAACAGATTTATTGAGACAATCACCAAAGAAGGCATTTGATTTATGGGGCCACCCTGGAACATTGAAGCAATTCTCAGATATTATCATTTCATTTTTAAGTGGTAAATTAAATTCATTACCTTGGTCCGACAGTGCTATTGGTCAAGATTCGGAGATTATCGTAGATAACTTGATTGCTTTGAATAAAAAAGGATTCTTTACTTTAAATTCTCAACCATCGTTAAATGCTATTAAATCTAATGATAAAGTTTATGGTTGGGGTCCAAAGAATGGTTATGTTTATCAAAAGCAATATTTAGAATTCTTTGTCCATAAAGACATCATTCCTGCTTTATTACATCAAATTGATAACTACAACAGAGGCCAAGGAGATTCCAACTCCTCCGTTTTGACTTATTATGCAGTTGACCAAAAGGGAAAGTTATTTTCAAACACCAAAGACGATGACATTAATGCAGTTACATGGGGTGTTTTCCCAGGCGAGGAAATTTTACAGCCAACTATTGTTGAAAAGGTTTCTTTTTTGGCCTGGAAGGATGAAGTCTATAGATTGATTACAGAATGGATCAAAATCTTTCAAAGTGATTTTGTGAAAGATGTAAACATTACTAAAGAAGACGTTGATGCTTTCGTTAAGTTAATGACTAATTTTAACGATGAGTACGTTTTATGTAATGTGGTTAATAACAACTTCATTGATGACAATCAAACTATCTTCAAGTTGATTGACGAATTAAATATTCCAGACTTAAAGTGAATACAAGCCTTCGTCGAAGTCGTCTTTTTTTTTCAGACGTTTATCTTTTTTGTTCTTTTTTATCTTTTATTTCACACAGACAGGGTATTAGGCACTCAACATGCCCCATTTAAGATCAACTTCAACCTCGATCTTAAATCTTAATCCTACATTGCGTATCCTTTTGTTAGTTTATGACGGTACGATTAAATTTTTGTTTTTTTAAAAAAAGTTATATTTCATTTCAACAATTATATTTTGGTTAATTTTTTTGGTATTTAAAATCCTGTGAATAGTGTGGCATCCTCAACGGTATGGTAAATTATAAAATATATATATATATATATATCCCATCATAAATAAAAAGTTTTAATTCTTTTTAGTTCCAGTTTCTCCACTAAGAGCAAAATTAGAATGTAGATGAAATATTAATACATTAACGAAAATAAATAGTTATATATAAAATGATCAATGATCTAGAATAAAGACAAAAAGGTAAATATGAGTGGTACTATTGCATTGAAAGTAGATATTGGTTTTCCACTCCAAGCCAAACCCTCATAGCTTGATTCGATTGCAATAGACGAAGGGAGAGAGTAAGAGTTAAGAGTTGATGAAGGCAATATGAAGGAGGAGGTTGAGGTCACAACTGTAGATAATACTGTAGTTGAACAGTGTTGTTGGTCAGCACATGATGTGGAAGTAATTTCTTTCGTCAATGTAATCGTGATATCTTTGGTGTTAGTACTGGATGTTGATACTGATCCTATATGATCTTCGGTTTCTGATTCGGTATCAGAAGAAATTGAAGTTTCTTGAACTGAAGTGTATTCAACAGAAGATAATTGGGGACTAGTAGTAATAGTTTCGGAAGCTTCATAACTTGAGTGAGGTTTTGGAGTCTCAGATATAGATTCAGTATAGAATGACGATTCAGTAGAGGACTGATCCCAGCTCGATTCTACTGTTGACAGTTCCGCATTGGATTCCGTAGTCAAGGGACAGTATGTTGTATAGCTGGTGGTTCCCGATTTGTTAGTGGTAGTTACAATAGTGATACCGGTCTCAATTTCTGAGGTAGTACATTCATTTTCGTCGCAAGATGTCATTGTTATAGTAGATGTTGTAGGTACGTGAATAGTGGTACTCGCTGGTGTCAGGCTCGAGGGAATTGTTATACTAGTGCTTTTAATACTAGATGACCTATCCTTAGTTTTGGAGGGTTTTGATGAGGTCAACGAAGACTTGGAGCTTTCAGTGGTTTCAGTAGATTTTGAAAGTGTGGTGCTATAGCTTTCCGAAGAAAGATAGGAACTTGTGATGATTGAATCACTTGAATGTTTCGTCGAAGCAACACTTGGGGATTCAGACAGCGAAATAAGATCCACAGAAGAGGAAGGTGTCGTAACAGGTACAACTTCTGTGGTTGGGCAATAAGTCGTATACGTAGTAACCTGTGTTTCGTCAGTTTTTGTAACTATAGTAATTCCGGTTGGTACAGTTGAGGTGTGACAGGAATCTCCGTCGCAGGAAGTTATAGTAATTGTTGATGTTGTAGGAGCATAGATCGTTGTATAATCGGTGGACTCTGTTGAAGTAACAGAAGTATCTTTGACGCTCGAACTAGATTTGGGTTTCAGTGAGACACTTGATGAAGACTTCAGTTTTTCTTCGGAACTAGATTTGTAACTAGAGACAAATGTACTTGAACTATGATGAATCTTAGACGAACTGGTTTGTCTAGTCATATGTGATGATTCTATCGAAGAAATTTTGGAGGATGTCAGCACGCGAGAAGATGATAGGAATTTGCTTGATGACTTTGCTTCAGAAGAAGATATTTCTATAGAAGACGACAGTGCTTTGGAAGATGATACTTCAGGTGACGAAGAAGTGGGAGTAATTGGTACAACTTCTGTTGTTGGACAGTACGTAGTATACGTAGTAACTTGTGTTTCGTCAGTAACAGTAACTATGGTAATTCCAGTTGGTACAGTAGATGTGTGACAGGAACCCCCATCACAGGAAGTTATGGTAATAGTTGATGTTGTAGGAGCATAAATCGTAGTGTATTCCGTAGATTCTGATGTTGAGGTAACAGAAGTATCCTTTATACTCGAACTTGACTCGATTTTCAGTGAGAAACTTGATGAAGATCTCATACTTTCTTCGGAACTAGATTTGGCTGGCGTAGAAATGCTTGATATTTGATCAGATGTAGATGCACTCTTATGCTCAGTAGTAGAAGAAGGCTGTACAGACGATACTTTCGATGACACTGCTTCAGAAGACGACTTGGAAGATGAAGATGTCGGTTCTTGGGAAGACGAAAATATTTTGCTTGATGGCTTTGCTTCAGAAGAAGATTTTTCTATAGAAGACGACAGTGCTTTGGAAGATGATACTTCAGGTGACGAAGAAGTGGGAGTAATTGGTACAACTTCTGTTGTTGGACAGTACGTAGTATACGTAGTAACTTGTGTTTCGTCAGTAACAGTAACTATGGTAATTCCAGTTGGTACAGTAGATGTGTGACAGGAACCTCCATCACAGGAAGTTATGGTAATAGTTGATGTTGTAGGGGCATAAATCGTAGTGTATTCCGTAGATTCTGATGTTGAGGTAACAGAAGTATCCTTTATACTCGAACTTGACTCGATTTCCAGTGAGACACTTGATGACAATTTCAGACTTTCTTCAGAACTTGACTTGATACTTGAACTAGGATGGGTGGAACTAGATTGTACAGACGACACTTTAGACGAAACCACTTTGGAATATGTCAATATCTCGGAAGACGACGAAGATTGAAGGGACGACAGTGTTGCGCTGGATGAAAATTGTTCCTTAGAGGACAGTTTTCCAGGAGACGACAGTGCTTTGGAAGATGGTACTTCAGGTGACGAAGAAGTGGGAGTAATTGGTACAACTTCTGTTGTTGGACAGTACGTAGTATACGTAGTAACTTGTGTTTCGTCAGTAACAGTAACTATGGTAATTCCAGTTGGTACAGTAGATGTGTGACAGGAACCCCCATCACAGGAAGTTATGGTAATAGTTGATGTTGTAGGGGCATAAATCGTAGTGTATTCCGTAGATTCTGATGTTGAGGTAACAGAAGTATCCTTTATACTCGAACTTGACTCGATTTCCAGTGAGACACTTGATGACAATTTCAGACTTTCTTCAGAACTTGACTTGATACTTGAACTAGGATGGGTGGAACTAGATTGTACAGACGACACTTTAGACGAAACCACTTTGGAATATGTCAATATCTCGGAAGACGACGAAGATTGAAGGGACGACAGTGTTGCGCTGGATGAAAATTGTTCCTTAGAGGACAGTTTTCCAGGAGACGACAGTGCTTTGGAAGATGGTACTTCAGGTGACGAAGAAGTGGGAGTAATTGGTACAACTTCTGTTGTTGGACAGTACGTAGTATACGTAGTAACTTGTGTTTCGTCAGTAACAGTAACTATGGTAATTCCAGTTGGTACAGTAGATGTGTGACAGGAACCTCCATCACAGGAAGTTATGGTAATAGTTGATGTTGTAGGGGCATAAATCGTAGTGTATTCCGTAGATTCTGATGTTGAGGTAACAGAAGTATCCTTTATACTCGAACTTGACTCGATTTCCAGTGAGACACTTGATGACAATTTCAGACTTTCTTCAGAACTTGACTTGATACTTGAACTAGGATGGGTGGAACTAGATTGTACAGACGACACTTTAGACGAAACCACTTTGGAATATGTCAATATCTCGGAAGACGACGAAGATTGAAGGGACGACAGTGTTGCGCTGGATGAAAATTGTTCCTTAGAGGACAGTTTTCCAGGAGACGACAGTGCTTTGGAAGATGGTACTTCAGGTGACGAAGAAGTGGGAGTAATTGGTACAACTTCTGTTGTTGGACAGTACGTAGTATACGTAGTAACTTGTGTTTCGTCAGTAACAGTAACTATGGTAATTCCAGTTGGTACAGTAGATGTGTGACAGGAACCCCCATCACAGGAAGTTATGGTAATAGTTGATGTTGTAGGAGCATAAATCGTAGTGTATTCCGTAGATTCTGATGTTGAGGTAACAGAAGTATCCTTTATACTCGAACTTGACTCGATTTTCAGTGAAACACTAGGTATTGAACTCAGCAATGATACCTCTTCAGAAATGGTTGAGCTCACAGATACAGAACCTATAATTTCAGAAGGTGCTGAACTTGACGTAGATTCGGCACAAGTGTGGCAAGAAGTAGGAGTGTCACATTCGTCCTCGTCTTCATCATCTGAATCTTCATTTTCACAATCGTCCGAAGTTGGTTGAGGATTATCTGTATCAATTGGCACGGTAGAAGTTGTTACTTGACCAGCTGAATCAGTTTTTTCTATAACCTGGTGTTCGGTCGATAATGGACAATATGTGGTGAAAACTGTCGATACTCCCAGCGTAATTGTAGTCACAACGGTAATTCCCGTTTCATGACTCTTGGTAGCGCAAGAGTTTTCAGAACACGATGTAATAACCACCGTACTAGTCTCCGGGGCATAACAGGTAGTATAATATGTTGAAGTTCCGCCATAATCCCCTTCACCACCTCCACTTTCCTCGATATCAGCACTCAGCGAGAGATTATGCTTGGAAGATGCACCACTTGCGAATGCTAAGCAAATTAAAACGATTGTATATATAAACTTCATTTGAGTGTAAATTATTACTTCTCTTCATCATTTTTTTCAAAGAGTGGATAATTGTCCCATATAAATACGTTTCATCAAAGCTGCTCGACTGGCTACACTTGCACACATTAATCGAATATTTCCCTTTTTGAATACGTTACTTCTTCTAATCTATTTTCAAACATCCCGTTTGGTTTCTCAATAGGTACACTACAATGTGAGTTATTTTTGGCTGACTCCTAGTAGAAAGCTTACCTCTATGATAAAACAATTTTGAAACAAAGCGACGATTTTGCAGCAATTCGCAGTGTTCCAGCCATCAAATTAAAGTTCTAGTCTGCATCAGAAAAGTCAATTTCGCGTTTCAACACAATTCAAAAATTAACCTCTTCTAGACCCTTAAAAGGATTCAGGGTTAACAAGCAAGATATGGTTCATGAGCCGTTTCGAGATAGAAAAATATCTTCGACAATGATATATTCATGTGTCTAGATTCAAGATAGTTCATGTGAGAAATTTACAACTTCAGAGAGAAGGTTACAGGTATTAGTGTAATCGAATAATGGTGGGTGCAATGATTGTCGCCTAATAACTTTTTATCACCTTCAAATATTAGTGCAGCCAAAGGTGGTAATAATGGCAACCATAACAATAATGGTAACAATAATCCATTAGCTTCGGCGGTTGATTCAGGTCCCGGTTCTATTTCTTCTTTATTGTTACGTCAACGTGCTTATCAGGAAAATATCTAAGGATTAGAATATGTCTACTAAACGACGGTACACCCATGAACTATGCAAAGATATACGCTACAATAAATCGAAAGTAATTACAAATATGTATATGAGAGGAGAGAACATACTTCCAATCATTTAATAAAATGAGGAAGGGATATCATTATTGAAACAGATGTAATGAATAAAGCGTACGAAAATTGGTAAATTCGAAATCCAGTGATTGACTGTGATGGTTGATAATCTAGATAACAGATAATAGAACAGCTAAAATAGCATATAAAATAGCAGCAGATGATGGGTCTCCGCGAAGAGCTGCTGCTTGGAAAGTTTCGATAGCTGGAGGACGTGCAACAGCAGATGAAGTTGTATGAGGAGGAGCAGAAGTGACCATTGTAGTTGGCTCACTTGGAGCATGATAGGTATTGGTTGGTTTTTGGTGGGCCGCTTTGATGGTCTTGGTGTATTCTGGAGGCGAATTGGTTGGTACTTCAGTTGGTTTTTCAATTGGCTTCTCAGTTGATTTAAGAGGATGCAGTGAAGTTGCAGATGGTTGGTTATTGGTTGGGGGTGTTTCATCACAAGAAGATGTTGGAGGTGGTTCTTCACAAGATGAAGTAGGTGGAGGTGGTTCTTCGCAGAATGAAGACGTTGGAGGTGTTTCTTCACAAGATGAAGTTGGAGGTGGTGGTTCTTCGCAGGATGAAGACGTTGGAGGTATTTCTTCACAAGATGAAGTAGGTGGAGGTATTTCCTCAGAAGATGAAGTTGGTGGTGGTTCTTCGCAGGACGAAGACGTTGGAGGTGTTTCTTCACAAGAAGACGTTGGAGTTGTTTCCTCACAAGATGAAGTTGGGGGTGGTTCTTCGCAGGACGAAGTTGGGGGTGGTTCTTCACAAGATGAAGTTGGGAGATGCTTTCCACCTATATTTGCTTCAATAGAAGTACTTACTAATGCCTGAATAGTTCCTTGTGGTGGGTTGGAACCCGCATCTTGACTATTTCCTGCGATGTCCTCAGATGCCGCAGTAGCGAAGGATGCTGCACTTAGCAAAATAACGATGTTTTGATACTTCATGTTGTTTTTGCAACTTATGTTAAATATATCTAACTGACAGGACCTTGACCCTCATTTTATACCTTGGATTGTTTCTTCCATTTATAGAAAATCTCGTATCGTCCCATTATTTTTAAGACCTACAGGAAATACTTTCTTTACTATTAAAAATACCTAAAATTATACCCCAACATATGGGATTATTGCATCCCTGTTATTAATAGTTTCTAATCATATATTAACTTCAAAATGTCAGTAACTGCAAATATTTCAAAAATATTGCGACCATGTTCGTTTTGGAAATTTATTACCCCAATGTAGCTTTACCAGAGTATACAAGGGTCTATAAAGACGCTAAATTACGGATATTATTTTTTAGACGGAATAAGCTCATTTACCTACAAATAGACTAAAAATGTAAACGAGGTCTTCCCAACCGTGAACTTAGTCCTTTCTCAGTCATAAGAAAATATATTAAGGCTTTTCTAAATATAGCCTAAGAATTTTTCATTAGTTTATAGACACTTTTAGGTTTAGATTAGATACTCACCAATTATGAATGACTAAAGATCTAAAACTATATGGATCGCCTATCATAAATTGACTTTCGTTTTGATTGAGATTAGAACGGCTATTGTATACCAGCATGAATACGATTTGCGAGTAATTTAGATCACTATTGTCTACCTATCGGTCCAGAACTGATAAGATTATATTCAATTACATTATATCTACTTTATGTTAGAATGATAATTTACTTAGACAGAATATGGTATATTTTGACAATACAAAATGCTTTAGACCTATAACATTTAATTATTTTACGCAAATACAAAATGATGACTATATAAAAAAGCTATCATTATTAAACCGGCTTTGTATATTTAGAGTTTATTCCAGAAGGTGAGATTTATTTGGCATATTTACAATGTAATTTGATTTTAGGTCATTATTAATTAACAATTTCAATATATGTTATGCACTTGCCTTTTGGAGAATTATAGTTCATATTTATGACGAAGAAATTCTGATCTTCATAAGCTACTTTAAATTATCCAAGAGGTGAGCTATCGATAAAGTTTGAAAACTCGTTATATCTATCTTTACCAAAGTTGCAAAATCAAATTGTTCGATTCAATGGTAAATGTTAATATATATTAAAGTATTAGGAAAATAATACAAGTAAAGAGCACGATTAGCTATAAAGAATCAAAACCTAGATTATAAAGATAAGGACTCTCATTTAGACGAAGAATAATTAATCACAACCAAATATATTCTATTAACTACAATGGGTCATCCGATATAATTACAATACTCAGCAATTAAGAGCTTTCGTGTACATATAAATATATCATATATAATTTACACTGAAGATCTTGTTGAGATGACTCTAACCTTGCCAGTTCAAATGATTAAGCCTACCTCAAAAATGAGGCCAAATTAATTATTAATATCATAGATATGACAATATATACGATACACCCAATGTTGGTATCTACGTTTATATTATTCAAGAGTACCAACCCTCCATAATTCTAGACCCATTATTTTGAATTTTCCAATTTTTGCATCACCACTATTGCTATTTAATATTTCGTTTCCAAAAGTATCGCATGAATAGCTAACACCGTTATATAGTGACCTATCTATCCACAATCCATTTTGACCTTTTGAAGATCCTATGGCTATGAAGTCATGGTTAGAATATATTATATTGTCATTGATACCAGTATACATGAATGCCTTAAATCTGATTTGGGGTGTAGCCAAATGAGATGATATATCTTCTTCGCTATTCGAATTGGATGGTGACGGTGTGAAAAGTTCAGACTTCCACAAGAAGCATTCCCCATTGCCGTAATATCGTTTCTGATCCATTGGTCTTAAATGCTCATTCACAAAACAGCCGAATTTCGAATTGTTTTCGTCCTTTATTATTAAAACATATCCTTGAGGTCTTCTTCTTTCACGCATAGAATTGACGTTACCTGACATCATCGAGCTGATAACAGAATCGCCATATCCAACTTCGGGTTTATTCTTGCGAAGCTGCAGCAATTGGTAATCAGGGTTACTTCTTTGATATAATGTGTTGAGTGACACCCCATGCTGTTCTAGTGAATAAACCAAGTCCCACTCATCAAATAACTGAAGTCTTGCTGGAAGTAAATTTCTTATATTACTAGCTAATTCGTCATCCAACAATCTGCGTTTTGTAGATGATTTGTAACCCTTTAAACTCAATTGTGACAATGGAGGTAATGAACTCTCCCTTACTCCTTTGCTTTGCTCATTCTCCATAGGACCATCTTTTTTCTTATCAGATTCAGAATATTCCATAGATGATGGAGACGTTTGTCTTCTCATAAGTCTATCAAGAAATGTAGGTCTTCTGTTAATGGGGGGCTGGACCTCTGTTTCGTCAGCTGGGGTATCCACAAGTGATGAGCTACTTGCATTTGTCTTATCTGTCACCATCTTTTTTTTTACATACGATCGATTTGTTCTGGTATAAATACTATAAATATCAGGTTTTAACTGACAATTGGTCTTTATTATGGTATATACGACGAAAAAGGATATTTTATATC
Organism: Debaryomyces hansenii CBS767; assembly: GCF_000006445.2. Lineage (NCBI taxonomy): Eukaryota > Fungi > Ascomycota > Pichiomycetes > Serinales > Debaryomycetaceae > Debaryomyces > Debaryomyces hansenii. Next base: position 108,974 of record NC_006049.2, read on the forward strand.
TTATAGTTAAGAAACTGTTTAACAAGTCGCTTTTCATTTGAGATTGCGCACGCTCATACACATATATTGCATCACTACAGTTAATGGAGTAATAGCTCCTTATTGTTTATGAAAGCGAATAAGACCAGTAAGAAACTCTACTCCTACTTTAACGCTGTCAATAAACTGAACATTTTGGAAACTACCTCCTAATTTTTCGTCTAACCCAGCCATGCCAGCACAACCTAATAATACACAATTGATGTTATCGTGGGCGTATTCTTTGTTTAAAATATCTGAAACTCTAGTAGAGATCTTGGAATATTCATCAGGATCACTTAAACTAAGCACACTTACGTCAAGCCCCTTTGTCTTTTGAAATTTCTTACTTGGAAACTCGCTAGCACCAACAAAGTCAGTAATTGCTTTGTCTAATAACGGCTCCCATTCATTCACACTTGTCAATATGAACAGCTTGGTTACGGAGGGATTCAGCAAAGCATAGAGTAGAGTGGCCTGCATTATTCCTAGAATTGGTTGATCTGTATGCTTCCCAAGCGAGTGGATCAAAGGGTGGTCCGAGTAACAGCAAACCAAAAATCCATCATATTTATCAATGATTCCTTTTTTTAGCAAGTCTGGGAGTACAGCCTTTTCGGACAATACCGACGTTTCATTTCCGTTGATCTCTTTGGGAGCTTCGGGAGGCCCAGTATAAAATTCAAATTCAACTTGCGGAGGCTGGACAAGGATGTCCTTTAAATTATTTGTAACATTAACTGACGAGTTAGGATTTATGATGAGGATTGAGTACGCCATCTGAACTGTAATCTTTGAAGTATGTGCCAACGTATTAAGAGAATAATGCTCCTTGAAGTTATCTATGTCCTAGTTGAAGTATTTATATGCGCGACTTTCATATCATTAAAACGATAGATCAACCTATTTAAATACGCCTTATAAACCGTCATATAACATGTCATTTGTTGGGGTGATAGACTCAGAGAAGAACAAAGTCATATGGTCGAAGGCAATTCTGTCATTAGCTGCTATATCTGATCACATTAAATTCATCGTTTGTCCTGATTCATTATCTATCTCAGCTGTGAATAATGCAAAAACATCTCATGCAGAAATCGTCTTCAAGAAGACATTCTTTTACGATTACTCGGTAGATTTTTCAAACATACTACCAGAGGGGTTTGATAATGATCTTGGAGAAGATATAGATGCCGAGATTGATGGTTCTAAGCTGTCATATTCGTTCGTAGTTAACTCAAAGCATTTGGGTATACTTTTTAAGAACCTCGATGCGGTTGATATTGATTATATATGCTTCAAAATACATTGGTCGAGAGAAGCACAGATAAACATGAAATATAAATTGTTGATAGAAATAAAGACCAAAAAGCTAATCATTAAGAAATATCAAACGAGTTACCAGCCGGTGCTTAAGAATCAGTTAACCGTTTCATCGGTGTACAAACGAGAGTTATACGACCAGCAGTACAAGGAAGGAAGTGGAGCGATAGACGAATGTAATAGGGTTAACTATATAATGATTGAACAAATCATACCCAAACAATTCTTGGACATGATTCCGGCATCTACTGAGGATTTCAAAATTGAAATCAAAAATGAAAAGATTCTGTTGAGTGGATATACTAAGCAGATCCAAAAGGACAGGGAGTACTTAAAGCAGCAGATGTCAGTCACAATAGCCTTAACTCTAGAGGAATTGTTAAATACAAATCTCACAGCCGAAGCCAATATCGACCAAGCAAGGAAATGCATAAATTTCAGGTTGAGAGATTTCAGAAATTTTATAAACCTAATTACATCAATCAACATCCCTACGAATGCGGAGTCTAATCCCGACGAATACCTTAACCTAAATAACATGATTTCAATGTCAAATGAGGATTATTTCGAAATCTTTTTCAAGAATCCCGGGGACCCTATTTTGTTTGAATTGCAAAACAATCCCCACATTTTGATACAATACGTCCAGATAACTAATGATGACGAATATGATTTACCAGAGAATTCTAAAGTCAATGTGAATGGAGCCAAGAACCCCCCAAGCAATCTAGTTCTACATCCACATGTTATCCACAAGATTTCATTACACCCTGACGAAGAAAAGATTCCTATAGATGCAAAGTTCTCAACCAGCAGTAAAATTCCAAAAACGAAGCTCTCTATTCCTCAGCAAGTGGGAAAACTACAATCTAATACCGACAATAGTCTACATACCAATGAATTATTTGTACCAGAAACGGAGAGTCAAACCGCTGCATTTGATTATTCGTCTAATTATGAGAATGAAGATATGATAACATATGGTAAGAGAATGTCACAAACCGAAAAAGAAACATACAAAAAGCAAAAGACAGAAGAGGGTAACGGTATTGGGATGCTTAATATAGATATGGATACATTGAATAATATGATCGACAATAAAGAAAAGGCACAACCCGATAAAAGAATAATAATTAACGAAGATACTGATTATGAATCGGACGAGAATGAAGCAGTAACTTTAGGCCCCACACAAGGGGCAGATCGTCCAAGATCTATATTTGACTGAACTACAGAATACCGGGCTATTTATACATTTATATTTCGAAATGGTGTGTAGTATTGAATAGTTATATAAGTTAATATAGAATATGCATTATATCAGCTTCGATCCACCTTGAGGCAACAACATGTACTCTAATCTAATCCAAAAGGTATGTAAAAGCAACTAAAGGATAACTTATTTGCTTTCAGAACTGGCAATTTTTGGGGTTTCTTCATATTGATTCTTGGCCCATCTAAATCCTTGAGCTAATTGAGCTACTTCGTTTACGAAATGACAACCAAACAATAAGTAGTTTTGCGGAGTAACAGCCATGGAATACCTCATAAAGACTAACGAATATACGATTAATGAGCCTGTCATTGGTCCACTAATTAAATCTGCATCTTTTTTCAAGTCCAACATGGCAGCGACAGGGATACCGAAATTGGAGACTGGCCCCCAAAAATGGGTAGTACAAACGTATCTCAACGATTGTTTAGAAAATAAAAAATCTGTAAACTTCTTGAAACCTGACATTATTCTATATCTTAAGCAATAATCTATATCTAATTTAGTATTATGTAGGTTGATTAAGCGTGAACTTGTAAGCCGGTTTTTTGGTATCCGAAGATTTCGATCAACGCGGCACGTGATTTTACAAGAAGCCGATATGTTATACCTATACTAGGCTTTTTATATTTACTTATATAAAGCTAGCTACATGTTAATGCTTAGAATGCGTCCGGATTAAATTCTTCACTTTCATCAATACCTAATTTCTTCTCTTGGGAATCATCGTTAGAAAAGCTTTGCAGTTGTGTGGGATAAATGGTATCGTTCAATGTTTGACCAGAATTACCTGATAAGTTTGGCAGATGCGAAAAGTTTAAGGACTGCTGTCGCATATCAAGGAAATGATAGGAATCAGACATAGTGGGGGGCTGCTGCTGTACCGAAGATACATTCAGTTGGGGAGGTTGAGACAGAGTTGAAGTTGATTTGGATGGGTACGAAGAGTCGTTACTCCAAATGTCGTTAAAAGGTGCGTCTGCCGGCAAGTTGAAGTCATCAACAAGCATATTAGGAGCTACTTGTGAAGCATATAGTGGCTGAGGATGTTTTGGCTGTTCAGGATTGTTTGATAAAGCCGATTCATTGGAGTCAGGACCACCATTTCTGGAATCCTTTTCTTTAAAACTAGATATCTGTGGGTTTTCATCATCACTAGGGGAACTGAGGTGATAAGGCAAATTATCAGGATTTGTTATCCAGAACGGATCACGTAGGTTAAAGCCGTGAAAGTCGGATTCAGGATTGTGGCCCAAGTTGATTTGACTTTGCAATTCATCTAGATCACTCTCAAATTTCTGGCGATCGTGTTCAATCTTCATACTTCGTTTATGGCGTATCTTTCCAATGTGCTCAAGGTTCATACGAATCAAATGAGTTATATTTGAAGACCAAAGCTTATTATTGTAATTTGCCATTTTCGCAAAATTAGACTCAAGTTTCATCAAAATATTCAAACTTTCAAATAATTTGTTCAAGAACTCAGAATAATTAATATCTTCACTATTTGCAGATTCATCATATTCAACAAAGTCCTTGAATTTGTAATGCAAAAATGTGAATAAAACTAGCATACCTTGATAAATAAATGAATTTAAGAATGGGAAATATACTCTTAATAATTTTCCAAAATTAGGTTTTTTCAAATGTTCAAATTCATTGTCTTTATATTTGTGACCAAATTGCTTCAAGAATGAATTTATGAAATAAATCGTGCAATCCAAATACTTGTTGATGGAGTCATGTAACAATCTAACAACCATAATAGTGTCCTTCGGATCCTCAAACTCAACAATGAACGGCTGAAATAACTTAGCTCTGTTTATGTAGAAAGTAATCAAATCAACTAACAAGTTTGTCTTGTCCACTATAAATGTTAGTTCTTCATTTTTCATATATTTGGAATCATCATCCATCGAGTCTATATTTCGATCATCAACTAAATTATCATTGTCATATAGCTTATCATTTATAAACCATTTCATAAGGTCAATTTCCTCTTTAAATTTTGTGTCCAATTCTAATAAATCTCTAATAGTAAAATCTGTCATAAAGTTTTCAATCAACATCATATTTGAAAGCTTAAGACATTCGCTTAGTCCGATTTTAAGAGCAATTAACATTTGACACTTTGTTAAATCCTGTTTAGAATGACCAGGATCAGAGACATTTAATATCTGCGAATTGACGTGTATGGAAATAGGGTTTGGTCTACCCAACACAGAACATATTTGGCCACTAATATTCTTCAATGCGAACCAAACTTTGTAACGCGTTATGTCTTCGGCTTTCTCTTTCAGAGGTTGTTCATCTAATAAACTAAACTTACCCATCACATGTAACCCAATAGAATACGATATCGAGCATGTATGAAACATCATTGACCAACTTTCTTCATATCTTTGTTCAATAAAGTGCCATTCTGTACATAATATATATGATTGAATTGTAGCGATAGCTTCATTGATTAAGTTGTGTCTTATCTTTTCAAACTTATGGTACAAAATATCAGTCAAGCGATCTTTAACTTGTTTAAATTTAGTAGTCTGAGATTCAACATTGTCCAATAAATTAATATCAATGAACTCTTTAGGGGTAAGTCTTTGGATCAGTAGCAATAAAATCATTATAAGTAATAATAGATCATCATCATTCTCCCATTCATTGTCATTCATGTCATCATAATTGTTTAGAAAGTCAACTATTTGTTGCTTAGAGATAAATGTCTTATAAACCGGATGATAGCTGAAAAAAAAATCCACCAAGTTACATATTATCTTGAAGTTTAATTCTTCAAGTTTTGTATTAGAATGCTTTCTTGGTCCAATAATAGCGTCGAGGCCTAATAAATATGGCAATGGTTTCTTCAATAATGATTTTTTGATCAAGTCTTGATTGGCTTGGCTAGAAAATGATTCATTTATTTGTAACAGGTCATTCGAACTCGGTTTTCTGGACTTAAGTCCCATTCCCTCATCTTTAATATCCTTTTTTTCATCATTATCGTTGCTCACTTCTTTATCGAGATTCTCAATCATATAATTCGAAGACTGTGGTCCGTAATATTTATCTCCCAATTCGGACGTTTCTCCGCTTACAGGAATAGGTTCCTTCAGCTTAAACGACTCCTGCGACTTATCATTACTATTACTAGAACGACGGTACTTATTTAACTGGGTGAGTAACAGCTGGTATTTTTTCTTCAATTTATTATGCTCTTCTGAAATAGAACTCTTTTCTGTCTGTAAATAATCAACTTCTTCAACTAGCGTCAGTAATTTCCTCGAACGTGAGTTTACCAGCTGATTACTCATGTAATCGGATTCTGAGTTACTATTTTCGACACTGACATTTGAACTCGAATGCCCACTATGCCCACTCCAAGCCAGATTATCCAACTCATCTTCATTAATCTTTATATTACGAAATGTGCTTGGAAAATTACAACAAATCAGTCTCTTCTCACACTGATTACAAGGTCTAACTTTGTTACATTTGATTTTCTTCCGACGACACGAAATACATGATATTGGGAAGACTTCATTCATTTTGTCAATGTACCCTAATCGACCCTTATCCGCTTCTTATCTAACAGTTTCTACTACAGAATTTTCTTCGACTGTATTTCTTTGAAACTCTTTGAAATTCCTTGAAATTCCTTGAAAGGTTAGTTAAATTCTTAAAGATGCAAAATGCACTATAGTTGGTATTCGATGTATATTCTATATATGTTTTCTGTACATTGAATATCATTGATAGAAGAGCCACCATATAATCCCCCAATATGGTTCTATGTACCGGACGAGAAGCTCTTTTCATATGCGGAGTTCCGTAGGTCGTGATGCAATTAGTCGACAGAACAAGATGCCAGTATAAAACAATTAGCCGTTGCTAACGCCCTTTACATGACCTACTAGCATGCATGCACTATATTTTATCGCTGAGCACTCCTATTAAAAAAAATAATAATCTAGAGTACGTTGACATGCAATAATCAATTTATTTTCGGATAAGGTGCAGTATGAGTCGTATGTAGTATGTATTAGATATAATCGTAACAAAGAATCGAGGGTTGTCTACGTAGAAAATTAGGGTCAGAGCCGGGGATTAAATATAGAGATCTGGCTATTTTTTTTTATATGCTTTATATATCATCTTATTTTATAAAGAACCCACAACAAGCATCTGGATTTGATAAGCGTTCAGTTATGGTACCGGCCTGAAGTAGACTACAATTACCAGGGATGGCATAGGAATATAGAGAATCTAAGAGTATACTGACATACTACAGAGATAATGAAATACAGACTGCGCGACTTGGGATGGGGCGATGAATAATGAAGTATATATACAAAACATTATTATTAAATCATTCAAAACAACTAAAAGTATTGCAACAATAGGGGGTCTGAATAGGTGGATATAGCAATATTTTTAATGGGTGTGTGTAGAAGTGACAGACAAATCTGTTTTGCCGATGTTTATTTTAGCTATTTATCATATATTCTTGGGTTATACTTGAGATCATGTAACTTTCAATCTAGTTATGGGGTTACATCATACTAATACATTTATTGTCTTAAGTTTAAAACACCTAAATTAATTTCATGAACAAAAGCAATAACCAAGATAATAAGAAAATAGCCAAAATAGATAATCCATAAAGACCATTAGACTAAGCACTTACAACTTAAGGTATAATAGAAAATATTCCTAAATCAAAAATAATAAAATGGCAACTAAAATGAATAGAACAAACTGCATCTCTAAACAAGATTGTCAACTTCAGATGGTAACCATTTTAGATTATTATACGCATTCTCGGACTTTTGGATATTTGGGGAATTTATGAACCATGAGCTTTATCTCTTCCACCTTGTATGCATGTAAGTAATTATGAGTTGCTTAGAAGTGATGCGTATGCCAATGTCATAATAGAGAAGAACATTTGCGAAAGACGAAGATTATATGTGAAATGTTCTTCGAAATGGAGGAGGTTTTCGGTTTATATGTATGTGCTAAGATGAAAAATAAACCCAATATTCATCGAAAATTCACGAAATAAAGCATGTTCGTCCCGAGTTTGAAATTTGCAAGGAAGTAGGATGGACAAGTCTATTAAAAGACAAGGAAAATAACTGATGATTTTGCCAAAGGCTAGTAATGCGATGTATATGAGATTAAGCACAATAAGTTATCGTTCAAATTGTTGACGTTCTCTTACTCATTCATCACCAAGGATATAGTGGTCAAGTATGGTTTCCCTGTTGTAAATATGGTGCGTTAAAATGTATTTGATGACAAAATGACCCAAATTTCCAGAAGTAGTTAAGGAACCAGTTAGTGGACAATTTCAAGATTCCATTATTTCAGGACGCTGACATCTAAAATTCGATTTCAGGATTCTGTTTTTCTAGCTTTCTAGGTGTCTTTGAACACGTTCATATCAAGTTTTGAATCTCCAATGTCATTCAAATTCTTTTGTAGGGAGTCATCATTAGGGAACGCCTGTAGTCGTCTTGTATCATCCAATTACCGGTAAAGTGGTTCAAATTATTCGATAAATTTGGTTCTTGCGAAATATTTACTGCTGTGATATATCAAGATCATAAGAATCAGGCATGGTAGATTGCTGCTGCTGCTGCCCCTGTGCAGACGATAAACTCTCTTGCGGAAGCTGAGACATACATGAAGTTGATTTCGATGGGTACGAAGAATTACTCCAACTGTCGCCAAAAGGTGCACCTCCCTGTGTATCAAAATCATCAACTAGAATATTAGAAGATACTTGGGATAGACGGAATGGCTGAGGCTGTCTTGGGTAATCTGGATAACTTGAGAGAGCCACCATTTCGGGCATGAGGTTTCTCAACCTTGATGATGGTTTGTCTTCATCGCTTGGAGAAGCAAGATGATAAGGTAAATTATCTGGACATGTTAACCAAAATGGATAGTGTATATTGAAACTATGAAGCTCGGATTCAGGAATGCAGCCTAAGTTGATTTGATTCTGCAATTCATTTACTTCATTTTGAAATTTCTCACGATCGATTTGAATCTTTGTAATTTGCTTTTTACGGATATTTTCAATATGTGCTATATCCAAATGAATCAAGTCAGTTATATTCGAAGACCAAAGCTTGTTATGATTACACTTAATCCCTGCAAAATTATATTCAAGTTTCAGTAAGGTATTTAAGTCTTGGCCTACTTTGTTTAAAAATTCAGAATAATTTGTGTTCTTCCCATCGTCTTCACATTCAATAAAGTCCTTGTTTTTGTAATGCAAAACCGTGAAAATCACTAACATACCTTGGTATATAAACGAATGCAAAAATGGATAGTGGGATTTTAATACCTTCCTGAAAGCTTTTATTTTCAAATACCTAAAGTTGGCTTCTTCATATTTCAAATTAAATTTATTTAAAAATGAATTTACAAAATAAATCAAATAATCCAAAAACTGATTGATAGATTCCTGCAACAACTCAATAACCGTAGTACTGTTGTTTGAATCCTGAAACTTAAGAATAAACGGCTGAAATAATTTAGCCCTGTTTATATAAAAAGTGATTAAATCAACTAATAAGGTTCCCTTATTCACTAAAAACCACTGGTTTTCGGTTCTGTCGTCGTTGGAATCTTCATCCATTAAATCGGTTTCCAGATCATCAAATAAACCCTCACTATCATATAATTTATCATTAAGAAGTACTTTCACTAGATGAATATCCTTTTTGAATTTAGAATCTAATCGTAATAATTCATCTATACTAATGTCTTTCATAAGATTTTCAATCAACATGGTATTTGAAAGTTTAAGATATTCGCTAAGCCCAACTTTAAGGGACACTAGCATTTTGTCTTTTTCAATTTCCAGCCAAAAATAATTCGGAGTAGAAGCTGTTAGCATCGGCGAGTCAACATGTAATGAAATGGGACTTGGTCTCCCTAAAATCGAACTTATTTGGCCACTAATATTTTTTAATGCATACCAGACCCTACAACGTCGTATTTCTTCGTCTTTTTCTTTCAGATCCCTTTTACCCATCATTCCAAACTTGCCCATAACATGTAACCCAATAGAATACGATATCGAGCAAGTGTGAAACATCATTGACCAACTTTCTTCATATCTTTGTTCAATAAAGTGCCATTCTGTACATAATATATATGATTGAATTGTAGTGATAGCTTCAATGATCAAACTATGCCTTATCATTTCAAAATTATGGTGCAAAATATCAGATAAATGAAGTTTAATTTCCTCAAACTGGCTAACTTGACTATCATCATTATCCAATAAATCGATTGCAACAAGGTCCTTAGAAGTAACCCTTTGAATCAGTAACAATAAAATCATGGTGAGTAATAACAATTCATCATCATTCTCCCATTCATTGTTCTTTATATTATCATAATTATTTAAAAAGTCAACTATTTGTTGCTTAGAGATGAACGTCTTGTAATCCGGATGATAGTTGAAAAAAAAATCCACCAAATTACATATTATATGAAAATTCAATTTGTCATAGTTGGAAAGATCTCTAGATCCAATAATAGCATCGAGACCTACTAAATATGGCAATGGTTTCTTCAATAACGATTTTTTAATCAAATCTTGGTTACTTTCAGAAGTAGACTGTGATCGTCCCAAATCTCTTGACGTCGGGTTTTGTTGCGGAGAGTCTGTTTTCTTATTCTTATTTGCATCCATTTTTTCATCGTTTGTGCTGTCCACATCCATTTTCTTTATAATACAACTAGATGACAAAGGTACATAATATTTAGCACCCAATTCAGTAGTTTCTCTATTTATGGGCATGGTAACCTTTTCCTCGAATGATTCCGGTAATTTATCGCTACAATCGTTAGCTTCACAGTACATACGGAATTGTGTGAGCAAATCCTGGTATTTATTCTTCAATTTAAGATGTTCATCTGCAAGGGCCGGTATTTCTGTTTTCAAAGTCTCCTGCGGTTTCCTCGATGATTGCAAGTCTGGCGGTCGACTACCCTTTAAGTCAAGATTCAAATTACTCTCGTCCTTGATTTCTGTACTGGCATCATAACCCGACGTTTCCAACTCTTCTTCATTAATCCTAATATTCCGAAATGTTGATGGAAAATTACAGAGGATCTGTCTCTTCTCGCATTGATTACATGGTTTCACTTTATTACACTTGATCTTTTTCCGGCGACATGAAATGCATGATAGAGGGAAAACTTCACTCATTATACGAGCACGAATGTACACCCTTATGTCTATACTACTGATTTTATCAACAGTTTCCCTGCAGTCCCGAAGACCCTAAACGATTAGTATCGGACTAGCTATGATTTTTGGACAATTCCTATGCATTATATACCGCCGAAAACCAGTAATTAGAATCAGATGGATGAATGCACCAAACAAGTAATTGTATTATCCTGAGTTGGCAACCGTGTGCTAATGAGCCTAAAGACTACAAGAAATATGCATGTACAAGGAGCTATGTCATAGGAAACCAGACATTCCGGAAATAGTAATCCGCAATTTACAGTTGCGAAAGTCTCTACTATCCGTGTGACCAAGACGGTTTGCACGAAGCGTTCCTATAGCCGCGTTTACTTTACTTTCTCTCTATGGGTCTAAAGCAGGCTACCGGGGGCTGCCGGAATTGATTAAGCAGAACCACAATTAAGATATACACGAAAATATCTGGTAACGTAGGTAGCCAAATGTTGTATAAGTATATATAGCAGTTTTGGGACGGCACTAATTTGCTTAGTGTTATAGACCACAATGTGATCGCAGGTGGTAGACGACTTGATATATGCATCTACGTTGACCACGTACAAAATAGTACTATCTGCGGTGCTTTATTGAAAATTCAATGTTAGTTCGATCATCATGCATAAACGGTAGACGCATGTTTCTGATCGGGGTTCTAAGGTTTTATTGTTATTTGGAAATAAGCGAAGAAAGAAGTTCTAATTGGAAGTATGGAGACCAGAACGAAGGGTGTTATATAGTCCAACGTCAAAACAGCGGACTTTGTGACAAGCAAATCCGTTCTAAATTAGGTCACAAGGTCAAAAAAACAATAATAATATTAGTGTATTAACTCGCTATATACCTCTAAATATTATCAAGAGCCTGTAATGAAATGTACATGACACTAGGGATCAAGAAGTTATCGTTTAAATTGCTGACACCTTCTAACACACCACCTAGGATACAACAGACAAATAAGTTTTCCCAGTTATGTACGTGTTGCGTTAAAATATACTTATCGACAAAGTAGAATCCAACCATGGAGAAGAAAATAAAAGAAGCAGTTCCTTGGACGGATTTGGAGCTTCCCTTCCACTTTAGGGTACCAAAATGTTTACCAATAACCGATGCAAACGAATCGCCAATTCCTAAGCCAATTATTCCAATAAACGATTTACACGTAAGCTCACGCTTAATACAGTAATCAAAAACGATCGGAATAGTAACACCTATGATCAAGAAAATATAAGATAAATTCAATGGTCCCTTCAAATCCTTAAAGTCCTGGAAAATAACTAGTTGTTCATATAACCATTCCCCCAATATGGTGAATTTATTATATCTGACGATTTCCATGGTTATGAAAACAACGATAGATCCGAGCAAACTTATAATCGTAAAAATCGGTTGTCTTGGCAAGCTTGGATACGCAATCATTACTAAAATAACATAATGCCATACCTTTCTTCTCGAATTGAGGGAAAGTCTGTTGGAATTGATGAAAACTGCTGGAATGGAAACTAGTAATAAAATTCCCCATGCACTTAAGATTTGGACTCTTTCTTCAGATTCGGCAATGAATTCCCACAACCAAACGATGGCATTAGAATTCGAAAGTATAGGCGCCAATAAGTAATTTGTAACAAATGTAAATAACCCAGCAAACGTAACAATAATGAAGACTCCAAATATTTTCAGTCTCCAGTTTTCATAAGCTTTAAAGAGAGGATAGATGAGCATTAAACTTACTATTAAACTGATAATTAACTTCTGCAAAATGATTAAGGGCAAATTAAAATTATCTGCCTCCTTCAACCCAAACAACAAATTAGTAACCATTAAGCACAACAACTGGATTTCAGCTTTGTTCAACGTGGTACTTGTACCTGATCTATACTTCTTATCATCATTCTTTTCAACCAATTCCAAGTTTATTGTGTCATCCTCATCAATGACTTCATCCGATACGTATGTAGATGTATCGTCATTTCCCGAATTTGCTAACGTGATAACATATTGTAACATGTAGTGCATGAAAGTTATTTGAAACATCCTGAAAATGGTGATGTCCTCATTTTCATTGTACACTTGGAAAAAGATCACAGCCGAAATAAATTTAGGAATAGGATGCAAGCTATCGATTATGAAATTATTCAAAGCTAAATTGACCAATAAGAACTCCAGCTTGAGAAGAAATGAAATGGTCAATGGAATGAATACAGAGTAAATATGGTTGAATTCAGGTAATTCCGGTCTTACAAACTGTTCAGGGTTTGCCAAATGTTTTTTTAACTGTGCTTGGTAACCCAAAATCAACGCCAACGAAAGACCTAATAAATTGAACCCAATAATTGCATAATTTTCCCAGAATTGTTCACCATAAGTCAAGTATATTACTTCACTAATGTATAAAACAACCAAAAGTTGGACAAATTTACACAAATCTAAGTTATCATTTAGGAAATCTTGTACCTTGTAGATGTAATTAAGTGGAAATGAATAAGACGATGGATCATCTATTTCATCACTTACTGGTACGTCCGATGCAGCTGGCTGTGTCGATCCATCAATTATCGCATCATCAACTCTTTCATCAGGATTGGCAAATATCGCTGCTGTAGACCTTACTCCCGTAGAAGATGAGGTTGCAGCTTGGGAACTTCTCCCTCTTGTATTGTGTTTCTTTGGAGGCATATCACCAAACGTACTTACTTGTGTTCATGGTTATTATCTACTGGAAATCTTTCAACACTACATTCTAGTTATATGCACACCAATATATTATATTGGTTGAAATGTTCACTAGATAGATAAGACCCATGGCAAAAATATGACAATTCTCTTTCATTTTAGCCAGTGTTGAAGATTTTCAAGAAAGACATATTCAATTGGAGCATAACTCACCAATCAATTACAGTTTAGTTGTAATTCTCTTAAATTGCAATGGAATGCAGATAATCACTTTTTTACATATTTAGAAATATGGATAGTACGCCAGAATGACGTGAATTTAGGTCTAAACGTGGTATCTGTTCGATTATTCGAATTATATATGGATCCATCCCAATCGCACAAACTACATATCGGAAGCCGATAATTTTTTGTACATATGTGATAGCAACGATTGTTGCGATATTGAATCTCGTGAGTAATATAAACTTTTCGGGACGTATATATTTAAGGACCACAATTGGAATTGAATCTTGAAAATTTTACATTAAATTATAACAACAAATATGGTCAAAGCATTAATTGCAATTACATCTTACAACGAAGTTTTCTACGACGACGGAGCTAAAACAGGGTTATTTTTCAGCGAAGCATTACACCCATTCTTGGTTTTTAAGGAACACAACTACGATGTGGAATTTGTTTCTGAAACCGGTATAGTAGGCTACGACGAGCACTCTCTTAGTCCAGACTTCTTGAACGGGAAAGAAGCTGAAGTGTTCAACGACAAGAATTCGGACTACAGTGTTTCGATTTCCAAGATTAAGAAGGCTTCGGACGTCAACGCTGACGACTACAAAATCATCTATTTCGCGGGAGGCCATGGTACCGTGTATGATTTCCCACAAGCTACCGGCTTGCACAAGATTGCCCAACAAATCTGGAAGGCGAATGGCGTGGTGGCAGCCGTGTGCCACGGTCCGGCTATTTTTGATGGATTGAACGACCCGGAAAATCCCAACAAGTTATTAGTCGAAGGAAAGACTATTACAGGCTTTACCAACGCCGGTGAAGAGATCATGGGTGTCGTAGAGACATTAAAAAAGAAGAATTTGGGTTCCATTGAGGATTTATCTACACGCTTGGGTGCAAAGTTCAGTCCACCTTCCGCACCTTTCGAAGAACATTCAATTGCTGAAGGGAGACTTGTTACAGGGGCAAACCCAGCATCTGCTAGCTCTACTGCCGTCAAAGCTATCAAAGCATTATCTTCCTAATGATAAAGGCTTGACATCCTAAATTGTTCTCTAATGGATTGCGGCATCAATGATGTGTGCATTAACCAATTATTATTCTTCCATGATGTGTGTTTTTGTAGTACTATATACTTACAGTCAGTAGATAGACAGTTAGGTCAAATGAGTTCAATAATAAACAGTATAAAGTTTTACGTTAAATCGACGGTATTTGGCGTCTTAATTAGTGGATGTGCATTATATGGGGTAGTTGCATCGATTTTGTTGAGACTTGTTGGAAAGAAGGACTACGCTCAGTACACCGTCGCTAGGGTGTTTTACCATACATTCTCCAAAATATTAGGCATTAAGATTACTATCAAGAATGAGCATTTCTTGCATGATGTACCAGGTATTATTGTTTCAAACCACCAGTCGGCATTGGATATTTTGATGTTAGGTAAGGTTTTTCACCCAGGATACACTGTAACTGCCAAAAAGGCATTGCAATACTTCCCATTCTTGGGATGGTTTATGTTGGCTTCTGGTACGTTCTTCTTGGATAGAGCTAGAGGAGAAAAGGCTAGAAAAGTTTTAGATAATGCTTTAAAGAGCTTGAAGGCCGAGAAGAGAGCATTGTTCATGTTTCCTGAAGGAACAAGATCTGCTACCAAAGAATTGGAAATGTTACCCTTCAAGAAAGGTGCATTCCACTTAGCTCAGCAGGCAGGTATACCAATCATCCCAGTAGTAGTCAGTAACACATCGAACATTTTCAATGCAAAAGATAGAATCTTCAACTCTGGGGAAATTTTTATTGAGGTTTTAAAACCGATGCCTACTGACGATCTCGAAACAAACAGCGATATCAGTGCGTTCTCTGTTCAAGTTAGAGATGAAATGCTAGAAGCTCTTCAACGTGTTGGTTATTCAGTACCGCTGGGTACTTCCAGTGAACAACCATCTGCGAACGGCCAGACCGAGGAGGAGATTACCGATATTGACACTGATACAGATCCGGAACAAAGCGAATTTTCTGAAGAAACTCCATTAATAGGAAAATAATTGGCTACGCTAACCAAATTCATGAGATATATATTGTTAAATTAAAAATATACAATTACACTTTTAAGTTGAATTCAGTCTTCTAGAATTATTGCCTTATTTTTTTTCTTTGTCTTCTTAGGCTTTTTAACTGAAATTATATTATCTTCAGTAGTAGATATATGTTCTTGAGGTGTAGCTGTAGTATTACTAATCCCCGCCTTAGCTTCATCATTGGCCGAAGGAGCAGTTTCATTTTCATCAATTTCTTTCTCCTTTTTCTTTGATTTAATTTTCTTAGTTTTTTTGGGTTTCTTACCAAGTGAAGACTCTGCCAATTTACTTCTCAAGTCATTTAAATCAATGTCGTATTCATAAGACTTATTCTTAGGTTCTATGGTTGATGCAACGTCTGAAATCGATGAAGAATTCAAATCGAAGTTATTTAGATTTGAAGAATCAATATTTAAAATATTCTTCTTTCTAGGCTTGAGGGAAGTCACTATTTCAGGTTCAGGTTCATTGTTCGACCCTTCGATAGTTTCTTCCGATAAAATAACGACTCTTTCTTTCTTCACTTTTTTGGATTTAGGTTTCTTCGATTTCAATTGTTGGCCAGAGTGTATTGAAGAGATTTCATTAATATCAGGACTAGGTTGCTTTTCATCATCTGCCACAAGAAGTCTATTTGACTTTGACTTTGACTTTGATTTTGGTTTCTTATTAGTCGAAGTAATATAATATGGATCGTCTTTCATTCTTTCGATTCTCTCTTGCTTCTTTCTGAGGTCTTCCTGGCTTCCTCCGTTAGAAAGATTAATTAATGGATAATCTGAATCATTCATAGAAGAATCATCAGACAAAAACATAGAATAAGAATCTTCATTATTATCTTCGTCTTCGCTTATGATTTCGAATAGAGATGAGTTTATTTGCTTGTCTAAATTTAAATTTTCCGGAATTTGAATCTTACGTTGTGAATTCCAGGAAATTGGATTCAATGGATATGATTTAAAGAATGATGGTAAAACATGTGTTAATAACATTGGTAGTTGCTCGTTAGATGATTTGGAAGAGTTAGATTCGTATTCTTTGGATACTGGGAGGACACCTTCTATAGATGGGCTAGTAACTTCAATATCAGTTGGGATAGCTGTATTGGCTTCGTCGTTTTGATCATTCAGCGATAATAAAATTTCCAAATCTTTGTTAATATGGGATTTCCCATCATTTTCTAAACCCTCTTCAAAATTATCCTCCTCATCACTATCTTCACTTTCCTCGTCACTGTCTTCGTCACCGTCACTGTCTTCGTTGCTATCACTATCTTCACCACTTTCACTATCAAATTCATTTTCATCATCTTCATTCTTTTCAATTAAAGCTAGTTGCCTATAATATTCTACTTCTTCCCGTTCTAACTTTTCAATGGCCTTATAATCATTTTTAACCATAGCCTCTAAGCATAGTTTCAAAAATTCTAACCAAGACAATGCACGTTCCTGAACTTCATAATTCGAGTGGAACTCCCAATTTTCCAAAAAATCAATTAATTTATGTAAAAAGTAACTGAGTTGCTGATAGTTTTCTTGAGTTATTGATCCATCAGTAATAGCACCGGAATTATAACCAGTAACAATACCATTATACAATTTAATTAGTGCCTGAATCAAGACAACAAGAACATCAGATTGTTGTAATTTAAGTAGCTTAGCAGATACTGGAAAATTGAGTGAAGTTATCAAGTTTAATTTAGTATCAATTTTATGGTTCACAAGCGAATTGAATATTTGGATTAATTTCCCTATATCTACCGTATCTGTAATGCTGTTTTCGTCTTCATCATCATCGCTTTCATCAGAAGTAATTCTAAACTCATCAATATATTCACCCATTATCCAATAAAAGTCTCTTAATAATAACGGACAGTTTTCCAAGACTCTAACATCTTGAACAGATTCTGAAATAACTTTATTGAGAATTGCTGATCTAATTGAAGGTACTCTGGTCGCTAGTATTTTAAATTCATTACCTATAGCACTCGCTATAGAGTTGGATATGCTTGGGGAAATATTTGCATTATTTATCGAGGACAATGGTAATAGCGTTAAATTAATCATGTCCTTCAACACAGCAATATACCATTTGAAATTGGGAATATTTGAATAGTTATCCTTAGATGAAATTGTCAATATTTTCATAGTTATTTCTAATTTCAAAGTCTCAGGAATTGTAGTTGTTTCGGAAGGAATTAATTGAACCAATAAAACTTTAACCAATTCCGTTATATTATCTTCAGTTACTAAACTAGAACTGACTTCTAAGGCTTTTCGTTTAATAATAAGGTCATTGTCAGTAAGACAATCCATAATGACTTGCGAAACTCCTTTCACCTTATGCATCAAGTCAGGGAAAATTTGAAGAATATTAATTAAAGCTATTAATCCAACAAATTTCAAGTTAGAATCTCTAGTTTCAAAAAAATTCATAATTTGTTCGATACAAGTTTTAGCAGTTTCCTTGTCTTTAGACGAATCAGGATATAACATCGAGCCATTAACAATACAATTAATGCATTCATATATTAAAGATGACGCCTGTGTTTTTAACATTAATTCCATTATGGTTGGCAAGATTTTCTTTTTCATTCTTGGCTCAACCTTTGACAAGCTTTGAAACAATTTGAGAATTCTGATAATTAACCAATTATTTTTAGTCCCTTCCAAGATAGTGAAGAATTTTGGTAAATATGTGACGAAGACATTTGGGTTCTTCTTTGAAATCTCACAAATAACATTAATAGTAGCACTTACTACTGAAATGTCAGAGTCATCCAATTTGTCTATAATTCTATTAAAGTTCATCCTCAAGCTATCTGGATATTGAAGAAATATCTTGTACATTGCTAACACGGCCTTTTTCCGAATATATGGCTTTGAATGATTTAATTTAATCAACACATCATCGTTAATATCTTTCGATAAATTCGGCGTCACAATAGTAGCAATTCCACTTAGTGCTAGGCCTATTTCGATATGATTATGTGAATTTAAATCTTTCTTAAATTGGTTCGTGGCAAGAATCAATAAGTCTTGTTCATTCTTAAATGATTGTATTGCTGCTAAATATCCAATTCTCTTCTGTTGAAATTTGCTCGAAGACATAACCTCTAAAATTTGGAAATTGCACCATGACATTTCAAACCCGTACATTTCTAGATATGTTAACTTTAATATAGCCATAGCTTTCGTCTCTAGATCAGTCGTACTCAATTCGTTCTTGCATTCCATAATTGCAGAATCCAAGAACCCCAGTAAGCTTTCGGCGGATTCTTTGGAATATGATCTAATTCCTTTGATTAAATCACTAAGTGATTTTTCAAACAGAATACCAAATGGCTTCAATCTTGCCAATACTTCTGCATTCTGCAACTGAAATGATGACATGATCGAATCAATATCAGCTTGTGTTGCTTTTCTGATTTCAATTTTGGCCGGTAAATACCTAAAGTAAGAGCGAAACGACAGTTTACCATGTCATGATTTTGTGTCACTATCAAATTCAATGAAGTTGGTGTTACTTTTAAGTTGATTAAAGAGGAAGAGACGATATATGAATATGTCAGTCGACAATGAAACCAATGCACTGAACGATACTATAGAGTCAGGACTTAATGATAATACACAAAATAGCGTAGACTCAACTGGGCATGAAGAAATGGTATCCCCAGACAAATCAAATCATTCGAATAGTAGTGCGTCATATAGTGAAAGCGACAGTGATGATGACGATTATTTTCTAAGCGATGAAGAAGAGTTGACTAACATAAATTCGAATCCTGATGAAGGGGTTACTCGTATGAATTATTCGACCAGTATGGCTGACCACATTGCATATCTATCTAATTCACTTACTTACGCATTAGACTCTTTACAGTTAGATAAGTCGCTTGTTTTACAAGCACAATTAAGTGGTCAATTGAACAACGAAAAACAAAAGATCATAGATAAAAGAAAAGAAGTCGTTGACAAAATTGAGAATTTAAAAAATCTTTATGCATACAATTTTGTCTCAACTAGTAACCTGAATCGGAAATCAAACGTCAGTAGGATGAAGAAATTAAAACAGGATATAACTGAAATCGAATACAGAATTGAGAAATTAAAATCAGGCCCTTCTAAGAATAATGGATCAACATTTCGAGCAATGTTCAAATCAAAAAACCAGAATATGGGAATCGCAAACAAATATCCTATTGAATACAACCAGGCCAAAGATAAAGTTTTAGAAAGGCAAATTGAGGAATAAAATGATATATTTTATCTATTCTCTAGTCACACGTATATATGATTCCTAAACCGTCTAACCATGATCCTACATAACCGTACATACCTATCACATGAAAGCCTTGACCAGGAGATTCCAACGTCGATAAGTGCCCACCATTTGGATTGCCGAACATTGGTGATTTTTTGCCAGTATTTGTTTCAATTTGAATAGCATCGATCCAGGCACCATTTCTAATATGGAATTTGGTAATATATTCGCCTGGACCAATATCATAATCTGAATAATGTGACTTTTCATGCCCAATCGTTACCACTTTAGGATTCACTCCTTGGCTGCTATTTCTATTCTCAGACGAATCGGACAGCTTGTTAGTTAGCTTATGTAAATAATTTCTTAGGGGAACTTTTGGAGCGTTTTTCGTTTCGCCATTATCAGAGGAATTGAAATAAAATCTAACTCCATCTAATGCCCCTCCGTGGTAGACACGAACTTTAGTAACTTTAGTAATGTCAAATCCTATTACTGATTCTTTATCCTTGCTCTTGCCTAAAAGGGCACTTTTATATCCAGTGAGCATACCTCTATTTAAGCCAAAGTCACTTTTGATTACGTTTTGAGCTGCATCAGTTGAGCAATGCTTCTTGAAGTCATTAATATACAAATCACCACCTAATGATAATATTCTTACTGCGAAATGTTCATCCACTTCATTTGTATTCTTCTTAAGAGATTGATAACAAGAATCATAGTCTAGCATTATTTCGTGTTGTAAACCTGTACCTCCATAGGACTTTGGGTAATAAGAAAATGAATGTCTTGCCAAGTCTTTAGTTATAAATTCGATCAAGTAGATGCCAGATCCAGACTTAATGAGGGCCCCTCCACGAGGCGTATTATACAGAGTCGGCGTTCTGTAGGACCCTTCATAATTATCATCCGGAATTATAGTTGTTGATTGTACCTTTCCATATGTTGGATCTTTTGCATCAACTGGCAAACTAAAGGAATCATGATAAAAAAATCTAATCAAGTCTAGCCTATTCCAATGACAAACCCGCGGCCAAATACCATTTGTATTTATCAATTGACCTCTAGATTTTGTTCTTAAGCACTCAACTTCTCTAGACATGAACGATCTGTTCCACCAAATATAATCACGAAGCATGACCCCATCAACTTGATGAGGACAGCCCAATAAATGACCAATTTCATGCATAAACGCACCCAATGTAATATTCAAACATTCCCAGCTCGTTCCGCATTGGTTACAATCGTTTGCAACTTCATTTATGGATAAATGTGTCCCATCTAGAAAGCTTGGAGTTAGTTGGGGGAAACTTGCAGGCCATGAATGTAAGCCGTGAGACCCAAATATGGCTAACTTTATATTTGAATTACCACCACCTAATGCAGCATGAGCCAAAATCATATCCAGTTTCGTATCAAAATGTGAATCCAAATACAAAACAGCACATTGAACAGCAGTCTTCAGGCGCTTGAATTTGTCACTTAACTCAGGCGTCTTCTCAATAAGCTCTAAGGCATGGCTAAAAAGCCCTCCTGTGTTGTTTCCTTTCGAATTTTGTTGTGCTAAATTAGGATCTCTTAATTCAGCTACCGTCTTGGGTGATCGCAAAACATGGATCTTGATCTCTTGATGCGGAGTAGGTGAATCGACAGTATAGCCAAATATCCCTTGATTTGAAACAGTTTCCTCCACAAATTGGAAAGATCTATTACTCATACCCGTAGATCTCATATCATCCTGCGTAAATGATTGCATTAATCTACCACCTACCTTTAACTTTTTTATCGCAGTTTGAAGATTCGCTGGTTCACCTCTCTTCAATCTATAATGTGGCATATCATAAGCCCCTTGAGAATCTTTACCTACCAAGACACATAAATGAACCGGTTTATTCTGTGGTAATGGGTTGAAATTAATATTTAACTCCGACTTATCCACAACCTGAGGCTTTCCGTGTGAGTACTCGGGGAACCCAAATGGATTCATACGACCATTATCCATAATCTCTATTTTGAGTTTATTTTTCTCATTTGGCGAGACATGGATCAATGCTTTGAAGTTACCGTTGTTGACTTCAAAACATTGTGGTGGGAATACCCTATTATCGTTATTTACAACCTGTACGATACCTTGAGTAATACCGGTCGAGGTTCTTCCACTAATAATGACCGTGGGAGATGAAACAATCTCATTATCTTGGTAATTTAACGTAATTGTCATTATTGGTCAAGTTAACTAGGAAGAATAAGGATTGCCATATTTAATAGCTCTATCACAAGGGTATAGCCTGAACTACTCTTTTGATAAAGCACGTGACACGTATACTAGACATGAAAAAGAAGCCTTCTTGGTGAATCTTTGGATCAATATCGGTTTTATCACGTAATATGTCAGATAGACGACCTAACAAACGATCAGAGGCAGCAATCGCTGCAGCAAAACACTGGAATAATAAGAAGAGACAAAGGGAAATAGATATCGATGAACAAGAGAGTAAGAAGTATACTGAGGAACCTTTGGTTGAGATTGTGGAGTCTCCGAAAGAAGTTATAATAGTGTCGTCTGAAGACGAAGCAATTGATGACAAGGACAAAAAGAAACCTAGACAAGATATTGAATTGAAAAGATCACAAATAAGACTTTTGAGTGATCCCAGCTATTCGCTACATGGAATAAAGACTGATCTTGATGTGAATAAGGACACCCTTCTGTTATCTGACTTAGTTGGCAGCAAAGATTTGAAGGAGACCTATCAGTTCAATTTTAGTGTCGACTTAGAGTTTTTTCTCATGCATTTACATCCTAATATGTCGAGGCAACGGCGAAAAATTACATTCATAACTGGGTCGAGATTACTCAATCCAGATGAACTGATCCAGGATATTGCACTTATAAAATCGAAGTTTAACATCAATGAATTAACGGCAGATCTTCCAACGCGGTTTGGAACACATCATACTAAAATGATGATTAATTTTTATGAAGATGATACTAGTGAAATAATTATAATGACATGCAATCTCCAAAAAATCGACTTTGGGGGTTTGACACAAATGTGTTGGAAGTCAGGAAGATTACATAGATCAAATGGTAACATATCCCCGGAAAGAGGAGCTCGATTTCAAAAAGACTTAAAGAATTATCTATTCAGATATAAGAAAAACCCACTACGTGAATTAGGCAAGTCTTTAGATGAGTACGATTTCCTGCCAGTTAACATAGAGTTGGTAGCATCAGCACCAGGGTTTTTTAATATGGCAGAATCAACTAATGATAGTGAAATATACGGATATGGGAAACTATACCAGGTGTTGCGAAGGAACAACTTATTGATTGATAATTCGAAGGGTGAAAATAAATACAATATATTAGCCCAGGTCTCATCTATTTCATACCCATTTGCTACAGAAAAGCTGAATACAGCGTCAATTTTTTCACATCTTTTGTGCCCTTTAATATTTTCGGGTATGTCTAAAGCGTCATTCAATTTATTAAAACCGGGAGCGGCACTGTTCAAAAGTCACCAGAATACGCATAACTACAGACCCCATATACTATATCCAAGCGTAGATGACGTGGCGAATAGCAATGTTGGATTTGCGTCTGGACAAGCACTTCATTTTAAATTTACAACAACACCAACTCATCGGAATCAATATGAACAAAATATCAAACCTTACCTATACCGATGGCAATCCGGATCGCACGCAGACGAAACAGGAAGGGAAAACGTAGTCCCACATGTTAAATTATATATGTGTGATAACGGTGACGATTGGTGTACTTTGAGGTGGGTCTTAATGGGAAGTCATAATCTCTCGAAACAGGCCTGGGGCGCCAAAAATGAGACAAAGTTTACAAACAGTGACCCACTGGTATATAAAGTATCCAGCTATGAACTAGGTGTCTTAGTTCCCGGAAATATGGATCCAAACGATGATGGTATTACGTTAAAACCAATATATGGCAGAGATACTTTCCCTGCACCCCAGCATAACAACGATACGCCTTTAAGAATTCCCTTTAAATTGCCTCCAGTGAAATATAAGCCTTCAGAAAGGCCTTGGAGTGCCTTGATAAATTATGGAAACAACTTGAAAGATAGATTTGGTCAGTGCTATTATGGTCTTGATGCTTAATCAAAGATGCGAAGGTGTCACATACTTCGCAACATAATTAAATAGTGATATGTATTTCTATTATCTCTTGGCTACATCTAACCATAGCCTAATTTATCAACTTGTACTATTACATGTAAGATTGAAATAGTCTATACATTAAGCCCAATCTAGTAAGCTAAATTAAAATAGTGGATATCTATATGCAGTATGTATGTTTACGCGTCTTTTTTTTAAAAAATCACGTCTGATCTTACATTGCATTTACAACAGGTTTCAAGATTTAGAAGTTGACGTATATTAGAATTGAATATACCTTGTGAAGGTTATAAGACTGACAGAGGAAGATCAAATATAATGCACATAAAGAGAATTATAATTCAAGGCTTCAAGACGTATAAAAATACAACGGTAATTGATCTTGTATCACCACAGCATAACGTTGTGGTTGGACGAAATGGGTCAGGGAAATCTAATTTCTTTGCTGCAATTAGGTTTGTATTATCAGATGCATACACACATATGACTCGTGAAGAAAGACAGGGGCTTATCCATGAAGGTTCAGGAACTGTAATGTCAGCATATGTTGAAATTGTATTCGACAACACAGATCGTAGATTCCCTATTGCCAAAGATGAGGTTTCTATTAGAAGAACAATAGGGTTGAAAAAGGATGATTATTCGTTAGATAATAAATCGGCAACAAGATCAGATATAATGAATTTGTTGGAGAGTGCTGGATTTTCCAGATCAAACCCGTATTACATTGTGCCTCAAGGCCGTATCACCGCATTAACGAATTCAAAGGATTCTGAAAGACTAGCATTACTAAAAGAGGTCAGTGGTGCTAAGGTATTTGAAACCAAATTGAAGGAGTCGATGAAAGAAATGAATAATTCCAATTATAAAAAGCAGAGAATAGATGAAACTTTACATTCAGTCGACGAGAGAATATCAGATTTACAAATTGAATCGAAAGATTTGAAAGAATTCCAAGGATTGGAGAAATCGAAAAAAATATTTGAATTCAACTTGTTTGACAGAGAATTGAATGACTTAAATACTCAAGTAGAATCTATTGATGAGACGTATAGTAATTTGCTATCTGAATCCCAGCAAGATCTAGAGGAATTAGATAAGCGGGAAAAGATATGTCAGCAACTTACCGATTCTATTAGTCAGTTGAAAATTTCCTTGAAAGTTACTGGATTGGACAAAGATCAAACAGACTCAGATTACAATCACTTATTGAAAGTTATAGCGGATAAAAAGGTTAAACTTGATGAATTACACTCGACTATTAATATCCAAAAAGAAGAACAAACGAATTATCATGATTCAATACAACACTACCAAAATTTAATCAAACATCATGAAGATAAAATTTCTCATTTCACACCAAACTTACAGAAATACCAGAAGAAGGAATCGAAAATCAAGAACAAGTTATTTAATTTGATTACAAAACAGAGGGCGTTGTATTCGAAGCAAAATCGATTTCTTAAATTCACGTCCAAGGAAGAAAGAGATAGGTGGTTAAAGGAACAGATATCAGAGACGTCCAAAGAGTTGGAAATAAAAGATGACATAATGAATAAGTTGGATTTCCAAGCTAATTCTGAAAGAGAAGAAATATTTGAATATAACAAACGCATTGAAGAGATTAATGAATTTCTTAGCGATGATAAACAAGGCCAAATTATTGAAGAATTGCAAGAGTCAATGAACGACTTAAAGATTAAGATAACTGAATTAACAGATCAAAGAAAGTCGTTCTGGCGTGATGAAATAAGATTGAAAAGTATTCAAGACTCGCTCAATCATGATTTGGATAATGCGAATTACTTGGTTAACCAGACAATGGATAGAGCACAATCACAAGGTCTCAGTTCTGTTAATTCAATCGTAAAAAAATTGCATTTAGAGGATTCGGTTTATGGACCATTAGCAGACTTATTTAGTGTTAGTGATAAATACAAAACTGCGGTGGAAGTTATTGCAGGAAATGCTTTATTCCATGTTGTTGTTGATAACGATAAAACGGCATCCTTGATCATGGATGAATTGAATAGGTCCAAAGCAGGTAGGGTTACATTTATGCCATTGAATAGGTTAAGCCCTATAAATATTGAATACCCAGATGGGTCAGAACATCAATGTATACCTCTAATCAAGAAACTAAAATTTAATGATGAGAAAGTTGGACGAGCTATCAGACAGGTATTTGCTAAAACAATTGTATGTAATGACTTACAAAAAGGATCAGAATTGGCAAGAGCTTTCAAAGTGAATGCAATTACGTTGGATGGTGACAGGGCGGAAACGAAGGGTGTATTAAGTGGTGGTTACAGAGATTATAAAAATTCACGTCTTGATGCTTTAAAAACACAAGCCAAAAAGAGAAACGAGATTTATAAGACTGAACAAGATTTGAAGAAATGCGTTCAAGATATTGAAAACGTCAATAGAGAACTCACGTCATACAACAATGAATTGCAATATAAGGCTCGCGAGTTAGATAAGAAATTATCTACGAAAGAACCTTTGAAAACAGAATTGGCTCAATTACAAAATAAGAAGTATAATGCTGACCAAGAATTAAACTCATTGATTACGAATATAGAAGCAGTCCGTACAATCAGAGGTAATTTGTCTACGATTTTAAATCAGCATCACGAAGAACTAAAATCAGATTTCACTCAATCTTTATCTAGCAATGAAACAAATGAATTGCAGAGTCTCAGTGCAAAGATATCCGAATGCGAGAATAAGTTGGATAGAACTGTTACAAAATTGTCTGACATAGAAGCTAAGATCTCTAAATTCGGATCAGAATTAACAGATAACTACAAACCGCATCTTTTAAAATTGATTAAAGATCGTGAAGCTCCTAATTCTAAATTAATCAAAAACCAAGTCCACGAATTAGAAAAGGAATTGGAATATTTGACTATTCAATTAGATACGGCAGAATCCAAGAACCAATCGGCAACAGATGAATTCAATAATGTCAGTGATGAAATAACGAAAAGTGATTCGTTATTGAAGAAGGCAAACGATCAACAAATCTTAATAATGAAAAAATTGGAAAAATTTTCTAAAACAACAGAGAAGAATTTATCGAAGAAAGCTATTTTAGTTGCACGTCGTGATGAAATTCAAAGAAAAATCCTGGAGTTGGGTGTTCTTCCGGAAGAAGCATTCCAGCAGTCTATCTATGATAAATTCAATTCTGATCAGTTATTGAAAAAATTGACTAATGTGAACGATAACCTTTCCAAATATTCCCATATTAATAAAAAGGCAATGGAACAATATCACACATTCACCAAACAACGTGATGAATTGATGGAAAGAAGAAAAGAATTAGAGAAATCACGGGAATCTATAGAAAACTTGATTACTAGTTTGGAGACTCAAAAGGATGAAGCTATTACTCAAAGTTTCAAACAAGTTGCAAAAAGCTTTCATGAAATCTTTGAGAAATTAGTTCCAGCTGGAGTCGGTAACTTGATTATGCAGAAGAAAGATCAAAGCTTGAATAGAAATGATGAAGAAGATGAAGACGAAATTATGAGAAGTTCCGACGAACACAGTATAGATGAAGCGCAGAATATTGATAACTATGTTGGTGTTTCTATTTCCGCCTCATTTAACTCCAAGAATGATGAGCAACAAAGAATTGAGCAGTTCTCTGGTGGTCAAAAATCGCTATGCGCTATAGCGCTTATTTTAGCCATTCAAAAATGTGATCCCGCTCCATTCTATTTATTTGATGAAATTGATGCAAATTTGGATACGCAATATAGAACTGCAGTTGCAGCTATGATCAACTCTTTATCTAACAAGGCACAATTCATTTGTACTACATTCAGGCCAGAAATGTTACAGGTGGCCGATAAATTCTACGGTGTAATGTTTAGCAACAAAGTTAGTACCGTTTCTGAGATAAATAGAGAGGAGGCTATGTCGTTTGTTGAAGGCCAGCAACAGCACTAATTTTCATTCATATTAACTAGGTGAATATTAAATGAATCAACAAGTTCTAATAATTAGTGATTAGATAATACTACATGTAGAATCTTACTCCAAGCTTAATGGAGCTTTGTTATTGTTTAGCGTTCCAATCTGATGATTTTTTTTTATACGCGAGATCTGAAAAAAATACCAAAATAGACAGGTAGCTCTACTTCTTTCTTACTTTAGTTAATCATTTGATTTTTTCGTCTTATAATATGAGCTCAAACAGGCAGCCAAAGATATTAACCCGTACCAATATTATAGACTTGATAGCAGATGGAAGAGCAATCATTATCTATAAGAACTACGTGTTAGATTTGACATCGTGGTTGTCAAAACATCCGGGTGGGGATAAAGCTGTCCATCATATGATTGGAAGAGATGCAACAGATGAAATGCATGCTTATCATAGTTTAGAAGCAGTCAGGATGTTCAAATATTGGAAGATTGGAGAAATTAATTATTATTGGGAGAATTTGTTACCACCAATTCAAGGTGCAGTATATCCTTATAATAAAGTAAATAAAGAGTCAACATTGGAGAGTAAAATAGATGAATCAAGCACAGACGCTTCAGATTGTGAATTAATGTCTTCGGCAAGCTCATCAAATTCGATTGACTTGAGCGAAGCTAAATCAAGTTTACCCAAAAGTAAGAAAGAAACAGCGGGTTCGTATAAAGGATTAGGATATCCAAAAGGATATGTCGAACCTAAAGTAGCTCAGAACATATCTGTGATTGACTTGAAAAACAAAGACGAAATTTTCCCTATTTTGACTGACCAGACAATTATAGACCCCAAATTACTCGTAACTAATTATGATAATACATTATCTCAGAAAGATATATTGAGTCTACCTGCATTGGATTATAAAACACAACAGATGTTGCGAGACAAATATAATGAGTTACATGAGATAGTTATAAAGAATGGGTTTTATCAGTGTCATTATTTTCTGTATGTTAGAGAATTGATTAAAATTGGAAGTTTATTCCTTTATTCCTTTTCATTCTTTAAATTGGGCTATTTAAAATTAAGTGCCTTTTTCATGGGAATGGCATGGCAACAGATGACTTTTATTGCCCATGATGCCGGTCATGTTTCCATTACACATAATTATCAAATAGATAATATATTTGGGATGCTAATTGCAGACTGGTTTGGTGGTCTAAGTTTAGGGTGGTGGAAGAGAAATCATAATGTTCATCATTTGATTACTAACGATCCGGTACATGATCCAGATATTCAACATTTACCTTTCTTTGCTGTCAGCGTTAGATTATTCGAAGACGTTTACTCGACTTACTATGAGAAATATCTACCTCTAGATGTGGTAGCAAAAAAGATGATACGTATACAGGAATATTTGTATTATCCTATATTATGTTTTGGAAGATTTAATTTATATAGGTTATCGTGGCTGCATTTAATTTTTGGTGATGGCCCTCGCCATGGGAAAGCTGCATGGTTCAGATACTTTGAATTAGTCGGCTTATCATTTTTCTTTTATTGGTTTTTCTACTTATTGGTATTCAAGTCAATTGAACTGAACTCGGATAGATTTGCATATGTTATGGTTAGTCACATAACCACAATGATAGTTCACGTTCAAATCACTTTATCACATTTTGCAATGTCAACATCAGATTTGG
The DNA here is from genome assembly GCF_000006445.2 of Debaryomyces hansenii CBS767. Taxonomy (NCBI): domain Eukaryota; kingdom Fungi; phylum Ascomycota; class Pichiomycetes; order Serinales; family Debaryomycetaceae; genus Debaryomyces; species Debaryomyces hansenii. Next base: position 138,903 of record NC_006049.2, read on the forward strand.
GTGTTAGCGAAAGCTTCCCTCTGAGACAACTCAGGACGACAATGGATGTTGATTGTCCTGAATGGTTGGATTTTCTTCATGGTGGATTGCAATTTCAGGCAATTCACCATTTGTTTCCAAGATTACCAAGACATAATTTCAGAAACGTTCAGCCATTTGTTATTGATTTCTGTAAAGATGTGGGGTTGCGTTATTCTATTTATGGCTTCGGAGAAGGAAATGACTTAGTTCTTGGAAAATTGGCCGAGATTGGGAACCAATGCAGCGTTATGTTAGATGCTACAAAACAATTAAAAAACAGTGATCACTGAATAATTTATTATGCCTTAGATATGCTTTAATATGCCTAGAAATATTTATATACGTAACAGATGTTTATATTGTCACATCGTGGTCAATTAGACCTTTTTCATTTAGAAACTCTAAAAATTCCAAAACTTTGCTATTTTCATTCTCATAATGATCCTTTTGTACTAGCATCTTGAATAGCAATGGATGCGTATTTGTATCTTTCTCATTTAGATACATCTCATTTTTGAATCTTTGGGGTATCACAACCAGTATATTGTTAATAGTTTTAGTATTTTGTGAAGGCTTCACTCCACCAGTTCCTGTAGATTCGTGAAGATTTTTACATTTATTCCCAAATTTGCATCTTTTGTTATTTTGATAGAACTTACATATATTCTTCGGCTTCTTGGTATTCTGCGTACCACTTGTTTCATTAATTCTTTTCTTTGGATTCGTGGACGTATTTTCCTGCCCTTGACGGCTTTTCTCCTTTTCTTCTATATTCCGTCTTGACGGCCATTTCTTTTTTCTTTCTTCTATCCATTTATTAATATCCTCCTCGGTCTCCAAGGTTATATTTGTCCCTGGTATAAATACAGGTTCATTTGATTTGCCTTGGGTTTCCGGACAGTCGTGTGCTAAAACTCCCTCTTCATCTTCACTTCCTTCTTTGTGCTCCAATTCATTTGTATCATTTGAACTATTCGGCAAGTACGTTGGTAAATCTCCCAAAGCATTTGGATCTTGCAGTGTTGATCTATCCTCTCTCACTGGGTCATTATTGAATCGATTATTAGGATTCGGATTCCTTTTATCTAGGTTCCCTCGGATATTAGAATTGTTAGAATTGTTAGAACCAGATTTCTTAGGAGGCGGTGGTGGCGGTGGAGCATATACAAAATCCATCATATATACCTATTTCAGCTCTACAGCTAGTATTTAATTTGGTGGAGCTTATCTAGTACGATGCGCAATGAGCGATGCCTATAAAAAACCGGATCAAGTAATGTCGCGCATTTAATCGCATTGGAACACTAACACGACATGTATTAGACTTGTTACGTCCGTCGAAGCACAGCCTATATTCTCTGCATTATATTTGGAAAATCTGGAAATTCCATTCGATACCTCAATCATTACCATATTTTAGTCATAGCCTGTACCTTGACCCTATTGTAACCCTTCGTACTTTTGCACAGCTATTCTCAATTTTCCATGGTATATGCATGAAACCAAGCAGTTGAAATAACCAAATGAACCGTATGACCGTATGACCATATGACCATATGACCATCTTCCATCTCTAATCATTAACTATGATGCTAATTATAGATTTAAGTCGACTTCGTCTTGGTCTCTTTAATGTAGTGGTTAGATCATCAAAAGTAGAGAAGAAAAATCACATGACCGAGGTTTTACAATAAACTATCTTTGACGTGAAACAGAACAATAAATGAATTATTCAATAAAAACACATTTTATTTTCGTCAAAATCAACTTGAAGCGATAGAAATTTAAATAACAATTGTAATTTGAGAAAATGGTAAGTTTAGATTGGAACAGGAAAAGATAATAATGAGTTGAGTAGGAATACTAACGAAATATAGTCGTATTATCAACAAGGTCCACCTCAGCAAGGCCCACCACAAGGTTACTACCAACAAGGCCCTCCACAGGGATATTACCAACAACAGCAACAACCAATGTATGTCCAGCAAAAACCTCAAAAGCTGGGAGGGGGATGTTGCTCTGCGTTCTGTGGATGTTGTGCTGCTATAATCTGTTGTTGTTGTGCAGAAGAATGTTTGGGTGCTGCTTTAGGTTGAACAAATTAACATAATTATTCATATCAGTCTCATAGATTTTATTGCTATAAATGTGTTTAGAAAAATTTTTCAGTTTTACGTTTTAATACTCCCTTACGAATGAAATTTTAGTCTGTTTACAATTTGTGTAGATCACTTGAATACAAGGGGAACAAAATTTGATTTAAGGTATTCTTTAAAAAAAACATAGCTTTTGAAACTTCTTAGTTTGTAATTTAGGTCTTAGAAAGACATTCCTCAATTTAGTATGTCTAGCTTAACCTCATACCGCATAATGTTCTTATTTACAAAATCTAGGTACGGCTGGAGTTCGCCGCACTGATTATCGACTAGTACTGTATTTTGATTTAGTCACCGAAGATAAAGACTAGATCCTAGGTAAGGATGTTAATACAGCATGACTAGAGATTATATGCCCAGTAGGAGAGATCAATTATTTATTTGGGTATGAGTTGAAAAGTCCCAAATTGTGAATAACGAGAAGCTGTTTCTCAACTTGAACTATTGTTACAGTTCACTTAAATGAGCCTCAGTGTAATATTTTACCCTACAGTACCGAAATCAGTTTAATCCGTGAAATTATGTAAAGCTACTAACTATATCTATTTAGAAGAATTATTTCTTGTTCTTCTTATTTGAAGTTGAGTTCTTTGGCAATTCCTTAACAAATGGAATGAATTCAGGTTCACCAGGAATATATCTTCTTAAAACTTCTGGAATAACTAACCCGTCTTCAGTTTGGTAGTTTTCTAAAATACAACATAAAGCTCTTTGGGTGGCTGATAAAGTGGAGTTCAAACAATGAACGTACTTCTTCTCGGTTTGGTTCTGTTGCTTAATACCACATCTAATTTCCAAGTTACGCGATTGATAATCGGTACAGTTAGAACAAGAGACTAATTCCTTATATTCCTTTTGGAACGGGAACCATGCTTCTAAGTCGTACTTCTTAGCAGCTGCGTTGTTTAATTCTCCAGAGACAATACCTACAACCCTGTATGGTAAACCCAAAGATTTGTAAAATTCTTCCGATAAACCAATCATTCTGTCGAATTCTTCCCAAGACTTTTCTGGTTCAGTCAAAACGAATTGTTCGATCTTTTCGAAAGCATGGACTCTGAAAATACCCCAAGCATCCTTACCATGAGAACCAGCTTCTCTACGGAAACATGAGGAGTAACCCGCATATCTGACTGGTAATTGTTCTTGAGGAGATTCAAACCATTCACCAGCGTGGTAAGCAGAAATTGGTTGTTCAGAAGTAGCAATTAAGTATTTTTCATCGTCACCATCCATAACTTTATATAATTCTTCGTCGAATTGAGATAATTGGGCAGTCTTGGCCATGACTTCTTTATTCATCATAACTGGAGCTTGCAAAGGAGTGTAATCATTCTTAGCTAAGAAACTCAAACCATAGTTGATTAAGGCTTGGTTTAAGAAAACACCATAGTTTCTTAAGAAATAACCACGGTGTCCAACTATTCTTACACCTCTTTCAGGATCGTAACCATCCAATCTCAACAAAATTTCGTGATGTGATAATTTGGCTTCAGCACCAGTACAAGATGCAATTGAACCAATTTCAGCAAGAGATTCTGGCTTCCAAGTTCTAACTAATTCATTGTTATCTTCATCTTGTGATTCAACAACTGATTTATGAACAAGGTTACCTACTTGATTAACCTTATTACGCAAATCAGCATCGGCCTTTTGCTCTTGTTCAATAAAAGATTTTTTATCAGCAACAAGCTTATCCTTCTGTGCTAATAAATCACCAGCATCTTCCTTGGCCTTAAACTTTTGACCAATTTGCTTTTGAAGAGCATTCAATTCTTTGTTTAAAGCATCTAAGTCAAATCTAATCTTGGTCCAGTCCTTATAATCTGCAATAATTTCATCAACAATTTCAATAGAGTCACCTCTTTTCTTTTGCGATTCTTTGATTTTTTCTGGTTCACCACCCTTTTCCACAAGGAATGCGTTAATATCCAACATTTTGTCTACGGAACTTTTGTATCTGTTCGAATGAAGAATATTTCAATTTACGTCCGTCCAAGTGAACAGAAAAAAATTTAAACCTTCAAATATATGCAGGAATATGATACTTGATAGATTTCATGCCTTTTATCATACTAATTTAGCATATTGATCTATATTTTATAAAAATCTATTTGGGATACAATTCTAAGGCATGTCATGCAATCATTGATATTTGATAGGGCTGTAAGGAAAATAAGCCCTTTGGAGTTTGCAACTGCCATCTCCGAATCATTTTACACGGGACTTCATCAAGCGGCTAGAACAGATGTCTTCCCGAGCAACTGCCATGCTAATGCTGCTGTGAATAGTTTATCATTGGAAAAAAATGATTATCAGTTCTTATTAAGCTCGTGTGCAGATTCATCCATTAAATTATGGGATTTGAAGTTTCAGGATACTCAGGAGGACGCTCAGGATACATCGCTTGCAGGGCAAACTTATGATAATTATGACTACGATAATCCTGTATCAACTTTCCAGAATGTGGCAACAATCCCAAGGAGAGCAGCACATACGTTTGGTGTTTCTTGTATTCAATGGTGGCCATTTGATACGGGGATGTTTGTTTCAAGCTCATTCGATCATACTGTTAAAATTTGGGATACCAATGAATTGACCCCAGTTCACGTATTCGATATGGACAACCGAGTATACTCATTCGATATATGTGGCCACTCGGCTAACAATATGACCGCTAGTGCTTTAGTCGCAGTAGCTAGTGACCAGCCTTTTTTGAGGCTACTTGATTTGAGATCCACATCGAGTGCCCATACATTGCACGGACACAAGGGAAAAACATTATGTGTCAAGTGGCATCCACAAGACCCCAACTTGTTAGCGTCGGGTGGTTTTGATGGTGAAGTAAAAATATGGGACATACGAAGAAGCAAGAGTTGTTTGTGTCGACTTGATATGCTCAGGACCAGTACGGCTGAACTGTCACTTACCTTCACTAATCTTACCCAGCCGTCTGTGAAAGCCCACCTGGGCCCTGTAAACGGATTGGTGTGGGATGAAGCGGGACACACTCTTTTCACTGCTGGAAATGACGATAAGGTACGAGTGTGGGACATGGTTTCTACATTGGCACCTCCTGTTAACAAGCTAATAAACTTCGGGCCCTTGACTAGAAACAAATACCCGCAAACTATACCTCTCATATTAAGTCCCAAACATGAATCCGAATTACAATATCTTTTGTTTCCCTCCGACAATGGTGATATCTTCATCTTCAGAACAATCGATGGTAAATTAGTTTCCAGGCTTACGAGGAAAGGTACAAAGAACTCAGGCAGAACATCATCTATGGTGAATGCCGGCCCTTTTTCTGCTACATATTACTGCGGTACCATGGACGGTGAAATCGTTAGTTGGTCACCTAAGTGGGAACAACCAAATCTAGATAATATTCTTGACCCAAATATTCATCACTTAGATGATGAAAACATCTCTAAAGCCAAATTGTTAGATATAGAAGAGGCTAGACTGATGCTTAGTGATGATCCTTATTTTAAATAGTATGGCTCCTATATACCTTTTAACCATAGTAACCATTTTCACGTGCCCTGTTTCAGAGGATGTTTTTTTAATGAGCGCGTAATTTCATATATTAATCTGATCATACAGAGGAAGTGTTATTCTAAAGCATTGAAGTAGAAAGGAATAGAACCTGAAAATGGCGAAGTTGAAGTTGAAAGTTGTTCTTGTTCCTATACAATTTTCAGATGTTCCGTCTTCAAATCTAGATTCTAGTCAGAGTAGAAGATTTTTGCACTTGGCAGACTCAGATTCAGATTTAGGTAAAGTATGTGATGAGCTTACAAAAAGATATGCTAAGCTTTATCCTGATGATGATAAGTTAGCTATAATGAGTCTTCAGGATGATGATAGATGTGATTTAGATCCAGATTTTGAAGCAGGTGAAGCATTAAATTCTGGGGATATCATTAGAGTGATTGTGGAAAACGAACTTCAAAATTTGAGCAATCATACTACCTTCAATCAGCTGCTGATGATTGCAGCTGATAGCACACCAGCGGTAATGAGATTAGTTGACTTGAACAAACAGACCCAGAGTACTCCTATTTACCCACCTGCACCTGTACTTACTCAGGATTCTACGTTTCCGACCAGTAGTCGTAAGCGAACTAAGGAGTATTTTGATCTGACAGATACAAATATTCCTTCAAAACATGCGAGACGGACAGTTTGGTCATCGAGGAATGAATCGTTTATAGAGCCTAAGGTGCCTGTTATTCCTTTAACCCCACAATTAAATGTTTCGAAAAAACGCAAAAATAATTCATCACCTCCTAAGACTCAAAATCTGGATATAGAGGATATTACTGAGACCAATATTTCTTTACCTCCACCAGACATTGGTGATGATCGTTCAATTCCGCAGAAAAAGAGCTCCTCTACGAAACCAAATGAAGAAGCTTTGCCCGGCAACAAACGTATCACCTCTGGTATGCTAAGTATGCCTACCCATGCGCAGTTAGAGAAGGAAGAAATTCGTCAACCAAAATTAAGTAAGCCTAGTAAACATTACCTTTATTCAAGAGCTTTATACTCTGATATGGGGGGATCAGAGACAACATCTTCAGATTTAGACTCGGATGAAACCAGCTTAGATTTTAAAGACAAAAGTCTTCAAATAGGGGTAGAAAATATATCGAAAGATGATGAAGTGGAGGACAGACCGCTTGCTTCATTATATGAAGAAACCATTAAAAACTCACCTAGTATCCAAGAGGAAACTTTAACAAAGACTGAAATTATGAATCTTTTCAAGAATGGTATGAAGATTCCAGCAAGATTACAAAATAAGTCACAAAACGAGTCAGCCAGATCTAGAAACTTGTCTGCTTTAATGAAAAACCTTGAAATTGACATGGTTGACAAGAACCCCGTTTTATCATCAGAACAAAAACGGGCGACGAGGGCTGCAGCCAAAAGGAAGACAAGAACAGCTTTAAAGAAGGCTCAGACAAGTAAAATTGCTAATCCAGACAGTAAAGATTCTAATCTTATGACTTCCCTTTCTGGTTCGCAGAAAGGTGCTCATTCGAAAAGTTCCCATCCGAAACGTTCGGAATCGAAAAGTCCTGAGCGGAAAAGTTCTGAGCCTAAAAATTCTGAACCAAAAAGCTCTGAGCCAAAAAGCTCTGAGCCAAAAAATTCTGAGCCAAAAAATTCTGAGCCAAAAAGTACTGAACCAAAAAGTACTGAACCAAAAAGTACTGAACCAAAAAGTACTGAACCAAAAAGTTCCGAACCAAACAGTATTAAGTCGAAAAGTTCTGAGACAAAAGGTTCTGAGACAAAAGGTTCTGAGACGAAAGGTTCCGATCCCAAAAGTTTTGACCGTGAAATTTCTGATCCTAAAGATTCTGATCCTAGACATGCCATCAAATATATATCGCACCCTTCAGAATTATTTAACTCTTTGAAATCTATATCGGCCTTCAATAAAGAGGTAACAAATAAGAATACGAATGGAGTTTCATCTTTTCATAATAATAAAACCGTTAGTGGATCAAGGGATACACGCACGAAAGATCCAGTGAAACATATCAAAAAGACTGATCCAAATAACAATAAAAAGGGCAAGCAATCTGAATCAAAACATGAAGTGGTCGACAAAATTCATGTGAAAGAAGCGGCGCCATCTATCAACATTGATTCATCTAATGACATACAACTAAAGGAAGAAATGGAGACAAATGGACAAGAAATAAAACCACACTATCCGCCCGAAGGATTTCAACCAAGTTTCACGGATCTTGCAGGAACTTCAAAATTAGGAGCACTTTTTGAAAAAATGAAACAATTCGATGAAAAATTGAATGTTTTAAATAAGAAAGGAAGGTACAATACTAAACAACTTTCTCAACGTGATAGCGATAATATTGAATCTAGCAGTCTGCATAAGGACAGGATAACAGAACCTCAGATTAATACCACCAAGCTGATCAGTTCTCCTAAAAATGACGCAAACACTAATAAAGAAATTCATAGCTCTCCAACTAAGGAAGAACAAACTAAGAATAGCATACAAGTAGTCAAACCACTAACATCAAATGAAAGTAAGAATACTCTATCCGAGCATAATGATGTTTTGCCAACAACCACGCAATGTCAGCAAATGGGCAACCTAGGTATTTATGCTAATTTGAACTCCTACCCGATCAGTTATAATAATATAACTTCCAATTCTCATTTCGCTAATAATACCGGCGATAGGAATAATTCGAGTACTTTGAATAATTTACTGCAAGTAACCGAAACTAAAAATATTTCTAATGTGAACAGTCCAATAAGTAAGAGTAATAATAGGGATATACCTAGTACTATGAACAATCTAATGAGTAAAGCTAATGATAATACTTCTGTTCCTGGTAATTCAATAAGTAAGAGCAATGATAGGGGTATACCTAGTACTGTGAATAATACAATGAGTAAAGCTAATGATAATACTTCTGTTCCTAGTAATTCAATAAGTAAGAGCAATGATAGGGGTATACCTAGTACTGTGAATAATACAATGAGTAAAGCAGATAATAAAGGTATTTTTAATAATTTGAGTAGCACAATTTTTAAAGCTAGTGAGAAGAGTATGTCTAATATGAACAAAGCGATGGGTAAAAATGACATGGATATTTCCAATGATATAAGTACTACAACGAATAAGACCAATGATAACAGTATCCATAGTTATTTGGGCAATACAATGGGTAAACCAATTCACAACAATATTTCTCAAAATATGAACAATGTAATAGGTAAAGTCAATTATAATGATATTCATAACGACAAGCATATTGCAATGAGTAATCATAATCCAGGAATACTGAGAAAGATAATTGGCGACACCGCCAGTAAAATATCTAGTTTGAATGACAAAATATCAAATAATGATAATGTTGTACTGGCAAGCATTAACGGGGCTAAAAAAATTACAGGTACCAATCATATTGAAGACAAAGTTTCCGATCAAGGCAAAAGTATAGGATCAAGTAATACTGGCCAACATGCTGGCGTTAAATATCCATATGTTAAATCTAATGTTACAAATGGACCTGAGAAAACTACGGAATTCTTGAAAAGTAAATATCTGCCGCATTCTACGCCCAATGATCATCGTATCCAGAAAAGAGTTCAAGATGTTTATTCCACTCCATACGATCCTTCTAAACTGACGAATGATAAGGTGAATAACTTTGATTTCAAGAAAAGAAACCTTGGTACAAATCCCAGCCGTCCTGTTTCAAGCAGTGGTAATAACATAGATACTGTTGTGTTTTCAGCTACGAATGGCTATACTAATCCAAAGGGTTTTCCTAATCAGGAAAATTTTCAATCTCTCAATTTGCAAAGACTTGAAACTAGTCGACAAGACTCTAATATCGCTAGAGATAATAATTCAAACTCAAATTCAAACAACAATATTCGAACCGATGGTCTAGTACCTCCAATTACGAAAAATACTACTAATCAGTTACATAGAGCCGATACAACTAATGATTCAAAACTCAAGGATCTTTTTCTGAGAGTTGATTCAAAGTTGCATAATTCTGCCGAAACTAACACATCATCTCCAGAGAAGCTGAAATCTCCAAGTACACCGACTAAAGTGAGTGCACCAGCTAAACTGGCAAAGATTCACGGTATTACCCTTACCAATTCAAGTTTATCACTAAATGTGGCTGGTAGTTCTAGATTTGCAGAGCGTAGAAATAAGCACCCTGCGGATTATTCAAACGTATCCTCAATTGCTAAACAACCAAATGAACATGAGAGAATTAAATTACGTGCGGAAAGTATTAAGTCTAATCCATTTATTCTGGATGTGCTGCCATTGCATGGTGGTGAAGCGTTGAGTAAAGAAGATGCCAAAAAAGACGCTGATGATTCAACTAAGCAAAAGAAATTGGGCCTGAACAAAAGAAAACACAATAGATCATATTCTAATGTTTCATCATCATCATCATCTGATGAAAGCCCAAGTTCAGAGTCTGAAAATAATGATTCGGACGTTGAGAATAAACGGCCACGTCTTGCGGCTGCTGTTCCTTTGTCTACTTTTTCCCACCCAAATGTATTGCATCAAAGCCAAACAATATTCTCTCCAGCCTCTAAGGAGAAAGAATTACTTCAAACACGTAAGGAAGATGGTTCCCATCTCTATGCTACCACAGTTTCTCAAGAATCACCCCAAAAGACCCCTGAAACACCAAGCAGTTATCAGGATAAGGGTAATATTAAGAAACCAATATTAACTTCGTTAAGTGATTTGGCTTTGCGTGGAGTTCCCGATGTTGAATCAACTTCCACGGTAGATCCTGTGACAAAAGATATTAAGAAAAGCAAAGATGAAACAACAGATGGTGAAACTACAGATGAAGTAGGCTCCTCGTCGTCTTCATCAGCGACAGATAGTGATGATTCAGATAGTGATCAAGACACTTCCGGAAAGTTTATAAATATTAAAAAATTGAATAAAGGCAAACCCAAGAGGAATAAAGGGGGGTTTTCTGCTCTTATGAAGGACGCTAGAAAATTTTGATCATATGTATCTGTGTAATTTTAATATATTAATAATCTATAATAATTGCATTTTCATTGTTTATATAAACTTCTACCAATTACATCAACACTCCATGCATTATAATCGTAGTTTCTTGATGTTCCAGCTGACACTTGTACGTCAGATATCAGAAGTAAAATATTTTCATAGATTTCTGTAATCCATCCCTGCGCAACCTCAGGCTGCTCCAAAAATAAAGCACCAACATACTGTTCAAAATAATCAGCTATAAATTCTTGCTCATAGCCTCTTACTTCATCATTATCAAATTTTGAGTTTGAATTCTTCCATTGGTTCAAGTGAGGAACATATGACTTTCTCAATAATTTGAAAACCACAACATCATCTAACCCTTTGTGAAGATTGTAAGCCAATGCTAATTCTGATAGCAAGGTATTTGTCGCTAGTATAGTTCGTAACAAATTGTAAGATTTCCTTCCAAATTGGATAGGTGAGCTATCATTCCGGCTTCCACGATACTTGTATAGCAAATTTGACGATTCACGGGCTAGGTAGAAATCACCCAATCCATCTAAGAATGATAGATCGTACTTTATAATATTGTAAGCCCGTTGGGCTAATGTAATGTTCCGCCGCTTTAACTCTTTAGAGAACGTATGCTTAGAATCCAACAAACCTCGGTACAATTCTTTATGCATAAGTGATTTAGCCAATAGTTCCTTATTATGTATCTTTGGTAATGGCGGTAACAGAATTTTATAATCTTTTGTTTCAAACATAGTAATAAATTTTGGCTCATTACTATATAATTTAGCACGATTTATAGGCACACTATTGTAATATTGTTTCATTAATTCTAATATTTTCATGTTACTGGCATCGTCTTGTTGATTATAATCTTCAATAATTCTATTATTGTTAGAATTAATATAAATATTAACAATCTTATCCGTAATATCTTCAATATTGTTCTCTGATTGAGATACAATCATATATCCAACGGCTATGAAGAACCACCTGAAGTCAGATATACTATGCCTATTTGAGAGTTTAGGACTTTCATACATAACCTCACTAGGATAATTATTGGAATTGGACCCAAAATAGACTAAATCTCGCAATTGTTGTGCTGTATTGCTATTCATATCGTTTGGTTTCAATTCCCTCTTTATGAAAGAAGATAAGTCGAAAACAACCGTTTTTATAATCCCCCCACCTCCGACAGTCAATAAATGGCTAAACTTCTGGTATAGTTGTAATTTCACAATGTCATGTCCCAATGTATAAAGATGATGTCTAATCCATGAAGTTCCTAGTAAGTTATTTAGTTGACTGGGAATAAGTAAACCACCGTTAGTTCTCATAGTCTTCATATCAAAATGATAACCTAGCTTAATCGACAGACCATTTATTCGTTTTAAGATAGGATTACGATGATTCCTTAAGAGTAACATCATTTTAGAATAAGCAGCTTGCTAAATCAAGAATCCCTTAAGGGTCAATAGTAATCTTATATTAAGATAAACACGTTTAACCGATTTTGTGTGATCATTCTTATCGCAATTCCTCCATACTATTTTAGGGTGCAAAATTGTACTTGCAGATATCCCATAGATTATTATTTCAGAGCATAAATAGCCAAAATACTATCTTAGATATTCCACTTTACCAGAACGCATAAACTAACCATATGTTAAAAAGCCAACCATAAAAGTTGATGTAAAGTGCTAGTCAGTGTATCTGGAAAGAAGTTATTTCTCTATCACAACAAAATGCCTGCGTAGCGTAATGGTTAACGCGTTTGACTTCTAATCAAAAGATTGCGGGTTCGACTCCCGCCGTGGGTTCTTTTTTTTTTATCTATTGCTTTTAAATTTTCTATCTATATCATCAAAATATGAGAAAGTTACTATTTACCATCTTCAGCACTAAACGAATCATTATTTCCATTACCATTTTGGGTATCCTTTTTATATTCATCGTTGATAATATTTTCCTTGCAAAATTTTCTCAACTCAGTAAACTCTTCTTTCAAGTATGTATTAAGGATTTCTTCCCCGGTTATCAACTTAAAGTTGCACAAATAAAGAAATCCCATTTCAATCTTGAATAAGTCCTTCACACTGACACCACCAACTGTAGCAAATGATTTCTGCTTTTGATATACGTCTTCCAAATTTTTGGTCAGACACCTAATCAGGGCCAAAATTAAACGATGAACATTAAATTCCGTTAAAGGAACAATATCAAGTAAAATACTTAACTTGAAAATCAAATATACCGAATGTATGTATACCAGAACCGATGTTGACGACGAATATGTCTTTATTCTCGTTAAAAATTGTTCGATTGATAACGTTGGAATATTCACCAAGTTAAACGATTTTAGTAAAAGAGCGTTTTGGCTACTAACTTTATTAGCGAGATGGTACTCTATTTCAGTACGTAGTCTGTCAGAATCTTGCGACGTTATTTGTTTAGAGACTCTTTCAATCGATGTGATCTCTATTAATTCTTCGATAGGAATAAATGGTGGGTCGATATCATCTAAAGTTTCGCTTCCAACATTCCCATTTGATGCAAAATCACCAAGTTTATCTTCATTGAACAACGAATCCGGTGTTATATCCTTTATGAAGTCATCGTTGGCTTCCTCAAAATTATTATGTAGCTTTGCAAATTTTAATGGTGGGGAAACTGAAGGACTACGTAATTTCTCCGTCGCTATCCTCAGACTATTATCACATACATTTTTCCTATCACCGAATAAAACATCTATGTCTACCAGGAGTTTTTCCAATTGTTGCTTTCTAAATTTCTTAAATAGCAATTCGTCTGCCTGTAGCTTAATTATATCTTGCAAACAAGAACTAAATATGGCTATTGCATGGAAAGAATTCAATTTATTAATGTCTTTCAAACCGTGTTCCAAATCAAACGCTAATTCATCAACAGAGATGTCATCTAATGAGCATGGTTCATCAACAAAGGTTTCTTGCGGTGGCTTCAACCGTATTTCGCTATTATCCATACTTAAACGATAGATTAATTAATAATTAACAAGGTATGCTTCAACAATATTCTCCGCTTTTGTAATATAAATATAGTTATCCTGCTTGCAATGACCGAGTTAATAAGCTGTTTGTCTTTGATAAATACGTTGCGTCTCTGTTTACAGTCGTTTTTTCTGGAGAGGTAGAATCGCGAATTAATTTTTTACTGTGCGACTTAAAAATACGGTGTTATTATAAATGAAATTATATACGCTTTTTCTTTCCAAAAGCTTCACGATTGCCTTCACTGGAGCCCAAAGATCTTTTCTTACCTTCTTTTGAAAAGAATTCCTTTTTACGTTCCTTTTCTTTTTCTTTTCTAATTTCCTGCTTCTTTGCCATGGCTTTCAATTTATCTTTAAACTTCTCATCCTTCTTTGTCTTTCTCTTCGTTTCTTTCTCTTTTCTAACAGTAGCGATCTTTTGCATTAAATCTCTAGCCTTCTTTTCCTCGCCGCCCAAGACAACAGCTCTCTTTGACATATATGTTGGTTTCTTTTGAGGTTTCATTTCATGAATTTGAGATTTGAAAGGTAAAGCGGTTTTGATTGATTTTGGAACTCTCAACGGGTTGAATTTCCTTTCAGTTCTTTCAATCTTCTTGTAGGCACTGTCAGCATTTAATGGAGTTGCAATGGCACGTTCTGCTCTAACCTGGCCTGTCAATCTCATACCTTGCCATTCAGAATGTTGACTTAATAATAACGAAGTAACAGGATTGTAGAACTTCTTAACCTTGACGGGATACCATGTCTTTAAGAAAATAGTGTCCGACATAAGAATCTTATCTTCAAACGAAGCCCTGAAGTGACCCTCAGGTTTAGACAATGCTCTCTTAATTTCACCTCTTATACCAGAAACGGTTCTAATGGATGCTCCTTCAAATTTAGCAACTTCCAAAGAATTTGAAAACATGTCTTTTATAAATGCAGTATTACGGAAAATCTTGTAAGGATGACCAACTAATTTTAATTTCTTTACAATCTCAACCGATGAATTTAAATCTTCGACAATTCCTGTTGCAGCAATTCTAAATGAACCCGTTGTTGATGAATTTGAGACAATATTGAAACCAACGAATGTTGTATTTGGTGCAACTAATGGCCCATAAAAAGATGCAAAACAGTAGGCATGCTCTGGTGTATACTTAAGCATTCTATTACGTGTTCTGGAGTCGGATGTAGTATATATTGGTAATGTTTGAAATCTTCTCCACCCCAAAGATAAAATTAACGGATCTTGAGATTTCAAGATCTTTTTATGCCAACGATGTCTTCTTATTCTAACATTCATAATACCAAATCTGGATTCTGTTGCTAATAAACCTCCCAATACAATTGGATATTCTGGCTGTAAATTTTCGACAAATTCACACGGTAAATTAGAAAATACTAGCTTCACGTATGAACCTGCTTTATAACCTTCAATTCTGATTCTAGTAGCAGAATCCATCTCATCAAATTCGGCTTTATTTATTTCTAATTGTTTCGCCATCTTATTTTTCTGGAATTCGTACCATGTATCAGCCTCAGTATCGCCTTCTGGGTCATCAACTCCAAACTCGCGATCTTCTTCATCTTCAAATTGTACTTTTAACTTTGCCTTGTTAGCTGCATTTATTCTTCTCTTTTCTTCTGTTGTTAAATTTTCAGGTTCTTCATATTCTTCCTTATCTTCCTCCTCTTCGTCCAATCCAAGTTCTGCCTTCTCTTCTTCCGCATCAAAGTCTGCAAACTCATCATCGTTATTCTGATCGACCTTTTTATTTGCATTTTTATCAGAATCTCCTGATTCTAAATCTTCAAAATCGCCATATACTTCTCCTTCATCTTCATCGTTTGCTTCCTCTTGGCCATCTTTGTTCTCCTCATTTAATTTAGGCGCAGCTAGAAATTTAGATTTTAATATTCTGTACCCGTTTTCATATTCTTCGTCATCATCTTCATCGTCAACGGTAGAGGCATTGAATTTCTCTTTAAGTTGCTCGAGTGGGGGATAAGAAGGTATAAATTGATCTAAATCTTGAGATGCATCCCTAATGTCTTTCTTGTGGAAGAAAGCATCATCATCTTCTTCAATATCTTCCTCATCGCTATCCTCTTCAACATTTGTAGCTTTCCATTTTTTAATGGCATCGGAAGGGTCAACGTTCTGCAAGTATAATAATTTGTTGATGTTCCATTTTCTTTGAATTGAACCATTCAATCTAGAAGCAGCTGATTTGTAGTCATTACTATTTTCTTCATCAGAGGACAAATATGAGTCTTCAGCAAATTCCAATTCCTTTTCATTATATTTATCATCGTTGAAATCTACTTCAACTAATTTAGGTTCACCGGATTCTGAATCATAGCCACGTTCTTCGTCATCCGATAAATCATTGTCAAATTCATCATCTTCTGCTAAAGATTTGCCATAAAGGCGTGCAGATCTCATAGACGTTCTTCCTGTATTCTTAGGAGTTACTTCTGATTCATTATCCTCTAAGTCTGACAACAAATCCTCGCTTTCATCATCTTCATCTTCATTACGATTTATTTCCTTAGAAGAGGAAAATAATCTTAAACCAGGGCCATCTTCGAATCTTTCTTTCATTGTCTTTTGCACCTCTTGTAAATCGGTGACTAACTTTTCTCCTTCTCCTGCTTCCTCTCCTTTAACGAAATTTTCTTTATCTCCCATATCAATATATACTGCATCCTTATCGACTAAAACACCACCCACATCAGACATGGGGGCATAAATAATTTTTTGTTTATCCTCTAACCTTTTACGTCTTCTTGTTGTTTTTGCTTGGATTTCACCCGACTCGGCAGCAAGTTTTGCCTTCTCTCTTTCTATTTCATCTAATTTCTGTTCAAAGTATGGAGTTGGACAAGGATCTGGTAATTTTTCAACAGAATGGACATAATGATCCCCTACCCCTGCAATATGAACATGAGCGTTCACAGACGGTAATGGTGTCCCATGCAAATAACCATAAATTGCCACTTTTCTGTCACATTTTGGATTTTCAGCAATTTCTTGAGGATGGGTAAGGTCGGTTACTCTATCAGCTAATAAGTAAGGATGCTCGTTTCTCCATTTCAAAGGTCTGAATTTCATGACTGATATGAAACGACTTAAATTAAGGATTTCTCTGTCAGGATAACGACCATTTATAACCCCCGATAAGTAAAACAACTTAGCACCTTGATAAACCTCAGTCCAAAAACGGTGCTTCAATCTCTTCTTCGACGTTCTTAAAGTAGACTGAGATTTAAATAAATCTAAATGTGTGGAAACACCCAAAACTCTAGGCATACCATGATGCTGAGCAATATTCAAGAATTCCATGGTTTCCATTTCTAACCCAAAATTACCATCCACAAGTAACAAGACCAAGTCAGCGATTTTGGCCGCATCGACCATTGAGTTCAAATCATTTCCCACTTCAATAAACGTCAATCTTCTTCTCTTACCACTCACAACGGTAATTGGCCCTTTAATTTCTGTTAATGAAGTCTTTGCAAGTCTTCTTATTAATGATTTGATTAACGTTGATTTACCAGTACCTGGTGGTCCTACCACGGCTACAATAACTGGTGGAGGATCATCATCTGGCGTCCTATCTACCATTGGAACATGTAACTTCTTCTCGTTAACATCATGTGTTCTCTTTGCCATTCTTTCCAACTTCCTTGGCGCCGTTACCGCAAATGCCTTCTGATTATGTCCATGTTGATGCAATTTCTGTTTAGCAGTGGTCTTTCTAGTACCACCTCGATGGGCCTTATTTGACTGCTGCGTTCCGTCCATTACAAAACTTCTATTATTAATGAACACCTAGACTATAAAAGTGATCAGGATTCAATATATACAAGTATAAGTAACCCAAAGTGATCAGGATTCAATATATACAAGTATAAGTAACCCAAAGTGAACAAAATGCAATAGGTGATTTTATGTTAAAGGCCTCATCGTTTTTCAGCTGCTGCTTAAAAAAAAAATTTTGATGCTCTTTCCTCGGAAGTCAGGTGATGGGTGGTCGGAATTGAAATAATCAATTACCGCAAAAACTACTTCTATGATTGATTTGCAATCGTCTTTACCCATTTTTTTGTTAACCATCAACCAATGTTCAGGTTATTGTTTATCATATTCCTTTCTATTGAAATTATAAGAGCAAGTTGGTATTTTAAAGAACCAAAAATTTGTAATCCGAAACAAAATGGACTTTTTCCTTTTACAGGCTTTAAAATATATCGCCAGTACAAGATAGAAGGTTATCTTCCTACTTCCCTACACTCTATCTCTATTACACATTGTGATCACGGTAAACCAGACTATGAGAAACAAGTTTTGACTACATCCAGTATTGATATAGATTGGAACAAACCATTTTGTATTTTGAAACCAGATTTCGAGAATAAGAGACTTCCAAAGCCAACGGATAAAGTGTACAATTTATACCAGAATAATAACAATATATCGAAAGGAAATATGATATTAGATAATATGTCTGGTGAAAAGCCTTTGGAAGGGGCCAGCGTGTCGTTGAAATCCAAAATATCTGAAGTTGGAAAAAATTTAAACAACTTGTTAGAAGCATCTGTTGATAATATTTTGGAAAAGGTTATTAATGGCAAGCATGTTCAGTATACAAGTAAAAAGGCCACAGAACATGTTGAAGATATCCGTAATTCTGATCCACGCTCTTCTTTGGAATGGGAGTCAAGGAACTTGGTATGCTATAAAATGGCCCGCAGAAAGAAGTATGCAAAACGAAATATTCTTTTCTATATCCCGTACACTTTTGTTGGTGGATTGTTTGAGTGTCCCATTCCTGACAATAGGAAAAAGGAGATATTTTCTGCTTTTCAATCTGGAGATTTCTTGAAGAACTTCGATTTTAAATGTGATCATTCGCTAGCTAAGCCGGTTGCGCCATTGATTGCACAAGACAGCACTAAGCAGTGGATAGATACAAAATTTAATCCATTAAACCCCGTACTAATTCAAAGAATTCCTTATCTATCAACGGCCTCGGTATTTGACATGAGGTTTTCAACTAGTGATACGCCTGATATGCTTCGAGATACCTGGGCAAGTCAAATAGATGTCAATGAGGAATATACATATACGGACCTTGAGTTGAACGTAATCTCGCAAGCGATCGCTCTATCTGCTGATTATTTCCATAAAACGTTTCGACCTTTGGATTTATCTGGAGTATTTCATGACTTGGTTCTTTTGAGATCTTCCAACGGCATACAGAATTCACATGTAGCGATTCAAACTTTTATCATAAGCACATTTAAAAAGTTGTCTCTTGATCAAAAAATAAATATATTATTGTCTTCAAGAAAAGCTGAAGAATCGATGCTTCATTTACGTAAATTACAGAGAACGTGGGATAATCTAGTTACTTAGATCATCTAGCATATAGTAATTTCATAGATATAAAAGTATTAATATTTATACATAATAAACAGTGCTTTATATCTTGATAATAAAATATAGACTTACAAAATAGAATAAAATAAAATTAACTAGTGTACAATTATTGAAGTTTAAAACGTTTTTTAAAGAATATCCTTAGCATTCGTTGGTTGATTATTCGAATATGATGAGAATCCCCCGGCTGAAATATTCGAATCATGTCTATGATGTTGATTAATTGGGGTAGTGGAATTATCCTTTGGGAATGAAAGTGGCTTAGTGTTTATGACATCCTTTTCTTCATCTGCATAATTCTCTTGATTATCATCTAATAAAGTGTCACTGATTCTGGTGATCTTACCATTTTTAGTATTCTTTCTGTCAGTCGTACCTTTATTTTCACCCTTATTACCTTTGAATGACAAGCCCCTAGATAACTTACCTTTCAACTTCGAACCTAAAGTCAGAGGTTTATTGTCAATTTCATCGGAGTTTTCACTATAATTTACTTCATTTGCTTCGAACTTTTCTTGCTCAAGTGATGGTGTTAAATGATTTTTCTGGTCATTGGATGATGATGAAATATTGTTCAATTTATACATTTCTGACTCCCAATTATTTGAATGATCTTGTGCTGCCAATCCTAATGCCAATAATTCATTAGCACCTTGATTATCTTGCTTATTATTATAAGATCTGTGTTTCACAGAACTCATTCTTTGGAATGATGTTCTGTCATCTTTAGCCGGAGCAAACCTTGCGTCAGGATTCTTTGAGATTAAAATAAAAGCAATGAAAGCAATAATCATAATTAATAGGCAAAATGAGAAAGCTGCATTCAAGATAAAGAATACCCAACCCATGATTGATGCCACTGGTGCGGGTTGACCAAACAAGTCTGAGAAAAACAAGAACAAGAACGAATTGATTGTCGTCACAACCGACATAAGATAATTGAGAATGTTTGTAGGTTTGTTCAAGTATGGTGCCTGTATAATCAAGTAAATGGTATAAACCAAGTCAAAAATAAAAATTGCCAAGGCTGATGCTTTACCAGAATATTGACACAAACCAATGAATATACCTTTCAACAAATTATACCCAATTAAAACAATACCAAACCAGTATTTTTCTGCCTGGAACATAGTATAGCAGAATCCATATTTATTCAACACTTTTGAGTCCCCATATAATACAGCTGCGGGGTTATTATATTCTTTAACAGACTTCCTGCCTAACCTCACAACTTTCCAATAAGAATATCCTATAACACCAAGAACCAAGATTAACAGTAGTACGGCCAAAACAATAAGTGCCGGAGAATCATTCTGCGTGAATTCCCATAATGATAAAATAACTAATTGAGTAAATCCAATATAGAGGTATCTTAATAAGGAACCTTTCAAGATGAGGCTGAAAGACGATCTGAAATGGCTCAATCTATTTGGATTAATTTTCTTAAACCTAATTAACAAATCGAGAATTTGTTTAATGAAGATAAGAATCACGACCAAGAGGTAGCCAAAGAAAACAAAGAATGTAAATCCTGTAGCCACAATTGAAGTGGGTTCAATATGCGAGTTATAACCTATTCTCTTAATACCTCTCAACACAATCAAATTGGAATTTGATTGAAGTGAAAAATCCAAAGCTCTTTTCGCGTAGTTAACTATCCCATTGTTACTGGCAATTTCATGGAGATCCCTTAAATGGTTCAAAGCTCTTTGTACCAATATTTGTGATGTTGTACCTTTAAAGTATAAAGTTGGTGAACCACCAGTACTTTGAACATACCATCTGAAAATGTCTTGCATGAATTGGATTCTAATTAATCCCATAGACCAAGCAAGGTTTTCTGCCCAAGCCGACGCAATTGGAGGAACTCTTTCAACATTTTGCATGGAGACAACAACAACAGATTGAAAGTACAAGAACAAAGAAACCGAGTTCGCAGATATATGAGTGGCTGCCGTAGAATTACCAAAAGTCGACAATACGGCCGCGATCAACAATCCCAACCCCGCAACAACAGCAGTAGCCCATTTGGCACCCGTTTGTTCGATAGTCTTCCCATTGGTGAAACTAGCTTGCATACATGATAATTGCTTTCCGCCATCCTGGTCCTTCACGATAACCTTCACCACTGCATCGATATCTGGAACCGTGTACGCTATACCCGGGATCTCTTTTACATATTCCTCGCTAATGTACTCGATACTTTCAACTTGCATAGATCCAGGGTAAATAGGACAAAATTGTTTCCACCCCAATGAACACAAATTTATGTTCTGCTCGATAATTAAAAACCCGTACGCATAAACCTGGACGAAAGCATCCACTTTCGCATTGATTTCCGTTGTTAAATCAATACTATATTTCAACGACCTGTCGTCTGGATCGAACGTCACATTGAAGTACGTTGGCGAAATCTGCGAGTTATCCATACATGTCACCAACGAAGTGGCCGAAAGCGACCTTTTCCCCATAACACCCACCATCTGCCAGAACCACATCAATAGTATAAACACCTTGGAAAAAATCTTCATCTTAGTCTAATCTAATGTACTTTAATCTTCTAATAACGTATTGATAGTATTTTCCAGAAATCTTCACCTTCAGCTGTTAATTACCTTGCTCTTTCAATTTCCTCCTTTTTTTCACTTGATCTACTTCCTCGGGAATAGTATAAACAATCAGAAATCCCTGTTTAAAGCGAACGCTCAATAAATCGATTATCAAAATAAGGTATTCGGAACACTTATGTACTTAATACCCAGAGATCAAAAACTTGAACAATTTTTCCAATAGTTAAACCCTGAAAAGACTACTTATCCGATTAAACCAACAAGGACCAAAGTTTTTTATTAAATTTTACCAGGTTATGAGAAATGCCACGTCCTAAATTTATCTACGGATTTTCGAAGGGGCGGTGATTACCACAATAACGCGCTCGTGTATATATAGGTCAAATGGCTAAGCATAATATTACGATAGCATGATAAATAGAAAGTTACGAACGGACAACCGTATTTAGTATTTTGTAGGGGTTATATATAGAAATGCATACACTAGGTATCTGTAGTGTTACAAATTTGGTATGGAAAGGCAAGCATGGGAGAAGAAATCAGCAGAAAAAAGGACGCCATCCCTGTCTATACAGGGGTTCATCGATAAAGAATAATGCGAGAATGATGAGAAAGCATAATGTAGTGACATGTGTTCGTACATATGAAAACACAACATAATTGAAAATAGTACATAATAATAACAAGTAGACTAATTTATGCTAATATATATGGTGTGAGGGACGGGAGGACGGATAGAACAGTAGAAGCAAATTACAAGTGGTATTCAACCATTCTTGCTTGCTCCACTTTGACTAATAAAGCATCACCCCATACAGCCTTGATGACATCCCAGAATTCACGGGCGTAGTGGATAGTGATTCCGTACTTGTCGAACCAAAACTTCTCTGGTTCGCATCTTTTGAAGTTATATTTGTTTTCGTTGTCGAGCAATAAGTCGTTCAATTGGTTAAAATCGTTGGTGGACCTGCAGTATTCCTCGATCAAGTCCTTACGGTTTTCTCTTGGGACTATGACACGCTTAATACCGTTCAAATGAGCACCCAATATTTTTTCTTTGATACCACCGATAGGCAACACCAAGCCTCGCAAGGTGATTTCGCCAGTCATAGCTACGTCCAAAGGAACGGGTTTTTCCAAAATCAACGACAAAAACAGTAAGGCCACGGTAATCCCTGCCGATGGACCATCTTTCTGGATTGACCCCAGTGGTACATGCAAGTGTATTTCCATATTGTTGATCTTGTCGATTAGATTTTCACTGAGATTTCTGTCACTCAAATTCAACAAGTTTTTGTAGATTATCAGCTTGATAAACGTCAACCCAATTTTTGCACTTTCCATCAAGACATCCCCTAATCTACCGGTCATATTAAGGGACGATGAGCCTGACTTGCCCTCATGATTAAATCCTATACTTTCAAATACCAATACAGATCCTGATCCATCACTATTGTAGGACAACCCGTTTACAACCCCACATTTTGCCGACTCGATTGGTGACTCGAATAATTCTGTAGATAAATTGGCAAAAGGCAACCCTAAATATTTAGGTAAGTCTTCAATTTCAACCTTAGGTTGATATTCGCTCAACTTCTCCAAACTTTGGGAGTATTCGACTGCTTTGAATCTGCAGATTCTTCCTAAGCTTCTCTCAAAATTTCTTACCCCGGCTTCTCTAGTATAATCAAGAATAACTTTCTGCATAACTGACTTATCAACGTCTATCAAATCAGCGTTAGGGATACCATTTCTTTTGATTTGTCTTGGTAAAAGATAACGTTCACCAATAACCAACTTTTCATCATAATCGTATGCTCCTACCTCAATCATTTCTAATCTATCTAACAATGGCCGAGATAAATTGGATGCTTCATTTGCAGTACAGATAAACATAACTTGAGACAAATCAACTGGGAATCCCAAATAGTGATCTATAAACGATGTATTCTGTTCGGGATCTAATACTTCTAATAACGCAGCTGATGGGTCTCCATTAAATTTATTAACTCCATTGTTACCACCAATAATCTTGTCAATTTCATCTAATAGAATGACTGGGTTCATAGATCTTGACTTCCTTAAAGATTGAATAATGACCCCAGGCATTGCACCAACGTATGTACGTCTATGGCCTCTAATTTCAGATTCATCCTTAATACCTCCTAAGGAAACTCTCTGGAAATTACGGCCCAATGATTTCGCGATAGATTTGGCTAATGATGTTTTACCAGTACCAGGTGGGCCCACCAACATTATAATTGGCGACTTATTATTTTTCGAAACCATAAGAGACTTATTCAACGAACTTTTCTCGATTGTTGTTAAAGATTTAGACTTCTTATTTTTATTTCTTGCTGTTTCATGGGCAATTGATGTCTCATCGTTATTGGCAATAACTATCGAATCATCAGATCTGGTAAAGGTTTTCTCACTCCGTTGCTTATCATTCTTACCCATAGAACCAGAAGATGATTCATTTTTCTTCGATTTTTTGGAATTCTCTGATTCAATCTTTTCAAATTCCTTCTCCGCATTAATTCCCAAAAGCTTCAATACTACCAAATACTGAATTAGTCTTGTCTTCACATGTTGTAATCCGTAATGGTCACTATCTAATTGCTTCTTAGCGAATTCTAAATCAATATCCTTGTTAGATTTGAACCTTGTAACATACCTATCCCAAGGAATGTCAGCCACAATTTCCAAATAATTACGAATTACATGAAAATCTGAGTTCCCCGGTGGAGATGACTTAATTCTTTTGAAGTCCTTGACAATAAGTCTTTTTGTATCGGATGACAAAGTGCTAATATTTGGCAATTTGCCTTTAATGAAACTAGTAATAGCTTTTAATTCATCCTCATCATCATCATCATCCTCATCATCATCGTATTCATCGTTACTTTCGTTTCCATCATCACTCATTGGCAGCTTAGCAGGCTTGTTGTTGTTACCACGACGTACTAGCTGGCGGGGCGGACTTTGATTTGTTTTAATATCCTTGTCAGGCTTATTAGTCATTCCTTCTAAAATTAATCTAATCGATTTTAGCTGACTTGCAACCACATTAGCTCTTTGAATATTTGTTGCTTCATTATAGAACCAGTGATTAATAATTTTATTATTCTTCTTCAAATTATAAAATACTTGAATCATAGATTCAAGCATTCGATTAACTTCGTTAATTCTATCGATAGAATTAAACTTGTTCAACAACTTTAATTTCTCGTGGTTTGGAAATGGGATAATTGCACAGGTTAAATCAATTAACCTTAAGAATGTCTTATTGTCGATTTTAGTATTCGATGATGAATTAAAAGTCCCAAATAATTTTTGTAAACTAATGTAAGCTTTTGTAAAATCTTTTGAAGCGGCTAAGTGTAAATAAAGCGAGTTGGCCAAAGGATTTAAAGTCAATAAATCACCCTTCTGTTTTAAATCTTTGGATTGCTTCCCTTTCTTTGCCAATGATGCCGCTACCGTTAATGCCTGGCGATAATCAACGATAAATCCATCAATAGATCTAAACAACTTTAAGACTTTAGAATTCAAGACATCATACTTGCTGGCTACGTCATCAATATTAGAATTCCAGTCAATATCTATCAAAACTTCATTTGTTTGAGTTGGTTTAACCTTGTTGTGTTTTATACCTCTAGTTAACGCTTGCAAAGTTAGCTTAATGTTACTGGTGTCGTCAACCATACCAATAACCCTTGCAATAGTAACTATATTCTCATATTCATCATCAGATGAAGTTTGTGGTTCCTTTATCTTTTCCAAGTTTGGATTTATTGCTAACACTAACCAGTCAAATTCACTCTGCGGCTCCGCTTCGACTTTACTCGAATCATCATTCTTACCCTTGAACTGTTGTTCATATTGATAGAACTGCTTGATCCCGGTTACTGCATCCAGTGAAATTGGGGGTGGCATATATTTAGATTCAACGTCGTCTTTCTCCTCTTGCTTACTATCGAAATCATATTCATTGAGTAGGTTAGTTATCAACGATACATTTGAAACCTGACTCTTGAACCGTGATAATAACGTAGCTGCCTTGAATCTGGAAAATGTGACATTATAAATTATCCCCGGCAATAATACTAAATTAGAGTCCAATTTATAAGTTGGTAAGACAACTTGTTGCTTAGGATCTGTGTGATTTTGTTGGTTAGGTTTGTATCTGGCCATATTAATTATATTCTAATTATCTTACTTGTAGGTATTTAAAAAGAAGATAACTTGCCACCCATATATAATTGGCTCATATGATTATGAGGACTAATTTTTGTGGAGAGATTTTGCTGATTAGAGAAAGCCGAGGAAGCAAAATGACTCGACCCTTAGACCAAAAATTTTGCAAAAATACTAGAAAAACTTGGCCGGAGAAATTAGGTATAGTTCTACCTTGTATTTGTTTCTCTAAACTTAGTAGCTTGCGTAGCTTCTGTATAACTTGATGGTATATTTGATTTATTTTCAATTAAATATTAGACATATACATTTTTACTCTACATCATAAAATTGCAAATTTAAAGATTTCAGATTACCCTTCTACCGGCGACTATCAATATACATGAATACACTATATGTACTTTTGAGTGTATCTAATACATACGGTAAGAATTCGTACGGCTTGAATGAAGTATTTCTTTAAGTAACTCATACGAAAATGACATGGAACATTTGGTAAAACAATCTATTAAGCCTAGTGGTTTACGGACCAGCAATCCATATTAGAGTATCTTACATGGGTTTATTTGAAAGGCTACTAATAATGTGTAAGACTCACTGAAAAATTTCAAAAAACGAATAATCGTAGGTGACCAATATAATACTAGATCAGCCCCACTCATTACATTAAAACCACAGTTTAGTCTTCAATAAATATATAAACATAAAGGTCATTATTGAAATCCCTATATCTTATTATTAATATTAGCATATTTAATAATAAATATATATATAAAAATACAACAACGATTTCTACAAGATGTCTTTCAAATTAATTTCGCCTGTACCTCTTGCTAGAGGTTGTGGTTGGTTTTCACTCTTTTTCCAGCCAATCATGAATATAACACTGAAAGTTGCAGGTAAAGTAACATTTCCGTGCTCATCAGTTTCACCATGTAATGCCTTATAAATCTCGTTGGCTGCTAACATTACGTCCCTTGGTAAAAGATTTGATCTCGATAATACAGAATTTTGTTCCCCCATCAGCAGTAAGTCTTTGCAAACTGAGACTACGTCTGGAAATCCACCGACTACGATATCTTCTGAATCGATTGTTAACATGCTAAATCCTGCCCTATTCAAGAGCGACCCAACGTCATTCAAATGTACTAAGGGTGATACTCTTGGGGACATTCCGCCCTTTCTTTCCAATTCTGCCAATTGCAATGACGTTCTCAATTCGTATAACGTATCACCACCAAATAAAGTACCCATGAATAACCCATCTGGTTTTAATACACGGTTTATATTTGCCAAAGTGGCTGGTAAATCATTAATCCAATGCAAGGATAAATTTGAAATGACTGCATCATACTGATTTGATTCTTGTAAGCATTCATGGTCGAATGCTTCTTCATCTCCTACATTACGAATAAGCTTTCCATCAAATTCAGCATTGAACGGTTGTTCAACATCCCTATTAAGAATGTCTTTGGATGAATCAAGCATGACTAATTCCTTGATTTTGGACCTTATAGTCTTTTTATCGTTATTAAGCTGTTTACAGATTTCCATATCAGCAGAGTCTGCTGCTTCGGGTACCTTGGATTCCTCAAATAAGTTCTTTATTAAATTACCCAGATGTGACCCAAAGTCCAATAATCTATCAAAGTCTCTTGTAATAAATGCCAATCTTTCTATAGTCCTAATTGCTACCTCATCTCTTAAATACTCTACTTTACGAGATTCTTGTGGATTAAGACTGGGCGTTCTTGATCTTTGTATTAATTTTGCAGATCTGTCAAAGACATTAAATTGCTGCTTCTGTTTAGCTGCATTCTCTGATGCTGATGTCGCCAATAGACGCTTGTTGGTTAACGATTTAAACATTCTAGAGCTTAGAGACAACAGAAGCGGAATATTTAGCGTTTTGTTTTATTCATTAATCTTTTTCGATGCTCACTATCTGAGATCTTCATCACAAAGTTCTAACATTATCCATTCATTCCTAACTGGTGAACTAGAAGCTGTATTATGCTACGGTACATATCAAACACCCCCATTATAAGAAGGGGTATACGACATTCTTTCAAAGGTTCATTAGTATTATCGTTTAAAAATATACATAATTCAAGTATAAATATACCTCAGTTTTCAGTCGATGACTTTTTAATAAATGAAAGTTCTCTTGCTCATGATCAGTCCCATGCATCAGGTAAAGAGAACCTAATTTCAACAGAAACATTCATTCTGCAATTCAATTCTAAAACCAAGATTAAAGCGATTGAGAACCAAATTGAACGATTAATAGAAGAGAAAGAGTTCAAGACAATATGGCTGATTGCAAACCTTATGAAAGAATACCGTATACCTCCTTCAAATAAACTATACATAATATTATTAAAAGCTTGCTATTTGATGAATAAACCTGAGGCTACAAGTCTTGCAACAAGATTGTATTATGAAGTAATGACACTATATGAAATTAAGAAAGGAGAACAAAAGATAACTCAAGATGTTCATAATGGTTTAGCATACTTTCTACTTGTATCTTTTCAATGTTGCGATGATTTTACAGAATTAATAACTTTGAAATTGTTGTGGGAAAATTACATTATTGATAACGTTGATAAACCAATTTATGAATTGTTATATCATTCGGCATATATTAATACTTTACTCAATACAACTCAAAATCAGATCGCTATTGATCATTTTGAAAAAACCTTCGAAGAGCTAACTCAATTAGATACAGTGGGAAATTATCATCAATTTGATAGATACGACTTGCTTCTGACTTTACCAACTATCCGAATTCTTGATATAATGGCATCTAACAAAGATTGTGAAAGATTGCAAAAATGGCTTTTGATAATACACGATGAACAACGAATACAGTTCAACAATAAGAGTAATGATTGTACAATAATCCTTAATGAAAATAATTGGCTAAGGTATCTAAATGTTGGTCTTCTAAACAATAGTTACGACTTGGTCAAGAGCATATACGACAATTTTATTATGAGCGGTTTCAGTGATGGTATCTCGACGGAAGATGTACTATTTCGAAAAGACCCCACTATATCTAGCTCATTTTCTGGGAACGTTGTTTTGGATTCCGTCAATGACGAAACAATTTCTCAAATTCTTCATACATTCGCAATTAACGGTGATGTAAACCTGACGCTTGCTTTAATCGAGTCACATTATATTCACAAGACAATGAAAGGAGAAAAGGCTTTAACAAAAGATCTATGTCTCAAGATTATTGAATCGTACTGCTATCATCCTGATTTACAAAATAATTGGAGTGAGGATGAAATAATAATATCGAAGAATTCTAATGACGAGAGTGTTAGGAGAGTTTTAGATGTATTGAACAGTTTCGTCGTAAAGTTTGATACAGATAAGAACAATAATATCAGTTATCGTGACATAACCGATGCTATGTCTTTTAAATTTGTTAATTATAAGGTTTACGATAAGAATATAATAAAAGCAAAACATAAAGAATTTGAAATATCTGAAAAGATTAAGCATCCAGAAGACCTTGATAAGGTGCCAGGATTGCCAAGAAAGATCTCCAATAAAAATATTGAAAGCTCTTATCAAGGGAATATACTAGCAAATCTTGAGACTTTGTCAAGATTTATCTTGGACCATCTAGAATATTTGCGTGAGAAGAATTATTCTAAATCAACAATAATCCTATTCGTCAATTGCATTTTAAACCATACCAATCTATATCAGAATTTTTCAGGAACAGTGAAAGCATTATCAACTATACATAAGATTTATCCAAATATGGTCACTGATTACCTAAATGATGATCTGATCAATATCATACTAAATTCATTAGCAAATTCTAATTCAGCTAAAATCTCGTCATTCCTTTTATTTAAATACTTGCATAAGAAAAAAAACGTAACTCACGACCATTATAGATGTTTCATATCTGCAATATTGAGAGGAGATTTCCATGACTGTTTACAATTTTTTCTTTATAATTACTTGGTAGACTATGGCGGTATAATAGATCCAAAAATCATGCAAATGCTTCAAAGCTTACCTTCAGATGTTATCCAATCCAGTGCAAGCACCTCGTCTTTGTTAACATTCATACAAGATAGAACTAAAATCAAATCAAACCAACAAGTTTCGAATTATCCAGTGATTTCACTTGATGAAATTAATGAGTTTTGGAGACTTATGAAACTCTCTCATCAGGAACCATATGTTGGAGACGCCAATATTGCTGAATTTAAAAGAATGTATAACCATTCTTTCGATGTAAGAGATGCCCATTATTTGTCTTACATATTTCAATTGCCAGTTTATGATAGGGTTTCACTACAGTAAATATTTTATAGACTTTTCTTATTAAATACTACTTATCATAAACGTAACCTAGTCAGCTTGAACAGCCTGCTGTAATTCATCGGCATTAATATCAATTATTTTTGCCTTCATTCTGTTTAATCCGCTATTCCACCTTGACTTCATACTTTCTATTAAACTCTTATCAGCTTCGTCGTCAAAGAAGTCGTTATACCTTTTTCTAGACTGCAACCCAAGTATAGAATCATTCCCTCCGAATGTATTATTGAATGTGGCCGAGAAACTTTCATTATATGAAGAACCTAACATTGTTGAATCCACGGCCATACGCATAATGTTCCCTGCATGGCATGCTAAATGATCATAATCAGATCCCATTTCCATACTTTCTTCTTCTGGATCATCATGTCTTATGACACTTGTTTTTTCAGTTGTGTATTTAATAGGTAAGTTAAGGAATTCTGCTTTATCCATCTTGACGGCTTTCAGCTTAGCAAGAAGAATATTCGATTTCTTACCTGATGCATCTCCAATATCTGACACAGGAGTAGATTGAAGTAGATTTGTTGAATTCTTCTTTTTTGAAGAAGCAGAAGATGAAAAAAAGATTGTCTTATTAGGTATTGGAGTCTTGTAAATAGATGATGGCTGAGTCTGAAGATTATTAGTTTCACTGACATTTTCTTCTATTGTTTGTCTTTGCCTTTTGATACCTCTATTCTTAGCTTCCGTGTCGTTTGGCTTAGAGTCAGTTTTTGAATTATTAGTACTATCTCTTGTAAATGGAAGTTCCAATTGGTAATTGTCTATGTTTTCTTGATTCTCTGCCAATATTTCGTATAAAGGACTGACATTTATTCCATTATTGGATATTTTCGTATCATAACACTTCGTAATAGGAGACTTCGAGTAATATGATTCTTTTGCGTGTGGCAACATGTCCAATCTTAAATTTTTATTTAAAAGTGCATCTCTTGGTAAGTGGCTAGCAAAGTCTATATCAGACTCATCTATTGAAGGAAAGTTGTATCCAAGATTTACAGAAGTATGAACATTGAATTTTACTGACATAGCTTGTTATTCTTTAATATTTGAACGCAATTTATGATATGATAGAGAAAAAAATTAATAGCAGCAAAAAGGGCAAATGCAAATGTATATATAAAGCTAAGTGGTTCCTTTTACCGTAAAAGTTAACTAGAAGATCAATTATTCCCTTTTACAGCATATTAATTGTTTTTGTTTACCTTTATCCTAAAAGGGTTAGACCCATTTTTTTGGAAATGTGACTTAGTTCATGAATATCGCATTTATGTCGTATTTATGTCGCATTTGAAATATATGCGTACGACATTTAAAATTGAAAAATTATTAATTTAAGACCACATGATTCGTGGAATTCATAGATTTGGTATTACTTCTATTTAAGAATTAACTCATAATGTAGATATATGTAATATCCGTAGGGAACTTCATATTGAAGACTAATATGTACAAATTGATATTGACACTGGTTGAGGTGTTAAGATGAAACTTATGTACATGAAAACATGGCAATCAAAGTTTTGAGCTTATGTTTAAGATGGAATGTCATGTAATTGTACCTCTCCGCTAAGTAATAACACCATATGCAAAAAAGGGGGACTTTGTAGATAACTAAAAAGATATCAAAGATGTTTATGCAAAGTATTCGAGGTGGACGCAGAACAATCTGCTTTTTTTAATTGCTCCTCGAAGCCCGTTGTACGGCAGAAATGGTTCAGGCGTTTGGACTAATTCAGTTAGAATCACTACCTTGTCTGTATTTTTTCGTTGCCATCATTCGACTTCTTAATTATTCTCTCGTCGATCACCGAATCATTTCCATGAACCGAGTCTATTGGACATGGGAGAAGCGAATTGGCTCCGACCATCAATACACATATAGCAAATGTTGAGCTAAATAACGAATTTGTCATTCTATTTCTCTGTGTAGCCTTTATTGCAGAAAACATAGCTTATTGATTGATTATTTATGCGGTGTTGTGTTATTCAAGAAGGTAATATATGAATTTAATCGAATAGAAAGACGGTCTTTTGTCTGATACCCAATTATCCCAATGATGTGGTTACTTGTAGCTACTAGTATGTAGAAGGTGATTAATTCTTTTCAACAGAGGAGTATGTATTTTTTTTCAGTCCAATATCAGCTCACGTGCATTCTCGTATATTGGCCAATCAGAAAGCCCGCTTATATCGTTCTTCGACTTTTAGGTCTATAGAGCGATTGAGACTCTGAGAGAAATGGTTCAGTTACATATCGTCTATATACATTATTATATTGTTTGCTCTAGCCTCATTATTCAGTATAGGTCAACTACAACTTGTTAGTCCAAGATTCTGGTCAAATGGTGTATGAATAGAATTTATGAAGTATAAAATCGAAATCGCGTGTTGCAAGTCACAAGTTACATAACCATAGGTATTTATGTAAGTAACATGAAGACCACTATGCTGGACTCAAAAGATCTACATAAGATGTATTCATCTAATGTAGTTCTTTTTGCAAGTCTGTATGTGTTATGCTTGTCACCCAATCTAGAATGAAGACGTAGGAAACTTGTAGCGTTCAATAGTAATCTGCATATTCCGAAGTTTAGTCAGAATACTGAAGCTTACTTGCATAGGAGTAAGTAGAGAATCCATTCTGTTTTTGCTTCGTTATATGCTACCATTCAGCAGAAAATATGTACCCAAAAGCAAAAAATGGGTACTTTAATGTACGTATGTGGTGGGAAAACGTAATGCGCATTATGTGGGTAAAACATAGAGTTTATATTGTCTTTGTTTCTGAAGCCTTAGTTGTTGTCGCTTCTAGGAATGATGAACAATTTCTTCCATATCATCACATACCGGTTGATATTTGAAGCCCATCATCAATTCCCAAGCTGCAATACCGTAAAAATCGGAAGAATAATACGAATAGCGTTGACATAAGCATATATTGTTACAGTTACATACAATGTCTATGGTACGCGATACAAGTAAATCAAAATTAAATATAGAATGCTTTTGTTGTATATAAAGTAATTAAACCCACTATATGTACAGGACTATGTGATATGCCTCTAATTGAAATAGCTTTGGGGTTCATGAAAGCTACGAATGGCGTATTCATAATACGATTAAAATCGAATGCTAATGGAATTAATTTGTTAGCAAATTAGTAATCACCTAATTAAAGGATTATGATAAAGGTAGTTTGAACTGAATAAGTTGTTACATCAAATTTATTGGTAAACTTTATTGAGCATGTCACCCTTTATCATTTCAAATCCAGGGTTGAACTTTCTATCAGCAGCTAACTCATCTTGTGATTTAGGCTTGTCAACTAACTCAATTTTAACTAATTCCTTGACAACGCTAATTCTATGAGCAGTAGAAGGTGACACTCTTTGATAAATTATTTGATTTCTCCTCTTTAATCCCAAAGCTTCAATATTTTTACGGATTCTTGGATGGCACCCAATAGTTGACCTAGTCTGGGTTATCTTGTAGAACATACTCTTAGCTGCATTTGCGGACGACATCTTTGAAGGTAGAGCTAATCAATTCTTAACAGTACCATTGTCTGAAATATGTTCAATGGAAAATTTTGATTTCTGACTGCGACTTTTTTATCGCGACATTTTAACAAATGTCGCACATCAGATCAATATCAAGCATACAAGCTTACGGTATCTTAGACACACAGCGGTTGTTGTATGAAGAACATTGAGATGTATACTTAATAATGGATGATGTATTTGAACAGGTGTTAGTTAAGAAAAGTGATGAACTTCATTCGCAAATTCGATCGTTAATTAAAGATCTAGGAGATATAATCCACGATAATGAGCTGTATAGTCTGGCCAAAATCGAACGTTCAAAGGTAATATTCTCTAGTTTACAATGGGCAATTAACGAATTTGAGTCTTCCCCCAAGCTTTTAGATCTCAATTTATCGATTTATATTGAATCCTTGGCTGATTTTTATTTGTTTCTATATTCCATAGAAAGTGACAAGGATCTAAAACATTTAAAGCAAGGGATATCAGGCCTCATATATGAGTTTTCCAAAATAAGAGGATTCAAATTTGTAACCAATTTCTTTTCAAGTGATGTCTACTTAATTCCAAAATTATTAGAATTAACTGAAATTATAAACTTGAGTGAAAATGAAACTTTTTTGATATTAATATGGCTTTCCAATTTAGTTCTTGTTCCATTCCCTCTCACTTTAATTAATGAAGATTTGCCAACGTTATTACTTGAATTTGGTTTGAATTGTCTTGAAAAGCATTCCAATGCCTCCAAAAATCAATCAGTGGCGCTGATTCTAATATCTAGACTAATTTCAAGACAAGATTTAATACAGAATGGTATGCTTGATGTATATTTTAATGATACAGTTCCTTCCATTTGGAACTCTTTATCTTATAATAGTGGCTCAATCAAATTGGGACATACTATGGTGATAAATAAATTAATGAAGAGATGCTCATTTGAAGTAATGTGTAAATATTTAGATGTTATCCACAAAGAAGTTTTACTAACTGACTTGGTTAATCTACGTACGCAAGAAGAATATTGTACGAATGATTTGAATAATCTTAATGTTTTGTATATCATAAAGGTATTGAACAAACTAGCCAAATTTTATTTGCAACTGCCAGAAACTGGCAAATATTATCAGGTATCTAGCATAGTGAACAATTTGTTTCATGATGTAATGAGTATAATGTTAGACAGGTTTGATACTAACTTAAGGTATGCAATGGCAAAGAATTTAAGTAGCATCTGTTCCCAGTTAACGGTTGAAGCAATGAATTACCAAGAACAATTGATCCAATATCTTATAGAACAGTTGGAAATTCTGAATATCATGATTACTTACTCTCCGTATGAAAAATCAATTAGTAACTCAAACCGATTTCATGTCGATTTAGCGATTACTTCTGATAAAATTTCTGTGCCAAAGTACCATACGGTTTTGTTATTTTTCGCATACGTATCGCTCAGGAAATCCTTACCATACCATCTAATCCTGCCGATATTAAGCATTGTGCACAAGACCTTATTTATTCAACAAAAGCGAGCAACATCTGTTTTAGGATCCCAATTACGGGATTCGTCTTGCTTTATCATATGGTCATTATGTAGGATGATTAAGACAGATACCTTCATTATGCTACAAAGAGAAAACGAGAATATGATGGAAGTTATCTTA
Organism: Debaryomyces hansenii CBS767; assembly: GCF_000006445.2. Classification (NCBI taxonomy): domain Eukaryota; kingdom Fungi; phylum Ascomycota; class Pichiomycetes; order Serinales; family Debaryomycetaceae; genus Debaryomyces; species Debaryomyces hansenii. The sequence continues at coordinate 174,437 of NC_006049.2, forward strand.
TTTGACTTGATAAAGGTAGCAATTTTCGACTTTGATCTAACTATACGAAGATGTAGTGTGGCTGTTATCCAAGAATTTATTGGGAGATTTGGTAATAACTTGTTTGGCTACAAATTTGTGGAGGATATGACCTTTGGAGAGCAGATGGGACTGTTTATAATTAGATTAGTTGAGATTTTCAATAACAAATCCCTTGGTTCTTTGAATCTGTCGTACTTGATGATTCATGAGCTTATCCGTATTGGATTCAAACCGAATCTTTTTATTCCTTGTTTATTGAATAATATACAAGACGATAATAATAGTTTTGAAGTGAAAAAATTGAATTCTTATCATTTGGCTAAGATCTATGGAGATGACTTATCAATGGAGTTTGACTTTGAATTTTTAGGAAATTTACAGGATTCGTACCCCCTACAGACTTTATTATCAGTATTAACTAGGGAGATTTTAAACACAGGTAACTCGTTATATGCATTTTCAGAGCTTGCAGTAATTTCTCCTGACACTTCACACCAGTTTACTTTGAAGGTAGCCAACCACTTGAAAGAAAATTTTAAGTTTGATCATCACTCCGATGCAAGTGAAAAAGCAGAAGCATATGTAAAGTGGATAAATTGTTGTATGATAATTAATTTCCCGATTATTGATTTTGATATCGTATGGAAAGAAATATTTGACATAGTTAGAGCCAAATATACCACTGGCTTAGCAGAAGAGTTTAAACAATACTTCAGACTTCTTTGCAAGAGAAATGAGGTAATTACATCTGATCATTTAAAAGGATTTGGGCATATAATTAAAAGTAATAACCCTATTATTGCACAATCTTTGTTTTATTATCAAAAATTTTCAAACAATGGTAAAGTATTTTTAATTAATTTAATTCAAGAAAATGCTATTGATTGTAATATCAGATCAAGCATGATTGAATGCTTAAGTGAAAATTTGGAGAAGTTGAATCTTGATTTGTCGATGTTGTCTGTATTAGTTAACCTGTTGGATGATTATACTATAACGAATCAAGGTGATGTTGGCTCCAAGGTTCGACTTTCTACGATGTATCTTATCAAGAATAATATTTCAACTTTTTTTCATTACACGGATGAGATTGAACTCAGGTTAGTGAGAATTTCAGGAGAATTAATAGACAAACTAAGACTTGAGTCTATCAAGTTAATTCATATTTTGAGAATGAAGCATTTTGTGGAGATTGACAATAGCAACAACTATAAGTTCTTGTTTGCATATTACAGAAATGAGATATTGGCAAACAAACAACAATCTAATCATGTAATTGAGTTATCAATTAGCTTTTGGAGAGGGATTGTCTTTAGTTTGGGTGCATTGACGATGACAAGCTCAGTTACAAATGAGGCATTCCTTCAGTTACTTGTATTCTTAGAATCTTTGAATCAGGAAAATCATGATTTTGTATTTAAGGAATTTCTAAAATTATTAAAAATACCAACTGACAGACAATTGAATAATTTGAATTCTAGAGAATTGAAGGTTTACAATATGACACTTAACGTTTTTGTCAAGTTGTTTGAATCTAACACTCCTTTTCCAATTGATTTCGAATATCAGACACTCTATGTGAGGTGTTACAATTTGCATATAAACACTTCCAATGTCTTGAGAATAGGCATAATATTGAAGATTTTCCAGTATTTAGGAACGCTACAATCGGAACCAGAAATTAGGCTCAAAGCTCAAACCCGAGTATGTTGGTTATGCTGCCACCATCCACTACTGCGAGTTAGAAGCATCGGAAGCGAGGTGTTCTTCGAAATTCTTAACGATATATCCCCCAACAACGACTGTATATCCATCCTAGATTCCGTGGATTGGGAAGAATCGCCTGGAAAGTTGAAAAAATATTTCAAGTGCTTCCAGCAAACGCTCACTACATTATAGAAACTGTACATACCTACAAATAAGTAGTAATATAATACCACCTTATATTAAAATATCGAAAACTATAGTTCCATATATATTGAATCCTTCTCTGTCCGTATCCATTTGTCTGTTATCTTGAATAGGACTATCATTCATTCCAGCATATTCTGGAGTAACAAAATACTCCGACTCCGTATGCGATCGAACTAAACAAGTCACGTGTTGTGCAGTTTTGCAGATATATCCCGATGCTTACTACGCAACCCATTACAATCCCACTATCAAGTTATCCGACGATTGGTGGAATTTCTCTTCCTTAATATGACGATGGTGGCCTTTATTATGATCCGTGTCATTTCCTGTGTTTGTTACAGTACTTTCTAGGTCTTCCCCGTCCGTACTTTGGTTAGAAGTTTCATTCTTATAAGAATTCTTACTTTCGATGTCTTCGGAATTTTTGGAGGTTGTGTTAAAATAGTCAGCAAATTTGGTAAATGGCATATTAATTTCTAAGCTTCTTTTTGAAATAAGTACTTAATAAAATATATTATAAATTGTTCAGTGACTTTACGGTCTTTTATGAATCAATTTATACTGTTTTGTGAATCTGCAGAATGCGGGGACTGTATCATAATATAGGATGATTTTCGATCATTGACAGCATCACATTCGTAAGGCTCGGTATCTCTAAGCTAAGTTTGTTTGCTTAGCCATGCGTGATACAATATACCGTGGATGGGTTTACCGGAGCAAATCATTAGGTTAGGAACGTTATGATATTTACGCACCTCACGTTAGTAAGCTTAAGATCTCTTATTTAGCGATAACAAATTGTGAGAGAGGCTGAGAAAGTCTCTGATATATAATCATAGCCACTATTCTTACGTAAGCATTTAAGCACTTTCTGGTGATTGCAAAATAGTTCTACAAACGGTGTCCTAATAGATACATATATTTTCATATTTAAATACTATTGTACAGATACAGATTAGTTGTTGTTATCAACAGTACCAGACGACGCTACATGCTGATTTGTAGGACTTGCAGAATTCGGATTGTACTGCCAAGACGGAGAAATGGATTGCTTAGCATTCTTTTGCGCATGCTTCATGTTCATTAGATCGTTTACTGCTAGTCTTTCTTTTTTCACAAGATCACTCAGTTGATGAGCATCTTTAAGCCCTGACACAGAGGGAGTATGTGAGTTGATGGTATAAGGCGGGCTGGTCGCGGTGTATATAGGGAAAGTATCTTCACCTAAGAGGAAATCAAACTTGGACATGGACGGAATTTTTTGCATTCCGGGGGTGTAGGACGAATTCGAGTTAGTAGATGACGCTGATGTGTAGAAGTTATTCCCACCAGATGGCTTGTTTATCGATTTAGGTCTTGCTGCATTTTCTATGGTAGAGGCCTCCGAACCAGATACAGTATTGTTCTTACTTGCTGAACCGTCTATAGTCTCCATCAATGATGGCAAACTTTGGCTGTGGGCAGTATTCTCTGTGTTTGGAACTCCAACGTTCGGTTGATTATTATTCGATGCAAGAAGTTGAATCTTATACTTGATAAACTTCAATATTTTCAAGTACTTTAAGTCTTCATCCATATCCTCGTCATCCCAGTCGATGTCCAATCCATTATGATTTGCAGCATCTTCATCCATATCTTCATCATCACTTTCGTCGTTATTTCTTGGTTCTGTCAAAATTTCTTCCTTAAGCTCGTCGTTAATTAACTTTAAGAATAGTTCATCCTCTTTGTTTTTCTTAACTGGCTTACGCGTATTGTTAGTTCCATAATTTATAAATATTTTAACGAACAATTCAATACTCTTATTCAATAAGCTTATTATTTCGGGCTCTATGACACCTTTCTTCTTAGCAATTTTAAGTTGACAAATCAATAAATATAACATCTGTAAAATAATAGACTTTTTCAAATTAATTATAGTCATTGACAACCCATTTAACATGTAATTGAACAAGGATGGTGGAATCTGTTTAACTTTCCTATCCTGTTGACCAAATGGGAACTGTGAACTGGTCCTTCTTCTCTTTACCGAAAAATCATTGATAACAAAGCCATCATCATCGACATCTAATCCTAAACCATCCATAATTATATTATTTCCACTTTTGGTTTTAACCTCGCCGGCGCTATTTTCCCATGTTTCCATTGATTGGCCAATGTGTTCAAATACCAATATAAAGTACGCCAAAACTTCGGATGAAATATTTGCGATCTTCATATAATAAGTATTTGTTAATTCTTTATCGATAACAAAATTCAAATAATTCATGGACCGTATCAATAAATAATGGAAGTTCAATTGAATCTTAATTAACTGTGATGCGGTATAAATATCTGGTAAACCTGTATTCAAATAATTCATTATACCCTCCTGTGTTATTCCAGAAGAACTTTTAATATTAGACACCGACAATTTTTGATATAGATTGTTGGATGTTACATCGGATATTATAGGCAATTTTAAATATTGATGTAATGGGGTTAAATCTATCCTTTTATCTTTCAATGAATATCTCCAATTTGATAAATTCTTATCAATGGTTAAAAATTGAGTGAAATTATAATTCAAATTTCCATCATTTCCGTCACCATCGTCATCATTTAAGATCCAGTCTAAATGTTTGGGATTCTTCTTCAGTGACTGGTGGTGATTCTGGTTGCTGCCATTTTTTAAATATTGATAATAATTAGGCGAAAAAGACGATGGTATAATAATATTAACCAAATTTAAAAACTCAGTACTAGGTTTAAGCAACACTTCAAATAAATCATCTAAACCGTCCTCCTTCGTTTCTAGCAACAGACTTAGTTTTTCTGGGGTCAATTCAAAATACCTCTCAATCGTTACAGGGTTAATGACCGTAGTATTCAAACTTGGTTTAAATCCAAACTTTAGATTGAAACATTTTAATAATACTTTGAAGACCCAAAACATTTTTACTCTGTTTCTCTTTTGTTGCAAATTTAATGTCAAGTCATTAAAAAATAAATTCTTAGAATTTAAATTTATCCCCAAAATACCAATGAATGAGTTAACTAACGATGATATTACTAGGGATTTCTCCTTGTTATTTGTCAATAATGAATAGTACAAAATTAATAAATAAGTTTGTAATTGAGGAATTGAAACGTGAAATACATTAAAGTAAGGTAAGAAGTCATACAATGATCTTATCATTGATACGTTGGATTTTCTGTCTTCCTTTAAGTTATTACTGTTTGAGAAACTAGGTTCAATATGATTCAACAATAGGTTTAAAGTAATCGTAGGGTCATTCATCATTAACATAGCGTAAATCTGAACGACAATCATTAAGTATTCACTAACAACATGATAATCATTATTCAGAATATTAAAGCCATTAATTGTTGCATCATCATATGTAAACATAAATGGATACATGGTATGGAATTCGTCATAGGATTTCATGAACTGCTTTATGTCAAAAATTGGTATAAAAACATTGTAGTTAAGAAAAAAGTGTAAGATCTGGTTATCAAGCTCTTTCTTGCTACTTATTATTTTCTTGAAGTTATTAATCAACTTAATAAATAAGTCATAAATATCCATAGGCAATTGGCTATTTGTTAAATTAGACATTTCTCCCGGGATTCCATCATGTTGAGAATCATTGGCCGTCAATGGGTTATACGGAACGTCAAGATCTCTATTTTGGAACTGATTATGCATGGCATAAGATGGGTGATATAAGTAAGAATTGGGATCATTTAGTAAGTAGTTATGGGAATTAGTAATCTTTAAGAATGGCAAATTCAAGTTTATCAATAAATGATTGAACTGTGACTCGAAATTCAAATTGTCGTTACCTATAATAATACCTTTGTCATCCAAATTGAATATTTGATCGATCGGGTTATTAATTTGAATCGGGTTATTCTGATTTTTCATGCTCGTACGGTCCTCATTTTCATTTCTTGCCTCAATACTGTTAGTTTCCACTTGTCTGTGCATGAATGTCCCACCATTAGTTTCCTTATGTTTTTCACTATCCTCATATTCCTCGTCTTCTCCGTATTTGAGTCTTAATAGTCTGTTTTGCTCTTCTAACTCTCGTAATTTTTTCTCCAAGTTTTCAGTATAACCTTTTGGAAATGCTCTCCTCGTTAATTTATCACTTGTCTTACAATCAAACCCTATCTTCGAACAATTATGACATGGTGTTAACCCGTCACATTTAATCTTCTTGATTCTACATCTGTCACACGCTTGCGATACTCTAATACCGGATGTAGTTTTTATTAGTTTCAAATTGGCCTCTTCCTTCTCCTTCTCTGTTTTAGGCTTCTGTGTGTCTGATTCTTCAGACTTTGAAAGTGACATTATCTAGCCATCAAATAGTACTTTATTTTGTTCGCTTCCTTCAAACAAATAAATATATATAAAATGCATAAACAGACTGAAGATCGGTCCACAGGAAGAGATTCTATCCTGGGGTAGAAATCACCTCGGCGAAAAGGACATCCCGGTCACAAAACTCAGAAATTCTCAGTAAGGCGCTGGTTCTCACAACTCTTCTAGCCCTTACCTTTTACAGTCTAATGCTGTATTTTACGAGCTCCTCTGTAGACAGCTTTACTATAAAATGTCTAACTGATTTATATTGATACCGATGAAAGATTCTCTTATACTTGCTTAAATTACTTTATATTGCTGCTAAATGAAGTCTACAATACAATGCGTAATGCGTTACTGTGAATTATAATCTATATAATATCGATAAGATATTTTGAATAGAGCATTCGGCAAAATGGGTTCATTGATACGATAGCACCCGAAGGTTTCATCTTCGCTGTTAACTGTATGAGTTCTAAATATACTGTCCTGTGATTTCGAACCCCGCAATTTTTGTATTGGCTCGACTTGCTGCCAACTTTTGTATCAAATGTATGCTATGGCTTAAACTATGTTCTTGGCTATTATATGAAGCTGCCTTAAGCCTTTTACTCTTCAAGTATCAAAAATATTTAGAAAAAACGAAACTTCGTGGCACATCGATTACAGAAACGGGAGATAAGTAGGAATATATATTGATATAGCGCATATATTCTTCCCGAACAAACTACTTAACAGATAAGAAGCCTGGCTAGCTCAATCGGTAGAGCGTTTGACTCTTAACTAAAAGAAGCAATCAAAAGGTTGCGGGTTCGATCCCCGCGTCGGGTTTAATCTTATTTTTTTGCGTTTTTGTTTTTCTCAATGCCAGTAAGGCCAAGTCTATTCAAGCCAATACATCTACATGGTGAAAAATACAATGAATCTTTTATATTGCATATATACAAATATAACTAGTTTTAATACTCTGTTTTTGAATAACCTCTTAAATGCCAAGCGTATATTTGATGTTGTCGATAACTACAATCAAATAGCCTAAAGCATAAATATAAATATTGAATATGTTTAAATGAACTGAATTGAAATCAATGATGAACTAAGCATAAGTGTCTATATTATGATTCAATGTTTACCACCGGTTCTTTGATTTCTTAATTCATTTTCTTTTCTTTCAACATCAGCATCGAAAATAATGAAGTCATCTAATGCATTACCACCTGGAACCATTGGTAAAACAGGAACCTTCTTTTCAACAATAACTTCTAATAAGACAGGACCTGCGTAGTCTAAGAATTCCTTGATACCACTAACTAATTCTTCTTGAGTAGAAATCTTAATACCCTTAACACCCATGGCATCAGCTAATTTCATGAAGTTTGGATTGGATTGATGGGTGTGAGAATATCTGTGTTCGTAGAACAATGATTGCCATTGAGTAACCATACCCTGTTCTTCGTTATTCAAGACACAAACCTTAATTGGTGCGTTAGCTTGAACCGCCGAGGATAATTCAGTCAAAGTCATATTGAATGAAGCATCACCATCAATATCGATAACCATAGCATCTGGCTTGGCAACTTGGGCACCAATAGCGGCTGGTAAACCGTAACCCATAGTACCTAAACCACCCGATGTGATCATAGTTCTTGGCTTGGTCCATGTGAAATGTTGAGCGGCCCACATTTGATGTTGACCGACACCAGTTGTAACGTAAACGTCCTTTCCATATGTAGAAGATTGTTTTGAGATTTCTCTGATAAGAGTTTGAGGTTTGATTAATGAACCTGGGGTTTCCAATTGGTAAGCGTATGGGTACTTTTCTTTCCATGTTTGGACTTCACCCATCCATTCTGGTCTTTCTTTAACAGCATCCACTAATGGAATAAACTTGCTCAAGTTGTTGGTAACATCACCTTCAACAGCCTCAGTTGCTTCGACAACCTTATTTATGTTCTTTGGAGAGATTTCAAAATGAATGATACCACCTCTGTTTTCAGAAGCAGCTAATTTAGCAGCAGGAGCAAATTTGCTAACATTACCAGTAACTCTATCGTCAAACCTTGCACCTAAGGCAATGATTAAATCAGCATTTTGCATGGCAGTGTTTGCAGCAGCGCTACCATGCATACCTAACATATCTAAAGATTTTGGATCTCTTTGATCAAAAGCACCTAAACCTTGGATAGTAGTTGTGACAGGAATACATGCTTTGTCGGCTAACTCTTTTAATAATGCTGGACCTTGTTCGTGGTTTAAAATACCATTACCAACGTAAAGAATTGGTTTCTTGGCGATATTCAAGAGTTGTGCAGACCTTCTGATACTTTCCATGGTGAATTCAGTAGCAACCTTCTTAGTGATTTGAGTTAAAGCATTTGATGGTAAGGTAGTATTTATTGGGATGGATTCTCTTAAGATACCTGCAGTAACATCCTTTGGTAAATCAACCAAGACTGGACCTGGTCTTCCCGAAGTAGCAATTTCAAAAGCTTCGTTTATACGTCTTGGTAATTCAGCAATATTCTTAACCATGACATTCCATTTGGTACAAGATCTAGAAATACCAATAACATCGGCTTCTTGGAATGAATCGGTTCCAATTGCAGTGGTTGGAACCTGACCAGTGAAAACAACCAATGGAATACCATCAGCCAAGGCATCGGTCATTGGTGTAATAACATTCGTGGCACCTGGTCCTGAAGTAACCAACACAACACCTGGCTTCCCGCATGCTCTAGCATAACCTTCAGCCATGTGTCCAGCACCTTGTTCGTGTCTTGGTAAAACAAAATTGAATTTATCAGAGTTGTAGATAGCGTCGAAAACAGGTAAAATGGCACCTCCAGCATACCCAAAAACGGTATCAACCTTGTGTCTCAACATCATTTCATGGAAGATCTCACCACCAGTTAACCCAATAAATGAGTCATCCATGATTGGATATTGACTCTTTCTTACAACGTTTTTCTTTAACTCAGTGGCTCCGCTGCTTGGATCTTGTTGATCGAATGAAGGGGCCGGCGTAGGTCTTGAACTAGCACTCATAGTTGCTTTCAGAAAGCTAGTCTTATTCATACATCTAACTTGGCTACTAGCCATTCTAAAGGCTCTTTGGCAAGATGTGGCCTTTATATTACGAGCAATCATTTTTTGATAATTGTGTCTTAAAAACCTATTAGTTTAATTTTCTAAAAAAACAACCTATAGCTATAACAAGCAAAAAAGTCGAATTAAATGGAGTCGATTCTTTGATTTTTCAATGAGTCAGTTGACCATTTTTCAGCGAAAATGTTTTTTGCGCTCGAGCGGAAGCGGAGGAATCTCCATTTCTTTTCTATGATCATATACAGGAGCCAATTGCAACAATTTAAAGTTTATATTGAATATTTATATGTTTTACGAACTAAATGAAATGACAGAAATGTATATGAACATATTGAAATAAAGATGCAGTAATCTACTCTTCGATAACATCTTCCTTAGTATCGCTAGCAGTATTATAATTTTGGGATTCTGGGACTTGGGAGTCATGATTCTGAGAATCGAGTTTTTCTTGAATGCTCGAGTCATCCTGATGAGCAGTCGATACTGAGGAGCTGCCAACTGCCTGGAAAACCTGGGGATTCGGAGGAATTCCCTCCATAACTTCCTGGGATGGACGAGACATTTGAGCATTTGGATTGACGTTAGGATTGCCCCAATCTAAGAAATCTCTTCTTACTTCGACATAATCATAGGCAAATTCACCGATTTGGTCTTCGTCCATACCAATTTCTTCGGCATTGTAATCTATTCTCAAGTGCAAACCGGGGATTTTGTTGATTACGAAGCATAGCACAGCCGTGACACCACCAGCATAAGCTGCGGTGGCCAAGATATAGACGATTTGAATGTACAATTGTTTGTAATTGTGATCAATCCAACCACCGGCGTGCACAGTTACTCCATCGTAGCCGATAACAGTGGAACTTCCAAATAATGCATTGAAAATCAATCCCACAATACCGGCGATACCGTGCTCCGCTAAAACATCTAGGGAATCGTCGACTCTGCAGAGATATTTGATTTTGGTGGAAAAGTTACACACAATACCAGATACAATTCCAAGAATCACTGAGGCCCATAATGGGATCATACCTGATGAAGGAGTGGCCGCCACTAATCCTGAAATACAACCCGAGCAGACCGCAACCATGGACCATTTATTTTCCAATCTGAAATCAAGCAAACACCATGTGATAGCCCCGAATGCACCACATAAATGGGTATTGAACATCGAGTATGGAACCTTGATTGATGCATTTCCACAAGAGAACCCGTTGAAAAATAACCATCCCACATAAAGTAATGATGTTCCCATACAAATGGTGGAAATGTTGTGTGGACGATAATTAATCATCAATGTCTCGTTTCTTCTACCTAAGAATGCACTGAATACAAACGCTGATACACCCGATAGTATTTCTACTGGGCCACCACCCGCATAATCCAAAGCACCCCCTTGCCACTGTGAGGCCCATCCACCTCCCCAAATCCAGTAAACCACCGGACAGTAAACCACTGTCGCCCAGCAAAATAAAAAGATAGCCGTTGGTAAAAATCTTCCTCTTTCTCCAATACACCCGCCTGCTAAAATAGCTAAGGTGACCAACAAAAATTGCATTTGAAATAACGCATAGGCGATTTCAGGATAGTCAGGCGTGCCTTCAGCACTACCTAATAGATTCTTGAAGCCAAAGAAATGCAAGTCCCCAATAAAATTGTTTGCAGATTTGTCAGAAAAGGCTAACGAGTATCCCCAAAAGTACCATTGGAAGATTCCAATGAACGAACTCATCAACACTATCCATATCATCGACAACGCACTTTTCCGTCTGGCCAACCCAGAATATAAAAATGCTAAACCCGGTATCATTATCCAGATTAGCGACGAAGCGATCGAGAATAATAATATGTCACTTTCCTTATAGTCTTCATTTGCTGTGAATAGCTTTCTTCGATTTAATATGCCTGTTGTTACAGATGAAATTGTCATAGGTTAATATTTTCGCAGCTGTATTACTAGGTCCCACTAATTAATTAAAAATCAATCGTCTAAATATAAAAGTATGCAAGTAACTTTTTGGAAATTTGAAATTTAATACTACTGTAACTAATGAATTACCTGTCGAAAATAATCTTCGAAATACGTATATATTTATTCATTTCATTGCCCTGCCCTATTGAAAAAAAGAAAATTTTGCGTATGTCATTATTGCACCGTTTAGATAGTAATATTACACAAAACTCATAGTTAAGCACTAATAATCGCATGGTTATGATCGAAGCGCCTCGATTTTCGTTATCAGTGAATTTAACAAATCACATCAATTTTGCTTTTGATACAGATTTTTTCCCCAGTTTTTGGTTCTTCTTCATTTTAACTCGATACATATATAATGTGACCCCCTGGAAACCAGTCCCGCTAATTAGATTTGCTAAATACGCTTATTTTAGATTATCATCGTACTATCTATCCAGACATTGACGTAAGTTCGCTAGGTCAAGCCGCACTGATAAGTGCGTATTCGAATATTATTGGCTGGTGCGAGTGGTGAATCAATAAATTACGGTAAGAGAACACGACTTGTCTGTTCCTATATTTTCCGATGACAAGAAAAAATATGGCTGCGAAATTGCTTACAAGATGACTAAATTCAGGAAATACGTGACATAAGTAGCTAACTAGACTAATAACGCGAGAATTGAGAACAATAACACGCTCCAGGAACACCTGTTCGAATTGGATAACGCTTCATAGGACGAAAATGCGTATGGGGGAATGTATTGGGTTGATGATGGGTATTCCGCGGAATATGAAGGCGGGAGAGCTGCGGTGCCGGTAATAATAGCATGCGATGAGATGGACGTATCAGCAATATCGGACTGAGGTTGAGAATTAGTATTGATGGAGGAGTCAACGGTAGACGATGTGGGCAAGATGTCCGAATGTTCTTTTTGAAGTGATTCTGAAGATAATTCAGGAACGTAGGTAGGAAAAGTAGTGGTACAATCTTCGTCGCAAGAAATACTCTCGGTTATGGTTTCGGCGTCGGTAATTGGCGGGTATTCGCACAGGAGACATTCGCCAGTTTCCAGTGGTTCAGCATAAGTTGTAGTGCCGTTTGCTATATCGATGGTTGACAGAACAAATTCTGACGTCTGAGAATCGACGTACTCACTAGGAACACTTGATTCTTCATACAGTGTGGTCTCTGTTGTTCCAATAGCTGGTGGAATGGATGTGGACAATATCGAGGAACTTACACAGTCCTGACAAGAATGTGTTTCAGTAGTATTATTGACAGACATCTCGGTTGTTTCCACAACGGGAGGAACAGACGTAGACGATATCAACGAAATTGAACAGTCGTAACAAGAAATCGTTTCTGTGGTTCTATTGATAGACGTAGTCGTCTCTGTTTGAGTTTGAATGGTCGATGATAACGTACATTCAGTACAAAGAGTGGTTTCCTCCACACCTGACAGCGGTTCGGTATACGATTCCGTTGTATGACTAACTGGAGGTGGGATTGATGTGGACAAGATGGATGAATGTGAGCAGCTTTCACAGGGTGTTTCACTGCTAGTTTCTGATTCGGTAGTTGAAGACTCAAGTTTACTGCTTGTCTCTGAAGATTTGCTAATTGAAGATACAACTTCACTACTTGTCTTTGTTGATTCACTGGTTGATTCACTTGTAGAGTGTTCCCTGGTTGTTGATTCACTTGAAGAGGGTTCCCTGTTTGTTGATTCACTGGTTGATTCACTTGAAGAGGGTTCCCTAGTTGCTGATTCACTGGTTTTATGAGCACATTCCGAACAGATGGTTTCAGTTACTGTATTTGTATTCAATGTAGTTTCCGTCTCTGTTATGGGCGTCGTAGAACACTCATTGCATGGACTACTCGTTTCATGGGTACTTGTCATTTCTAAACTTGAAGATAACGCAATCGAACTCGATACTTCAGTATCTCCATTTGAAGAAGATACGCCGTCTACCACCCTTATTATTTTAGTGATTCCATCCACCTTAGAAGATCCATCGCTACATTTAATATTTTCAGCATATAAATGTTTAACATAAATGGAATTATCTGGATACTTTTCAAATCCTTCAAGGAATACTCTATACCCCAGTGGAATATTATTAAATGTAGCAGTAAGTTTTTTGTTATCACTTGAACATCTAATTGATCCCACATCGATTGATTTATAGCTCTTAGGTAAGTAGAAATCATTCAAGTCATTAGTAATCTTCAACTTGAATTGTGAGCAATCAACCGAGTTATTGGTTGTGAAAACCATAGAACCAGAAGTTATACCTTCATTGCAGGTGCCACTTAATACAAATACTTGTTCTAAATCTTGTGGGGTTGATCTTGAGTAGTATAATAATTCATCAGTCTTTTTGTCTGTGAAAAAAGGACCTGATTGAAAATTAACGTCAGATTGAATATTATTGAAGCTAACCTGATTGTCGCCTGAAGTAAACCTTTTTGCAGAAGAAATGTCTGAATCAGAAGAGGAACCGCCAGCATTAAATACAAAATCAAATGTTATTTCTCCTACTGCGGTCGTATCCTTTTTATCATCCACAGAACTTGTCATCGAACACTTGAGGTATGAAGCATCCCTATTAAATGAACCATCGTTTACTTGACAGCGAGCATAGATAGTACCGTCTGCTTTTAATAATATTTCGTTGCCACTAAACTTGGTTCTGAAAACATAAGGCATCAGGAAGAAAAATATGTCATTATGTAGAACATCAGCAGTAACAATTTTCCATCCGACAGTTGCAGTCCTTATATCTTGGGGTCTGCTCGATGTTGAAGGATTAGTTATTTTCAACGACTGCCATATATTAGTAACTGTTATAGCAGCAGTTGTTTCGAGTAAAACGAGGGATAATAATACTGTAATAAGGCTTGTCTTCATATTTATGAGCGAAGGAATTTAGTTGGTGCAAAATATTGAGATTTGATACAACCCCCAAGACGATACATTACCTATATATACATATTCTTAAAGTAGTTCGAGGCTTATGAAACACATGTTTCAATACCTTAACTACAAATGTGTAGTCTTTTTTAAACTGGAACAGTTTTTATCGATTTAAGTTTATATTGAATTACTCGAATAGGTTATGAAAGGTTGCAACAAAAATTCATATTTTTCGCAATTTTTATTCTTTTTTAAATATTTCCTTAGTTGAGGATTAACTACAATTTATTAAGATGACGCACTATCATAGCACTATTAAACATTCTATTTAAATATTCAAGCTAATTACAAAATAGTTTGAAGAAGTAGATATCATCTAATTCCAAAAAATGCCGGAAGAAAAAAAAAGTGTCAATAATGACTCGACACCTCAACATCCCGTTTCAAAAGATGCAAGTGCAATGGTCTATGCACCAAATTTTACGATTCAATTACCTATATGGTAATTACTTAATACGGATTTGAATAAGCTAATTGAAAATATTACTGTAATTGAATGCCAATGGATTTATTATTACCTATTAACGAACTTATAAGAAAAGTCGAAAGCATATTTACAAGAAGGTAAAATTCACTTAAAAAAAAAAAAATGCTATTTACATGCTTCACTCATTAGGTTTATCATTATTTTTATTATTAGCTTTATCTGAGTATCTTTCGTAAAAGTGGAAGGTTTCAAACCCAACTTCGACCATAATAAGAATTATGATGATCCACTCCAACCTGGTGCTTTTCTTCTCATTCAACACAGCTAACAACGCACTTTGCTCTTCTGTAGCATAATCTAATTTTCTATTCAAAATAGAAATTCTTGGGGAGATGTCTAGATTACGTGAAATCAACTCGTAAATTCTCTCTAAGGTAGGTTCAGTCCAGTACAAATCTGGGGTTTCAATTAACTCGGAATATAAGTTCAACTTACCTCTCAATAAGAACAATCTCCCCGTTAGTTTTAAGACATCCGATTCTGTCGTTTTTATTTGTTTCCCCTCCGATAAATATTCTGAGTTAACTCTAGTTAGCTGGATGTGGTTTTCCAACGCATTTTCCAATACAGATAACCGCGTAGACCGAGATAACCCTATTGCAAAGGCCGCTTTATCCAACAAGATTTTGTCTTTATTAGTGCCCTGTATCACCATGATATCCCCTTGCATGTACGAATTGCCATTATTAGGCGAGTTATCAGGAAGATAATCAAGCTCCACCCAATCAATCTCTTCACTCTCGGGTTCACATTTATCACATATAGCCGGAAGAAGCGTCGGCATGATTTGTTTCACAATAACTGACTCACTCAACCCCCAACCAACTATTGTTCCGTTTGTCAATATCATTAAGTCTTTTCCATTGTACTTGACGTTAATTACCTCTTCTGGCATCAACACCGAGTACTCGTTTCTTCTATTCCCGTCGGAATCGAGCCTATTAAGTTCATTCAAAACCACTTCGAAATCAATTGTTTCTCCAACCGTCACCGATGTCACCGGAGATAGATATTTCTCCAACACCTCAATGCTTTTTGGCTCGTTGTTTTTATTCAACAACGACAATATGTACTGCGCCGTCTCCCGTTGCAGATTTGGGCTCGACCGCCTTAAATGCTTGATCGAAGGTTTCTGCTTCTTGGTGCTCATATTGACCTTCTTGTCTTTCCCATTGGAAAGGTACCGTTTGCAAAGAGTGTCGCTCAATAATGGGACCCGCGTCATCCTCTGCACCGTTCCTGGGTTCCATCCACCGAGGCACCGCCTTTGAATCAATCTACTTATCATTTGCTTCTTCCAAACCAATACTCTTGACTATTATTCGTTCTGGCCGTTATCAGCTCATCTAACTATTCCTAATGCTGAATGCCTAAATATGTCCCATTCTCACATATACCCAGATAAAAAGCCCCGATTTAAGAATATTTCAGCACGTACCCCGGTACGAACTCCACGTAAGCCTACCGCGTGATTAGTCCCTATTCATAGCAGAAAAAAGTCCGGTCTAGACACCGTTACCTACAAATTGGGCCTGAAATCTAATCGGGCTAAATTACTGCGTACTCTTTTTTCATTTGAATTACGGCCAAAATAATGCTATGCTGTTCTTTTCATTTTGAGT
Source organism: Debaryomyces hansenii CBS767 (assembly GCF_000006445.2). Lineage (NCBI taxonomy): Eukaryota > Fungi > Ascomycota > Pichiomycetes > Serinales > Debaryomycetaceae > Debaryomyces > Debaryomyces hansenii. Next base: position 190,881 of record NC_006049.2, read on the forward strand.
CGGCTTGCGTATTTCATTTTTAAGTGATACTGGTACCATTCTTCATCCTATATTGTTCCAATGAGGCTCTCGGTTGGGTGACATAATGGCTTTCGAAATATCTATTATTCTTTTAATAGAATGGATGGCCATCGGTTTGTTTATATTAGTACTAAATAGGAAGTGTAATAACGAAGAAATCCTTGTAAGACAGGCGTAGGCTCAGTACACCCTTTTACACCTCTTCTAAAGGGGAGGTCGAAGGTGGAATGAACCTCTCTTAACACGAACATTCATTACAGTTTTTTGTCCATTAGGGCTTTTCATTAAGCTGAATACACCCACTAATTAACAAATTCGTACTCAAATAAACCTCATTGTAATAGCGAGCGGGTCAGAGCCGTTGTGGTCCGCACCGATATCTAGAAGCTGGACATTGTGGTCTGGGACAGGGGAAGAAAACTGGTATGTTTGACCTATCCCGAGTAGACAGGGGTTATGCTTTGTTTACCAAAAAAAATTAACCAAAATAATTCTATATAAAAGTCCACAAAACGCCATTATTGATGAATAGAAGCAAGTGGAATTGGAACATTTGACCATATTAAAGAAGAAAAACTTTCTTGATATATAAATAGGAAATAAATCAGTCGTAAAGAAATATATTGGTTTGAAAATACATATATTACGGAATATTATATTACAGAAATTAGATAAATATGTGGTACGTAGTGATCTGTTCTTTTCGATTCGAACCGTTTTAGTGAAAAATGCATACTAACAAGCTTCTAGTGGTATTTTTGGTTATGTCAACTTTTTAGTAGACAAGTCCAGAGGAGAGATTATGGACAATCTTATTGAAGGGCTTCAAAGATTAGAATACAGAGGGTATGATTCGAGTGGTATAGCCATTGATGGCAACAAGCAAGACGATGTCATCATTGTCAAGCAAACCGGTAAGGTTGTTGCCTTAAAGGAAGAAATTGTTAGACAAAATGTCGACCGTAGTACTGTGTTTGAAAACCACGTTGGTATCGCCCACACCAGATGGGCCACCCATGGTCAACCAATGACCACCAACTGTCATCCTCACAGATCTGACCCTAAGTCTGAGTTCGTCATTGTGCACAACGGTATTATCACCAACTACAGGGCTCTCAAGACTTTATTATTATCCAAAGGAATGAAATTTGAATCCGAAACCGATTCTGAATGTATTGCTAAGTTGTTTAAACACGTTTACGACTCCAACATGAAAGCCGGATACGCTTTAGATTTGAATGAATTAACTAAACAAGTCTTATACGAGTTAGAAGGTTCTTATGGTTTATTAGTTAAATCAACTCATTATCCCGGTGAAGTTTGTGGTACTAGAAAAGGTTCTCCATTGTTAGTTGGTGTCAAGACTGACAAAAAGTTAAAGGTTGATTTCGTTGATGTCGAATTCCCTGAATCCAACCCAGATCAAGCTCCAATCTCGAGCAACTCCACTGTCCAAGATATGGGTCTTTTACCAGTTGCTCAAGGTGAATCTAACTTGAGAACTTCTCAATCCAGAGCTTTCTTAGCTGATGACAACTTGCCAATGCCAGTTGAATTTTTCTTATCTTCTGATCCTGCTTCTGTTGTGCAACACACTAAGAAGGTCTTGTTTTTAGAAGATGATGATATTGCACACATCTACGATGGTGAATTACATATCCACAGAGCTAAAAAATTGGCCGGTGATTCAACTATCAGACAAATTCAAACATTGGAAATGGAATTGAATGAAATTATGAAGGGTCCTTACAAGCATTTCATGCAAAAGGAAATTTTTGAACAACCTGAATCAACTTTCAACACCATGAGAGGTAGAATTGATTTCGAGAATCCAAATGTCTTATTGGGTGGTTTGAAGTCATGGTTACCTACCATAAGAAGATGTAGAAGAATCATTATGATTGCGTGTGGTACTTCCTACCATTCATGTTTAGCTACTAGATCCATTTTTGAGGAATTAACTGAAATTCCTGTTGCAGTTGAATTAGCTTCTGACTTCTTGGATAGAAGGTCTCCTGTTTTCAGAGATGACACTTGTGTCTTTGTTTCTCAATCTGGTGAAACGGCTGATTCCATCTTAGCTTTACAATACTGTTTAGAAAGAGGTGCATTGACTGTTGGTATTGTTAACTCTGTTGGTTCAAGTATGTCAAGACAAACACACTGTGGTGTTCATATTAATGCCGGACCAGAGATCGGTGTTGCATCTACCAAGGCCTACACCTCTCAATACATTGCTTTGGTCATGTTCGCTTTATCCTTGTCAAATGATTCCATCTCTAAGGCTGCCCGTCACAAAGAAATCATCCAAGGATTGCGTAAAATCCCAGAACAAATCAAGACTGTTTTGCAATTAGAAGATAAGATTAAGCAATTATGTGACACTAGCTTGAACGATCAAAAATCTATGTTATTGTTAGGTAGAGGTTACCAACATGCTACTGCTTTGGAAGGTGCCTTAAAGATTAAGGAAATTTCCTACATGCATTCTGAAGGTGTGTTAGCCGGTGAATTGAAACATGGTGTTTTAGCATTGGTTGACAGTAAATTACCAATTATTGCTTTTGCTACTAGAGATTCCTTATTTCCAAAGGTTCTTTCCGCTATTGAGCAAGTCACAGCTAGAGATGGTAGACCAATTGTCATTTGTAACGAAGGCGATGATGTCATTGGCGGAAGTAGGGCATTGGCTACTTTGCACGTTCCATTGACTGTTGACTGTTTGCAAGGTTTATTGAACGTCATCCCATTGCAATTGATGAGTTATTGGTTAGCAGTTAACAGAGGCATTGATGTCGATTTCCCTCGTAACTTGGCTAAATCAGTTACTGTCGAGTAATCGGCTTCATCGCACCTATTTATCACGCCGCTTTTTCTTGATTATTACTTTACCCCTACTTTTATTTAACGTGGGTATTTGTTTCTCGCTTATACCTCATAATACCTTTATTTTATCCTGTTTTTGTCCCTTCTTAACTAAATATTAATACAGACCAATATACGCAATGAATAAATAATTTCTGTGTATTACTATACTATACTATACACGCGTAGAGTAAAAGTAACATAGATTTCAATAATGCCCTACTATTAACCACCAATAATATTATAATCTAGAACCCAAAGAAGCGATTATCTACGCTTGAAATAATCCGACGATCCAAAGTACGTCGACGAGTAATCAAATATTCTTTCACCCAAATCTAAATATTTGCCCGCGTAATATTTAACATCTTCACTATTAGTAGCAGAATCAAGATTTGGCCTATATTCATGTTAATCTACACCCTGGTTGATAATACTCTGTCATAATATATATACTTACGTTAAACCAGTGTTTCTTTTGACCCCAGCTAAGAAAGCAGACAATAATACTAAATCAGCACTGATATGAACAACTCTTCCAATCTAATTACGTTAGTTTTACGCATATTAATAATCTAACATGGTGATAATGGAGACTTTACTGTTTTCCCATCTTCACCTATGCAAATACATACCATCCTAACTTATATAACAATGTTATATCTTTATATGACTTATGTTAAATGCTAAATGGCACACTATCAATGTTTTGGCTGGCAACCAAGCGGGTTACCCGACATTATCACAATACTCAATTTTTTGTTCGATCATTAAATAAGAGTTGCTTATTGAAGGATTGAATTTCTTTATCATTATAACGTTTGATTATTCACGGAATGGATCAAAAAGAGGTTGTTTAACTAATTATCATGATATTCCGATATATTTAAAGCAATTAAATTGACAAGATAATCGAAGGATGCTACAATAACGATGGATTCAGTTGTTGAGGTGTATGTAGAGTGTTATATATAACGGTATGGTTCTAGAATGATGAACTATTGATAAGGTGAAATCATCCATCCAAATACTATGGGAATGCGATACAAGTACATCCAGATATATGACGCCGCCATAATATGCTAGTGAGAAATGGGTATCCTGTTTATAGTTCTCAGGTGGCGGCAGAGGTCCAACAATTACATTTTTTCTTTTACTGACTTTTACTTTGCTCCTTTTACACTTGGGATATGAACATGTGTTAAGCTACGATATACTATTTAACACTTGTTTATATGGCTCGTATGGGAGGATTTCTTTTGACTTTTTACTCTACTTATTACATATTTCCGTAAACCCTTGAGTTAGTAATAACCGATTTTCAGAGAAGATGCTTGGGATAGTTATATTTGATTCATCCTGACAAGAATATTAGGGGACATTGTCATGATAGGTCCCAGTACGTGGTGGTGGGATAGAAAATAGGTTGACGTTGTTTTAAGTACCGGCGAATGTATCCGGGTAACACCATTGGGGATTTTTTTTAATTCTGTCGCCTTCTTAAAATGATAGTCATAAGGTGATTGAACTTGACTAGCTATCAATTCACTAGAACTTACTTAGCGACCAAAATGTCAGATAGATATAGACCACCAAGTGGCCCAAGATCTACTAGAGGATATGAAGATCGAAGAAATCCCAACCCAACAAGTAGTAACAACAACAACTCCAATAGTAATAACAGAAACTATAAATCTTCCTATGGACAGAGAGATACGTACACACCATCAGGACCTAAAAGGTATCAAGAACGGGATAACTACAGACCTAATTCGTCTGCGAATGAAAGGAGCGAATCCTATCAACCATCAAAATTCAGACCGTCTGGACCATCTGGTTACAGAGGTAACGATAGAGACTTTCACTTTCGCCCTGGCTCGAAGAGACCACACCCATCAGAGTCGAAAGGCTATAGAGGAGGGGATGATTACAGAAAAAGACAGGACAGAACAGATTTCAATGGTCCAGCGCCTGGCCCATCAAGTTATAGGGATAAATCAAGCACATACAGGAATCCAAGGTATGATAATAACAGTTATAAACCAAAAGTGAACTTAAAAAACTTACCGAAGGGCCCAAGGTCAGGGAATGTGAACGATTCCAGAGCTAAACCAAGACCATATCTGAAGGACGAAGAGGCTGCACCACCTATTAAATTAAGTAAATCGCAAATATATCTGATACGTATAACGAGACCGTCTGAAATTTATAAAAGAGTTCAGCAGGTAGGTGAAGGGACATACGGAAAAGTATATAAAGCTACCAATTCTATCACCGATGAATATGTTGCTTTGAAGAAATTAAGATTAGAATCTGAAAGAGAAGGTTTCCCGATCACGGCCATGAGAGAAATAAAGCTCTTACAATCGTTTGACCATGAAAATGTTGTCGGATTACTAGAGATGATGGTGGAACACAATCAAATTTATATGATATTTGATTATATGGATCACGACTTGACAGGTTTATTAACACACCCCGATTTAAAGTTAACAGAAAGTCATAGGAAATTCATTTTCAAGCAATTAATGGAAGGCTTGCAGTATTTACACAAGAAAAGAGTTATCCATCGGGATATTAAAGGTTCGAACATTTTGTTAGATAATATAGGAAGGTTAAAAATAGCAGATTTTGGCTTGGCAAGAACCATGAATGTTCTTAATGATGGAGAGATTCCAGATTATACCAATAGAGTTATTACAATTTGGTACAGACCACCAGAATTACTTTTAGGTTCTACAGATTATGGCAGAGAAGTGGATATCTGGGGCGTGGGCTGTCTTTTGATTGAGTTGTATTCGAAAATAGCCGCATTTCAAGGATTTGACGAGATTGGCCAATTATATAAGATATTTAATGTTATGGGTACTCCAAATATTGAAAATTGGCCTGATATGGAAAATTTGCCTTGGTTTGAGATGTTGAAACCAAAGATAAACAAAGCAAGCACTTTTAAGAATGAGTATGAGTCTATCATGTCAGAGCAAAGTTTTGATTTAGCTGTCAAATTATTGACATTGAATCCTAAGAAGAGGTTAACCGCTAGAGAGGCTTTAGAACATCCATATTTCACGGAGGATCCAAAACCAGAACCTTTGCATTTTTTGAAAGATGTTAAAGGCGAATGGCATGAATTTGAAACTAAAAAGAGGAGAAGAAAAGAGCGTAAGAGGTTGCAAGATGCGAAGAATGCATCATCCCAAAACATAGCACAACTCAATAATGGGCCTTCGATGGATTCGGTTCCAGATTCAGTAGTACCACCAGATGGGCCAAAGGATTAATATTAAATAGCATAGGAGAACTTAGATGTAGAAATTAATACATTATGAAAAAATATTCGCATGGTCCGCATATTCTTGCGGAACATTATTGTACGCACAGAAACAAATTTGCGCCCAAAAGGCTTTTCAACATTTACATGGGAAATACTTGTTAAAGAAGAGTACTAATAAAACCTTTTATTACAACAGTTCCAATATGAGGACAGAATTCACAAGACCAAGATTTCTATTCCTTTATTTATCATTGGGCTTATTGTTCACGAGGAGAGCAATTGCAATCAACAATAAGCACCCTTTATCAGATCTACATACAAATGCCTTACGAAAAGACTTCAATGATTGCATGGACACAATAGAAAATAACAATTTGAAATTCCATTCATGTCAAGGATTTTCGTCAATTGAAAGTTGTCGTTGCTTCTTCTTGAAAGAGGTTGACCATCAATGTAAGTCCTTGGGTGAAAAAAGCAGCAATTATTGGTACTTTGAGCACCAGATTCTAACATATTGTAAGAATGTTCACACGACTTCTTACTCTGTGGAAATTCCATCCAAAACGAGCGGAAATAATGACTTTAAATTCGATAATAAATTGGGTATTAATGGTTCTGGATCGTACGGAACAGATATATTTGCAAGCGGTAACACCCCAGAATATTATCCTCCTAAACCTCTTGGAGTCGATGAACCACGTATGCTGGATGATAACATCAATCTAACTCATAGATTACAAAAGAGATGGGATGCTGCGGCTACTACTTTAGACTTTGAAGAATACTATGAAAAGAAGAAACCAAATGCCATGACAATCAATTGCAAGCTTATGAGATCCTTGAAGATAACAGCTTCACCAACCAATCACCAAATGACCCAATTTTCAACGACGATTCTAGTTCAAAATCCAACTGGAACCCACACAACTTCCATCGAAGCTATATTGGTGTTACCGAAGAATAAAGACCAATCTCAAGACCAGAAACACGAGAAAAGATTGAACATCAACACCGTAAACGCAACAACTAATTTTACAGAAGTGAACGTCGTTTATTTGTCTGATGCATCTTTTTTCAGCCAAAAGTTACCACTAATTTTACTTGCGGCATCAGTCTTACTTTCCGTTATTTTTTTTTCTTCCTACACCTACTAAATATCGATTTGCCTGTAACCGTTGTAAAGGGCTCTGTTTATTTCTATAGTCCAATTCCATTTAGATATTACAATTCCAATATTCACCATTGGTTGTCTTTATTTTAGCAAATGTAAGTTGACCATTTAATATTGTATGCAGTACAATATGAGTGGCTATATTAATGACCAACAAACACTAATTTCCCAAGAAACATACTAGTGCATTGATTTATAATTTAGCAATTAATCTAGTTAAGCAGTCAGAAGCATAAAAAAAAGTCTCCAGTAGACTCATACATCCCAAGGTTAGCTTATATATAAATCTAATTACACGATCGTGAATAATTCATATACTGAAAAAGTGATCCGTGTGCAAAATGGGATCTTGTACATCTAAGCAGCTGGACAATACCAAGCCATCAGAGGCACCGAAGGTCAATAACAAGCGCCATGATCAAAAACAATCATTGAACTCAAATAAAAATAATATCAACGCGTCAAAAGACCATAATACATCGACGGATTCTTCGAACGAATTGCATTCTTCAACGTACCCAGAAAAGTCTGCAAATGAAACTTCAAATGCCATTTCTTCTTCGGCTGGTTCTGAAAAGGAAGTTAAAGTGTTGTTGTTGGGATCAGGGGAAAGTGGTAAGTCCACAATTGTTAAGCAGATGAAAATCTTACATCAAAATGGGTATAGCACGGAGGAATTATATGAATATAAGCCGTTTGTTTATAAGAATGTCTTGGAGTGTATCAAAAGTGTGATTAATGCAATAATCGATTTGGAACCTGATTTAATACATAAACAGAATGAAACCGGAGCAGATGACAATATAGGGAATAACACCGTTGCACCGGACAACCAGGAGGATCGCATACAGCAATTCAGTGGTACAAAGGATGCAAATCGTAAGCACGTATTAGATTATGATATGTTAAATGAAGTTTTGGATTATGAGGTCAACATTAATGTTGATGAATCTTTCAATCCAGATATTGCTGGTAAGATTATTCACATTTATAAGACCCCGGAGGTTCAGAAATTTATCAGATACCAACAGGGAAATTTCTATTTAATTGATTCTACTAATTACTTCTTGAATGATTTAGAAAGGATTTCGAAAGTCGACTACTGTCCATCAGTTAATGATATTTTGAGAACGCGTAAGAAAACTTCTGGTATTTTTGATTTCAAATTTCAAATGAGCGGTGGATTGAATATTCATATGTTCGATGTTGGTGGTCAAAGATCAGAAAGAAAGAAATGGATTCATTGCTTTGATAATGTTACTTCTATTATATTTTGTGTTGCTTTGTCTGAATATGACCAAGTTTTACTCGAAGAAAATAGTCAAAATAGATTAGAAGAATCGTTAATTTTGTTTGATTCCGTGGTTAATTCAAGGTGGTTTGCAAGAACTTCAATTGTCTTGTTTTTGAATAAAATTGATGTGTTTGCAGAAAAGTTGCCCTATTCTCCTCTAGAAAACCACTTTCCTGATTATACCGGTGGTAATAACATTAACAAAGCTGCCAAGTATATTTTATGGAGGTTCAATCAAGTGAATCGATCCGGTTTAAGTATCTATCCCCATGTAACACAAGCTACAGATACCTCAAATATTCAATTGGTATTTGCAGCTATCAAAGAAACAATTTTGGAAAATAGCTTAAAAGATAGTGGACTCCTATAATTTATGTCCAATTTTCGACATTGAATAGTTTTCATTGAGTATTAATAACACACATAGCTCTCGTGAATTTTGTGCACTATTCTTTTAAAGTAATATTTTAAATTAATATTAGATATAATCTATATACTTTATATGCAATATTAATAATTATTCAACTCAACTTTCGGCGTTCTTATCATCTCTACTTCTCACATAATGAAGATTAAAGTTTCCTCTTCCTCGGTTTCCTCTCGAACCTCTAACAGAACCCCTAAAACCACCCCTACCCCTTCCTCTACCTCCTCTACCTCTACCACGATTGGAGGCAGTAGAAATCTTGTCCGACAGCACATCTGACTTTGTTGCATCCGTCTCTTTCGTATTTACGGAATCTGCAATATTCTGTTTTCCACCAGTGGAAGACGATGTCTGCCCATTGCTAGGATCTGTGATGACTTCCTTTCCAATTAATTCTGGGGTTTTGCTTCTTTTTTCGTTAGTTATTATCGCATCATTCAGTGCGTTTATAGATGCTTCAGGCTTTATATCTTTCATATCTTTGAAGTCTTTTACATCATTTACTTCTTTCACATCCTTAGTACCATTAAGGGCCTCAACTTGATCTGAATTGCTAGTTTCTTTAGTCTTCTTACCATTTTTACCGGTGTTGTTACCTTTCAGATTAGCTTGTAGCCTTCTGGACTTGACCTCCTCCATTTTTTTAACATCTTTCTTTGGCAAATCTGTCGCTTTAGCTCTTCCAGAAGACCTGTTCTTATTTCTTCCGGAAACCTTTGGCCCCGGTACCCGATCATCTTTACTGGTATCCTCATTACTGTTACTCTTCACCACGATATTCCTCGTATCACTTGCATCTTGAATACCAAGAGATGTGGTTTTCGATACTTCGGTGGGTAAACCTAATTCTTTTGGATCCTGGCGTCTATAGTTCAAGCCATTGCTCTTTTTATTATTGAGAGTTTGTGAATGAGAGTTACAACGAGTATTTTGGGAATTTTGCATCTTTTCTCTCTGGGCATTCTGTCTTTTACTTAATTCTGCAAAATGCTTCTTGAAATTTGGTCTGTCCTTTGCCCGTTCAGCTTCTTGGGATGGGGGAGCATGTACTTCGATCGTTTTCTTGTTTTCCTCTTGAGCAGGGACAGATTGTGCTTCATTTTTCTTGCCGTCTACTTCGCGCGAAGGTTTCACATCAGGAACATTTTCTTTGGATTTGCTTGAACCATTCACATGAGACTCATGCATGACTTCCAGTTTATTATTTTGTGATAAAGAATCATTAATTTTCTTCAATTTATCTTCTATTTCCTTATCCTTAGATTTTTTGTCGAGATCCATATTTGCTGCAGAATTTTCCGAATTTGAAATGAATTGGCTTTCTTTGACCGTTAAGTCTACTGTTGGTGTTTGAGTCTTCTTTTTCAATATTACTGGTTTATTAGTATTTGGCTTTGGTGAATTTTTAATTGACTTAGGAGTACCTCTCCCTTTAGGGGGAGGAGGGTTTTTGTTTTTACTTAATAGCTCTGCAAGACTTTTATTATCATCCTTTGGAGCATATATGGATTCTGGGATAGGAGCTTTCATTAACTGTGATGTTTCTGTTTCCTGCGCCTCTGGATGCGATTCAGGACTAGGCACATTCTGATTTGTAGAGGGTGAAGGCCTCTTCAAAATATTAACTGAAGGCCGCCTGGAACTTTTCTGTGACGGTCTTCTTTCACGGGGAAAGTGGGATTCTTCTGACGATGCATGCTTTTCTGTCGCATCATGTTGATCCAAATCAAGACTATCAGCCATTGGACCTAAAGTCTTAATAGTCGTGTGGTTGATCGTAATAAGCTTCTTGTCAATCTCATGTTGTTTTGATAATACGTCTACTGGTTTTGCTGCGCCGAAGGGATTTGGCTTATTCTTTGGAGGTGCTGCCACTGGAGGTGCTACGGAACCTTCCTGCAGTATTGATGATTTTCTGTCGGATAAACTTGGCTGTAATGATGCAATAGCCAGAGAGTTTAATGGCTGATACTTCTTTGGAGGAGAGTTTATATTAATATTGCGTGATGGACCATGATCAAATCCGCCATGGCCAAAATGTTGGCTTTGCTTTTGCTTAACAAAATCATCCTGGATTTGCTGGATTTCCCGTTCGTGATCTTGATTAAAGCTAATACAGTGCTGAAAATCATGGAAATCTGCCAATTCAACCACAACCCTTCTGGTCGCGTTGTAATATAAATCTTGCCATTTTAATACCTTATTCATTTCCTGGAATGATTCTAACTCAACGAATGCTACTTTCTTAATAACATGCGTCTCTAGAATATTCGACGAAGGGTCCACCACTATCTTAAACTTAACAAACGTCGTGTATCTACTCTTAAACAAATCTTCAATAAACCCATCGTTAGACGTAATCGGAAGATTCAATAACTTCACTATGTACGGCGGCCCATTATCATGAATCCCAGACAGCCTATTATACGAATGGCCACCAAATCCACCAGAGGGATGCGAGCTTCCAAACGGATCTTTTGAATATACCGAGTGTTTGTGCTTTTCTATGGGAACTGATATAGATGCCATATCTATTTCATCATCTGCCCAAGAGCCTCCAAAAGCTAATATTTCTAGTTAGTATACTTATTCATACAATGTCAATTGACCCCCTTACTATTATCTTTACTTACACTGGTCACTGAAGAACTCTTGCAATGTCATTTTTTTTTGAGGTGCTATATAAATTCCGTCTGTTAGTATCATCGGTCTCATTTTTGATCCTTTTTCCTCCCAATTTTCTATTTAATTACAAACATACCCATCTTCCTAAGTATCAATACTTGTTCAATACTATATATATCCTTGGAACTATCGATTGATCTCTTAAATTATTAATCATAAACGCTTTGAAACAGCATATAATTTTACGTGACAAATATCCCATAGCTTTGCGGGTCACGTTCTAGTCATTACCGCGTTAAGCAAGAAGATACATAAGGCTATTTTAGCTGGCTAAGACATATATTGTATAGACTATAAAGGACTCAATATTGTAGGAAATCGATATATTGCTTATAGGGTAGAGTAGCCGTCATAGGTTTTTCTCCAATTGGAGAAGAACCCGTTAAAAAACTTGATACCCAAACCAATATCTTTGAACCCCACAGTCGCTCTGATTGAATGCATCGAGAGCTGTGAAATACCTAAATCAATAGTTCTGGCACCGGTCTGCAGAGAAATCAAGGGACCAATTGAGGAGCCCGACCTAGAATCATTGCGTATCTGGAAGTACTGAAGCGAGTCATTGTTAAGTCTGGCTAATTCTTCGGCTAATGCCAATCCAGGTGCATCTGTAGCGAAGTGGCCGTTAGGATCCACAGCGATTGTAATTCCTTTATTTGGGACAGGCTTATGGTGATCGAGATACTCACTGGCAAAATTGGGGTTCAACAAATGGTTGACATCGGCAGATAGGATAATAGAATTTGCATATGCTAGCTCTAATTGTTCCTGGGTATGCGAATCGTCGGGGTTGAAGTATTGGGAAGCCAAAACTCTGGAAATTATCAGATCAGTGATTCCGCCCTTGGCGCCCGTGGCAGACCCTGAGCCGATTTCTTCATGGTTAAATAAGGCAACAAGCGAGAACGAATCTGACTCCACAAGGGCATCGTGATTGCTTTCGAGCAAAGAATGAATTGCTGCAAATGAGCAGATTCTGTCATCAATTCTGGGACTGAAGATGAATTCTTTATTCAAACCACCTCTTGTTCCTTTCTGGACATCGTATAATTGTAAGTCCCATTGAAGAATTTCAGATACTTCGACCCCTGCTAAGGACGAAATGTATCTCAATAATTTTAATGGATGCCTGCCGTATAATGGGGACGATTTTTCCTCGTCTGTAGCTTCTTCTTCTTCGTCATCGGACCCCGAATATCCAATCACTGGAACTGCTTGTGTTTCCTTGTTATAAGGTCTTGCAGAGGCAGCTCCAAAATGGGGTGCTAACGTTGGGATGCGAGCAATTGGATGTGGGGTAGAATCGACTAGTTGCTGATTGACTCTTTTGGAGGCTGAATCTCTCACCAAGAGACTTCCACCAACTCCTAAATCTCTATCTAACCAAAGATCATTCAAAGTTCCAGCGTATGGTGCCACACCTAACAACTCATAACCATCAATTTTTTCTTTGCTAGAATTGGGTTTCAAAGGTACAGTTAAAGAATCAATGTGAGAGCCAATAACACCAACTCCTCTTTCAGCAGTCCAATTTTTACCAACAATAAACGCCCCCAATGCTGCACCATGTCTGATCGTGTAATATTTACCAGGTTTCAAACTCTCCCACGATTTTTTCTCAGGAAGATACTTGAAACCTTCGTTGTTCAATTTTTCGGCAAAATAGTCAACGACATGGAAAATGGTTGGATTTGCATAAGTGAATTCTATGTACTCATTAGCGTACTTTTCGTAGAACTCATCATTGTATTTTGAAGTCAAGTCAACTTGATCTTGGGTCCGTTTTGATAAAGCTGGCTTCTTTTCACTCTCCTTCAAATTTTCTGTAACTTCTTTCAAGTTAATTTTCATTAAAGCTGCTTCAAGGGCTTTAGCAAGGATTTCTGAATCGCTCATTCTTTAATTGTGGTCTTATATAGTTTTTTATTTGATATTAGTTCAATAGTTGTATATCAGATAAAGTAACCCTTAATATCCTGATAACCAAAATTGGTTATCGCGCAAACTCGCGCAACACTGTGGCTCAAGGCATACTATGAATTTACCAAAATACGGTAGCACAACAAAGTCTATTAGATAGATAAGTTCTAAATATTATATACAGATTATTAGTTTGGTTTTTCAGATGCAAAGGTTGCAGCAACAATTAATGGGAAAACTATACTTGCATCCGCATAAACCTTGACTTGTTTTGCTTCTGCTTTAATCTTACCCCAAGATATGGCCTCATCTGGCCTGGCACCAGCATCGGATCCATCAAACTCTTGACCAGTATTTATGTAAACGGCGTAATCAGCTCCATTTCTCATTAAACAAGCGTTACAAATATGATGCTTGATCAACCCACCACCTAAAAGAATCATTCCAGCATTGGAAGCAGCCATCGACATCGAGTTTAATTTTCTGATATCAGCAACAATATCTAACCTGATTTGCTGTGGAGAAGCTTTGAAAGTATGGAAAAAAAGCATGTCACCTATGGATCCATCAGTTAAGGCAGGACAGAATACAGGGATATCGTTCTTATGAGCCCAATACAAGACGGAAGATTCGTCGTTTATTTCTTTTCCTAATCTGTTGATTAATTTTGAAGGAGTCCAGCATGCTGGGGAGTCTGCATTTAATCCATCAGAACCCATTTTTTTCATACCTTCCTCTTGTTCTTCCAAACATTTGTCCAAAATTGGAACAATCCATTCCTCGAATTTACAATAGTTGTCATTTGGGACCAATAAGTTACCGATTCTGTTCATACCCTGGTCTCTTAAGCCCTTACCTGGTAAACTAAACTCACCCATATAAGTAGGGGCCAAGACTTTGATTAAATCTTCTTCAATACCACCAGCACTGGATACGATAGCACTGACCATTTTATGTTGAACTAAGAAACGTAATGTATCTCTTAATCCAGACGAGATCAAATTGGAAGTATAACCCATAAAAATAGTTGATTTTTGGTATCCCTCATCATCAAATTCTCCTGTTCTTTCATGTTCAGGTAAAGAATCGATATGTTTACCTCTCCAGCTTCTCATACCGTTAATAATTTCACACGCTTGACTCACTGAAGAAGCCTGAAATCCCATGTTCTTCATAGATTCTATTAAATCAACTGCCTTCATGTTATAAGCGGAGTCTTTGGAGTAATCGATACCCTTGATTTCAACAAAACTATCAGGAACTGGAATAGATTGCTTGAGAACGGCATCAGATGCCAATCCTGGTAACTTATCTGAACCACTCATTTCTTTTGCTGGCGATGTGTATTTCGATACTAAAATAATTGGTTACAATATTATGTATGAAAACTTTTATATGAAAAAAGTGCCGAGCCGCACACAGCTTGATTCTATCTTGGCCCCTGGCCCTTGTACCCAATAGAATTGATTAAAGCCAATAATAATTAGAGATCCTGTTAATGTTACACAAGTACGGTTATAATTGGAAACAATATTAATGTATATTTCAGTGTAAATTCAATAATGTAAAAATATATAACGTAGGTATAAGAAATAATGAAATACATAAGCCAATGTAAAACTAACCAGTGAAACCAAAGCTATATAACAACTAGACGTATCCATTCATTATACCGATACTGATTAAGCTCTCAATTCAAGCAGCCATTTCTGCCGTATAAAAATCCGAGCTCGACATAACAATAAATATGCAAATGGGTAAAATTACGCTTCGACACGTTCTTTAACTTCTGGACTCCAGGCAGTATGTTTTGGTTTAGAGGTATTGTAGGTGACAAACGCACCTGAAGTACCGGTGTAGTTCTTCTTATGCTGTTCAGGTAATGGGTAAGCCCTAACGACCTTTTGATCAGCTGGTAACTTGTTTGGAGGAGTGTTGGTACCATAACCCAACCAATAATGCCATCCTGGTTCAACCTTCGACATATCAACGGCCATACCCCAATCAGCATATTCAACCCATCTAGTTCTTAAATGTATTTCTTCTGCGACGTTGGTTTCATAATATTTATTGCCAAAGTCATCTTGACCAACTAACCAACCTCTCTTGGTATCGTTAAGATTATGGACTTGCCAAGCAGCCCTCTTAAGTCCTGACGAGTATATATTTTTAAGAGTACGAACAATCGAAGTCGACATGTTGGTTATACTTTGATTCTAATGTTAAACACTTCTTTTAGCTTTCTATAGTTTTCTTACATTGAGTGAACAAATTTAGTTTGATTGGCTCAAGAAATATAATCACGTGATACATAATTGCAACGAAGCAGAACCTACTAGAGGTATTGATTGATACGGATCCTGCTGCTACGTGTCTAAGTAATGTTGTTCGTATAGTCGTCTGTTTCAAGGGGAGGTTTGTTACAATATTTCATTAAAATAATTCAACATTAAAATGTTATCGAGATGAGAGGGCAAATCAAATTCGGATCCTGCAACGGGCAACCACTACAACAGCATCTTATAGGCGATCAAATTGATTGCAATATGTCAACATAGAAACAGAACCGGTCCAATTGAAAGTGCTTACATAGTACTCAGGTACACTTCAGAATCAGCTGGAAGAAAAATGACAAATATATCTTAATTATACAAAATTCGGTACATGTCAGTAAATACTCTACACATCTGAAAAGTGCTGGGTTGCGCTTTCTACTCAAAGTTCCATTGCTATTCATATATTATGTATATATTATTCAAGAGAAATTCTAATCGCATTATGTAACAGGTAGTAAGGCGTAAGCTTACTGAAAATTGTTTTCATTCATCATTACAAGAAATCATTTGCTGGGTATTTTTTTTTACTTACGTCTCAATAAGGCAGATTGCTCCAATAAATGGTTAACGTCGGAAGAGTTAATCACCACACCGGTCTCAGAACATTTAGCCTTGCTCTTCAACTCATTACACAACCCGTCAATGTCAAGTTCTGTGTATTTAGGATGTGAGGTAATACGGTCCCATATTTCAGAGCATTTAACGGTATCTTCTGGTGCTGGGACAACTTCTTCTTCTTCAGTCTTTTGAGGAGCAGACTCTGTATTAGTCTTCTTGACAGAGTTGTCTTCATGTCCATCGGAAACGCTGGTCCTGACAAAATCATTGAAATTGAATCCTTTATCGTTCAATGGATCGTAAACACTTTCTTCTGTGGTCAACAACGACATTGGATCAACTTCGTTGCTCCTCTTAGGTTCCGTATAACTATCGGCGAAGGCCAATGAAACATCAAAGTTATTATCGTTTAAAAATGACAATGGGTCTTCATTGTTGCTAGATAATTCAAAATTGAATTTAGAATCACCATTAAAGAAAGGGTCAAAGCTTGTGTTGTCGTTAGTTGAAGTCGTATAGTTTTCTTTCTCTGGATTCCTTAAATTGCTAAATGGCGAGTTATATTGATATTGATCTTCCTTGTCCTTCGGTACAGGGCAATCTTTGGTGCCACAAGCTTCGTTTAATTTAACACAAAAGGGATCAACCTGCTCTTCAAAAGTCTGATGGGTAAACCCGTAATTTTGATCATTCTGGTTATCAAATTGATTAGAATTTACGGTGTTAGGTGCCGAGTTCTGTGAGTCTGGAGAAACCAAAATATTATCATTGAGCGGGGACGTAGACGACGAGGACCCGCTGATCAAGTCTGGCACGTATTGTTTCTGGCCGGTCAGGTATCCATCATTGGAGGTATTGGAATCGGCCAAGTTGTCCTTGGACCATGGAAAGCTGGCAGAAAACTGGCCCACCGAGTCTGGCGATGTGTTGTTCAGTGACTCGTTAGGCGACTGGAACTTAACTTCTCCGACCGACGACTTATTACTGGCTGAATCCGACTGGGAAGAATGGTGCTTCTCCCCCATTGTCGGCCTATATGTGCCTCCCGTATTAGGGTTCGACAAGTGGCCCACTCTCGTGGGCAACTTCAAGTCCAGAAAATCTGTATGGCCTCTGTATCTCGCTAACTCGTTCTTTAACATGTCAACCTGAGCCTTCAAGAAGTCCAGCTCGGTGTTGGCCTTGATTGTCTCGTCCTCCAACGATTTTACCTTGTCTTCCAAATCCTTCATTTTACGCTCCTTTCTCTCCCTGTACGCCCTCTGTGCCGCCCGATTCTGCGCCGTCCTTTTCGACTTGGGCTCGATCTCTATAGGCTTGCGTCCTGGCTTGGTGTGCAACTTTTTGTCATCATGACTCAAATTCGATGATCCTGAAGATACCTCAGAAATATTCCTCTTCACGTCCGCCATCATTATACTATCTCTAATATTGCTATCTGAAGCTTCTGTTATTTGTAGTGCCTTCGCTATTTGTCGCTCTGTATTGGTGTTAATTCCTCAACACCTAATCAGCTAGTAATCCGTATTCTAGCAATTGCTTCTCGTATTTAATGGAGATAAAAATTTCTCACTATTCTTACTAATGAATTCAGGAGCACTATTTTATGCTCACTAATCAATATCTCACTATTAATATAATATTAAACGCTTCCACTACTAATTATGGGGCTTTCTATACTTGATCTTGTCTCGCAGACTTAATATGGTACTATATATGTATGTATAGACCTTAAAAACTGTATGGTAACGATGTTTCAAAAATCTACAAAATCTCCCTTATCCTTTAAAACTAGCGCTTGGGTTTATTATATATCAAATGGCTAGTGCGCCATGTAATTTCTTTTACATTCGCTGTGCTATTGTGCATGCGAACGTGCAAGACCGGGAGTTTCCTCTTATAGACTCCCCCCGCATCTGCAATTTAATTGGCCCTCGCGACAGAAGATCGGTTGTTCCGCTAACTCGGTAAGTATGCTGCTGACAAATTAATTTGCTAGGGAACGAGTGCTATCAGTCTAACAACGCCAATGCCCCAGAATAATACAGTCCAAAGGTTGAGTCAGAGGGAGTCATGAACTGCAAGTCGTAAGTAAATTAGGTTTTATTTTGGTTACGACGGAACTATAAAGCCTAAACGGCCTATCAGCGTTAGTGTTAGCGGAGTGACATAGGAGACAACACGTGCATTGGGGAGGAGAGGCTCCGAGCTATTCTCGGAATGGTCGTTAAAAGGGTTTTTCGCAGCGTCAATATTCGATCGAATTCTACGCTCATGCTCATCAATAGGCTATAGAGAGCGCTTATATAATAGGCCTGCGCCGCAGTAAGAGAAAAAGCAGTTTGATCAGATAACTAAAAATATATGGGTTATCCGTCCTCGGAGTTATCTCGGACAACAGCATTGATTCTGGACATGGACTATGTATGTACATTTCGGCAGGGATTGGGGGTCATTCGAGGTTACTACTAACACGCACAGCAAACACAAATTGCTAACTTACAGAAGACTCGGTCGGTGGTGGAGACGATACAACAGTCGACATTGAAGATATACGAGGACATTCAGGTGGCGCGAAAGAATAATGAAGTGGTTCTAAATGAGGCCAGTGAGGCCAGGGACGTGGTCGAGGGGCTTGGAAATAAGAACGAGAAATGATAAGAAAAACAAGAGATAATAGCAAGAGAAATAACAAAAAAAAATTAGGTTTATATGCGACGGGTATAAGTAGACAGTAGACGGCTATTGCAACGTTATGATGAATATACGGCTATGGATAGACATACGCGTAGACGATGGGGAATATTGTAGGATTTGGAGGGGATGCGGCCGTGGGGTGGCGGTTCCAGATGCTTTCGGAACAACCCTAAAATTAGATTATGCATAGAGTTCGGTGGGACGGCGAAGGTGATCTCCGCAAACGAACAAAAGATAAGATGATTATAACATGTGGCATTGTGCCGTGGATGTATGATAAGGTTACGGAGAGGACGAATGTGATTGAAGGGATAAGCTGGATTGGCGACACGATAATTGCGAAAATCTGATATTTCGGTAGAAGTTGCATATGATCTACTTGATGTTTGTAAATGTCGGTGTAATTTATTATACAGTCAGATGCTAGTGGCTCTCGGTGATATCGATAGACATAGGTAGCCGTAGGTAGGAATAAGTAAACATAAGTAAAAATATTATTCGATACGGTTTCTGGAACATTACTAGAAATGCTTGCAGTATTATGCTAGAACAGAACCAATTGAACCAATGGAAAATAGAAATAAAAACTATTGATAGCATCACGGTGGCGGAGTATTGAGTTCTTCGTTGACAATTAAGAGGCTGATTCCTATTTTTCATAAGTTTGAAGCTACAACGAGGCATGGAACAAGTAATGCATTGCAACCATCTCTCACAAGAACAATTGGGCATATTCTACACAATCGACCCTTCACATCGATACTTCGATTTTCTCTTCACTCCATTTGCAACGAGTGATCTTGCAAACAAAATGTCTACATAAATCTCCATAGTAATGCAGTCTCTACGTTTGGTATTTTCGGACGTCTGTATATAAGCATTCAGTGATTTACTCCCAAATATAAGTTTGAATTAGAGTGTATTCATGTTTTCTTGTCCAACTTAAACAAACTAGTGCCCCCTATGACTCAATTACCTCTTCCATATTACAACGACGATCCCAATTCGTTTGCTTATCCTACAGTGCATAAAAGATGGCCTACAATCATCGAAGGATGCATTAAGGACATGAAGAATGAGCTTGAATCTGACCCCAAGTTGGAAAACTCCGGGTCCGATATCATCACTAAGTTACAGGATCTTTTAGTTTCGTTTAAGAACGATGAAGAAGTAAAACCATTTGATGATGCTGCAATTAAATTGAATCCTTCCTTAGCTCGTTATAACGAATCATTGGTTGAACTTAACAAGACCAAGAAGGTCACCTGGTTGACCGGCCCATGGTTAAACTTAGAATGCTATTTATACCAAGCTATTAACCAATACTTCATTTCTTCTGAAGAATCTTATTGGCACGATTTTGATATTTTTGAAAACTTGAAGAACCAAACTTTTCAACAATCGGAGCTCGGCGCATTAGAATTATGCAAAAGATATGAAGTACTCACGACTCAATTGTCCAAATCCTTGGAGAAAGATACGTTGAAACTCCTCTTTTCTGAATTTATAGACATTTCATTATGGGGTAACGCTACAGATTTGTCATTATTAGCCGGTAATGTTACCCTCGAGGATATTCAATCAGTTCAAGGTGAAGCAAACAGAAAGAAAAATGAAGAAAATATTTTGGTCAATGATTTATCAGAAGCTTGGGAATACTTATTGAAGAGTGAAGCCAAGGAGAAAAGACTTGATATTGTATTAGACAATTCAGGGTTTGAGTTGTTTGCTGACTTGATTTTTAGTTTATTTGCCTTGGATTCTGGGTTAGTAAGTGAAATTCATTTACATTGTAAGCAAATTCCATGGTTTGTTAGTGACGTGATGCCAAAGGATTTTTCTATATTGTTGAAGCAATTGATTGATCCTAAATTTTATGGTAGTATCTCTAATAAAGAGAATTTGCGGGCAATTTCAGCCGTACAAGAGAGAATAACAAATTACCATAAGTCTGACAAGATAGTTATCAAATCCCATCCATTCTGGACTTTGGATGACAAATATTGGACCATCCCAAAGTTCGATGATTTATATAAGGATTTATTGGCTTCAAATTTAGTTATTTTCAAGGGTGATTTGAATTACCGTAAATTAACAGGTGATGTGCAATGGGACCCAACAACTCCTTTCACGACGTCCATTCAAGAATTGGCAACATCTAAGCTACCAGTTTTGAGTTTACGTACTTGCAAAGCCGACGTAGTAGTTGGCTTACCAAAGGGCTTGAATGAAGAATTAATTGAAAAATATAAATCCATGAGTAACGAGAAGGGAGAATTTTGGAGCTCCTCCGGTAAATGGGCTGTCATATCCTTCTCGGATGGCCGTAACTAGATTCAATAGATCAAAATACATTATACATTTATTTTATATTTAAGAATAAGCAACTCGATGAAGTAAATATCTAATTAGCGCAAGACAAACAATGATAAGTACTATCTACATATCACCAGCTTTTTTGGAGTTACAAGCAACTATTTTAAATTTATCCACGTTTATTTCATTATCATTTAAGTCATTATTACCTGAATTTGAAACATCAGTCAATTTGATTAGAACGTTTTTGATTATGAAAGTCCACACATCATCACAGAATCTATACGTATGCAAATCTCCTTTAAAAGTTAACTTAGATTTGGAAATGCCCAGCTCATTTTTCAACAATTCAGATATAATTCGATCGAAGTTATTTAAAATTCTCATAGCTAGTTGTGGTTGTATCTTTTCATCGGAAATTAATGTATCTAATGCATCAGTTAACGTTGTTCCTATAGTCGACCTTCTATAGAGCTCATAATATGCTGGAGCACTCATTATCGTATTGTGTTTTTATTTATATTAATTACCACTTATACTGTAGTAATAATCAATACTTGATATTTGAAAAGTGACCCTTCATTGTGCGTGTATATAAAATTTGCCTATATTAAAATTGAAAATATTCCATCTAGAATTAAACGAAATCTAACTCAATTATAATGGACAACAAAGAGAATAAGAACGACAGAACTGTTTCTGAAAGATATAGGAATGCTATTGGAAAATTTCAAAGTATTTTTAATGGTAGTTCTGTATTTGGTGATCGCAAAGACTCATTGAAATACCAGACGAACGTTGGTGATTTGATTAAAGAGTTTACTTTGATTCAATTGATTGTTGATAGATTAGATTTGTTTAGCGACAACGAGTCTCTTAACGAAATAAATGTCAGTTACATACAATTTATAAACTTGGATTATTATTTGGGATTGTTATATTCGGATTATTTATGGAACCCAAAAACTGGACAAGCTCCAGAAGCATCAGATCCAATTGAGTTCAAAGAAATGAATATTACCATTGCTAAGAGCAAACTTGTTCATTTTATAGCACAACTAGATAACTATGGTGAAGTTTTATCCAAGTCTCAATCTTCCAGAGTGAATTCGTTCAAAGAAATATACAATCCTACGTACGACGAATTAGTATCCTATAGTAATCCCGCATTGAAAAGAGCAGATAAAATTGAAAATTACAAGCTAGAGAAAGAGTTGAAAGGAAAATTGCAAATATTAAATGACTACTATAATCAAAATTCCGAAAAAGGCGAGGAAGAAGACGATTCCATGTTTGAGAGATTTGACGAAGAGATTGTTAAGGCGATTTATATTGATCAACTAAGATTGTACAGCATCAGCGCCTTTAATAACTTGGAGCTATTGTCGATGGAATTGCAAGTCTTATCCAACAGACCAAAACAGCGTATAACAGAAATAGACCCTCCTAAATCCAAGGAAGAACCATCAATGGAAAATGATTATGGATATACTTCAAAATTAGAATCCTTACCCTTCAACAATAAAAGCAAGATTTCTGATTTGATTTCGAAACAAGGCAAAATTTTACAACCTTTTACAATAACGTCCAATAAGCAAGATCTCAAGCTGAAAGTCTTTGGCACAGGCCAAGTTCTTCCTTCTATGTCTGTTGAGGAATACCTAGATTATGAATTGGCGAACGGTAAGATGATGAAAGAAGAAGTCAAAGATGAGAAGAATGATAGTGATAGTGATAATTCAGACGAAGAATTAGAAAAGCGACAATGGGATGACTGGAAGGATGATAATCCAAAGGGTAGCGGTAATATGAAAGCAAATTTAGGTTAAATTATATAATTATTTTAATATCTATACATAGATGTACATTATTTTAGTTCAAATCGTCTTCTAATTCTCTTAACCATTCGTAATATTCTAAATTTATTTCATCCAATTTGGTAACTGATAATGAATCAACACTTTTTGATTTTATAATCCACTTATCTTCATCATCATCGAAGCTTTTCAAACAATTTAAAATTATCATGTATAATTCTAAAATCTTCAATTTATATTGTTTGATATCTTCAACAACTGTTGTAGAATTGGCGAGTAAATTCGTTTGCTCATGCTTAAACCTCGTAATAAACATATATAACGATTCAGCTGCACCTCTTTTATCGGCTAATTGACTAGAATCTAACGTTGGGCCGAAAAGCCTCCATGTATAAAGATATTCATAACACTTGAGAGAATTAGCCAATGCTAACTCATTGTTAGCGGTTTCCAATAGTATCGAATCAATTAATAAATAATGTCTAGAGTATAACTTATTCGAATTTGGTGGAAAAATAATGGATATACGTTGATTTAACATTAAGTTGTTTATGAACCTACTAAGTAGATCCTTAAAATCGAAAATCTTTGAAACCTTCGAAGAAGACAAATATGATAAGCACTCATATACCAAATCATATTTTAATGAACTGAGTGCCATCTCAAATATATTTAGATAGAATTGGTCAATATTCAGGATAACTGTTTCATCTGGGTTATTAATTTTCTTCAAGTTTTCAACAGCAATTCTTTCAAATTTCAACGCATTATTTATGAACTCCGCTTCAATAGTAGAAGATGAACCATCAGCTGATGTAACAGCATTAATAGCGCTTGTAGTCGGGGTTATAAACCTTTGACGGTGATGTGAACGATGGCGTAAATCTCTTCCTTGTGATTTTGATAATTCCGATAATGCATGGAAATAGTTTGCTTTTCCTAATTCACTGTCTATACCATCAAATTCATTTAAAAATATCGTGGTGAGGAAAGATTTTATACGTGGGTTGATAGACAACGAGTTTAGGAATTTTTTCTTTAAATCTTCTTTAATAGAATCATTATCAAACTTGAAAAATTCGTGCTTTTCAAATATCAGGAAAAACTCCAATGGCTCATTGTTGATTAAATAAACTAACCCGATCAAAAATCTATCGATGATTTTTGATTGACTTAATTTAGAGAAGAATTTCTCTTTAATTAATAAACTTTCACCATGATTTATTAACTCTATAATAACATCAAGAATAAATTTATCATATGATGAAATGACATGACCATAAAAGTAATCGTAACTTTCAGTCAATTTACCTTCTATAATCAAAGAATTAAGTCTTGGGTTTCTATTGGCTAATCCTGTCCAAAATAACGAGTTTTCGGAATTGCTAAGGTCTGTCGATTCTACTTTAGCATGTATGTTATCTGATTCAAAGCAAGTATTGAAAACACAATCAACAATAACATAACTGGATAATCTTTGAATTAATTTATTAAGCAAGAGTAGGATCTGTTCATTCACTTCACAAATTAAGAATAAAACGACCAAGCTTAATAAAATTGACTCATGGTGACGTTTGATATTTCTGAAAGTTACTAGTGTATTCAATTTAGTCAAAGTACCAATAGTGGCTAGTGGATTTAATTTTCTTATAGTTTCATCAAGGTTATCTGGCTTAATACGCGAATCAATTAACGATGAAATAACATCGAGGACGTCAGGAATACTTTCCAATTCAGTCATAATCAGAGAGATTTCATCTGTCGAAATCTTATTATTAAGAATAGTATCATACAACATAGTAGCCTTATCAGCAGTTACTTTTGAAGCTTCAAGGTTTAGAACACCACGGTAAATTTTATTATATGTCTTTGGAGATAACGCAACTGTTAACCGTTCTAATATTGCTGCCAATTTACCTTCACTGGATGATGGCTTATTATAAAAGAATCCTTCATAGTGATGCGATTGCCTAAATATACTGATATTATTAATATTCAAGGTCAATATAGTTGACTTATTGGCTATGCATAATGCTAATGATTCTTCACCTACTTTCTTAAGTTCTTCACACAAGCAGTCCAATTTATACCAACAAGACTTGCGATCTTGATAATCATTTGCAGCCTTATCAATTGTCTCGATAACAGTCTCACGAATGGAACTATTATATCTAACGCTTTCAAGACCTATATGCTCTCTGAAGATATTTAATGAAGTTGTAATAATCAAGTCATCATAGCTCTCAGAATTCAAAATTTTGTTGGAGTAAAATTCAATATCATGATGAGAAGTAGAATCAGATAATGAGTTCGAACTGTTTGGTTGGGACCAATTTATTGATGATACTGCACCATTATTGAAATGAATTTTATAGGTCACAAGGATTGATGATGTATTTGATTTCCATAAAATATGATAGTTCAAATATTCACCACGACTTTCGCATCTAAAATCTTGAACAAACCATAAGGAATTATGATACTTTGTCTCTTCATCGCCTTGTGAGGAAATTAGCAAATCTGGCAACTGTGGTTGGAAGGTCAAGCGATCTAAGGAAATCAATTCTATTTGAGTCTTATGATCTAAAATCTCCCACGCTTTGAAAAGCAAACCCATCTCATTGTAATTTTGTTTTAAACTATTAGATGTAGTAGTGTAGTGACAAGTTAAATATGCATGACCGGACGCTTCACTTTCAACAACTTGCAAGTATCTAGAAGATACGGAACTTAACCAGGCCGCATCAGCTCTTGATCCCGACTTATCATCTTTCAAATCTATTGGACTACGCGCTTGTTGATGATTTTCTAGATTCCAGAATTTTAACACTTTGTCGACAGTCAATGTTATAAGTATAGTACTAACAGCTACCAAGTCCACAAGCGAATTAGACGAGACTCCATCTAGAACAATATCTTGATTTGAAGTATCTCTCTTGAATAGGCCACTCACAAAATTCAATGGTAATAATGACGTTGGATCACTGAAATTATGAACAGCAAAATCCTTCAAATGCTCCGATCTCTGTAAATGCAATAATCCACCGTCTTTCAAAGAAATTATTATGTTACGAGAATCAATGGCTTTCATAAACGATGGAGGTGATCTTAGTTCGAATGAGTAGGGTATTGATATTCTCCCCCATTGATCGAAATTATTTAATGAGAATTTGGCCTTCTGGTTATCTTCTACAATAAAGTCAGTTAAAGATATTTTCAATGTTATAAACAAATAATTCTCATCAATCAAATCCATAATTATCCATCCTTCATCTTCAGTCTCCAGCTTTTCATAATAAACACTGATACAGTGATTTGATTTAAGTTCATGCGGTAATACCACTTGCAAGCTTTGAAATTTCAAGCGGAAATTATTTACTTGCGAATTCAATGGCGTAAAAGATATAGTCTTCATATCATTTAGAACCACGTACGAAATTTGGTCAATGAATGAGGAGTTTATTTTACTCAAATTGACTATATCACCCGTGCTAGCTAACTGTCTATGAAATTGTTCATTGGGTGTATATTTCTGCAGCGTTGATGGGTATTTAAGAGGTAATTTAACAGTCTGTGCTGCTAAATGCCTCTTGTAACCCATTATATTGACTGTAGCGTAGGATAGATCCATCCTTTATATGCTTAATGGTGTATTTCTTGATATCTATGCTTGTTATTGATACGCTTGTTAATTGAGCGCTTATTTTTTTTTGTTGATGGTTGAGATCATTTTTGTGTTATTTTCTAAAATATGATTATATTAGATGAAAAGTAGACCTACAAAGAATACTTAGAGTTTGAACTCAACCCACCATGTCATCAACTATATTTTATAAGTTTTTATCCCAGAAAACTCAATCGACCATTCATTTCGATGGGACGGGTATAAGTGTGTTTGATTTAAAGCATGAAATCATATTACAGAATCAACTTGGTCAAGGTACAGATTTTAATTTAAGATTGTATCACCTGGAACAGCCAGACTTGGAATACGAAAACGATCAAGATGTTATATCTAGGTCATCCTTTGTTTTAGCAAAAAGATCGCCGAGTTTATCGAAGAATGGGAAATTCAATAATGCTTCAAGATATGTCAGTGGAAAACCACGTATTAATAAGAAGGTGATGAATACAACGGCAACTATGGCAGCCAACGGAGCGGCAAATAAGAATGAGAGTAGACCAGTGGACGAAAATATATCCGAAGAAGACCGTATTAAATTGATGTTCGAAAATCAATCCAACGCATGGGCGCAAACGCAAGATGAGCTTTCTACACATAAGGTGGTATACAATAAGCCATCCGCTACTGGTACTAATCCAGAAGACATACCACCCCCAGGATATATGTGTTATAGATGTGGTGGCAAAGACCATTGGATTAGAAATTGTCCTACTAATACCGATCCTAATTTTGAAGGTAAAAAGATTAAGAGGACTACCGGTATCCCAAAGTCATATTTGAAGACTATCTCCAAAGAGGCGGCTACAGCGGCAGAAAATAATAATGATGGGTCCGATAATCAAATAACAACGAATGAAAATGGTGACCTCGTGGATCAACAGGGCAATACATATATGATTACGGAAACTGGTGAATACGTTATTGCAATGGCCGATAATAAGACTTGGCTTAATTACCAACAAAAGCAGCAAAATGCAGCAATGAAGGCAAAGCAGGAATTTGAATCAAAGATCTTGGAATGTATCGAGAAGGACCAAAGGACAGAGTTCTTGGATCCTTTGGCGAGCTCGATCAAAAAGTTATTGGCACCACCGATAGTTATGACGTCATGCTGTCAGTCTAAAGAAATTTTAAAGAAAATGACAAACTTTAATTACCATCAACCTACTTTGGAACAAGTATTGATTGAAAATGACTTCCACTGTCCAAACTGTGATTCTGAAGATGTCTTCATAGATACACTTATACGAAATGAAGAATTGGAATCGAGTCTCCAGGATTATATCAAAGAAAAGGGGGAACAATTAGGTATCGAAGATCCAATTACTGCCGCAAATAATGCCTTGAAGAGGTCTAGCGAGGGCGATGACGACCAACCAGATGCAAAGAGACAAAACATTGGATTACCTCTGAGACCAAATATGCTTCCAATGGTTTCGCCATTTGGAATGCCTCCAGGTATGCCAATGCCACCTATGCCGATGGCTATGAATCCAAACATGCCAATGCCACCAATGTTTATGCCACCAGTTCCACCACCATTTGCAATGAATAACCAACAACCCCAACAAAAGAAGTAAAAGTCTACTGTCATATAATTGTATAATAACTCTACATTCTATGTATATCAATACACATATTTTATAATTTCTATATTAGTTCACCACCTTCAAAATGTATCATTATCGCTAGTAGTTGGGCTTCATACGATAACCTTAAGTCCATCTGGAACCCTATAATCCTTTGGATTTTACCCGGAGAAACGAAGTTACACAAAATGCAAATTTCAAACGAAAATTTTTATACCATTTTGTCTTTAAAACGTCCAATGCTGTTCTTTCTTTTTCTTGCTTTTCTTTGAATAATATCAATTTGTTTAGTGTATGTTTATTAAAGAACCAACGTTCTCATAATTTACTCATTGGGTTATTACAACGTAAAAGATGATCCAAACATAAATTTCAAACTAGAGTATGTGACTATTAAGAATGATCACAAAAGTATTGCTGATATTAGTTGTTTGCCCGAGTAATAGTGAATTTTATAATTCAAAGTGTTAATACTAACAAGTATAGACATCCTATATTTTTTTTATTCCATTTTTTTTCTAATTCTAATGAAATAAGCAGAATAAGTATGTTACAAATTTGAAACTTATTTGAGATTGATTTATTATGATGATTTAACAAAAACAAAGCTGGAATTACTGGCTGAAACTCTATGATTGATAAGTTTTTGCACTTCCTGATACAATACTTCAATTTCAAATTATTTTTTTGATGTTATCGAACATTTTACTAACAATAATCTTAGGTATGTTTTGATCGTTCATGATACGATATCATTAACCTAAAGCTAACATGAGGAATTATTGCACTGGGCACTGAATATTTTGTGAGTGACAACGCATTTATGGTGGGCCTCAGAAACCCACTGTTACTGATCCTATTGTTTTATTGAAAAATGTGATTAATTGTATTCTGCTGTATCACTATCATTGGACATATATACTAACAAATTTCAATAGACAATATATCCCTTCATTTGGCAAAACTTGATTATAGTTTTGGGCTTGTAATTGTATGTATCTACCGTTTCGTTGAAGAATAATAATAGATAAAAGATGATCTCCTTAGATGACGAGTCAGAATTTCGGGATTCCCGTTGATGACAACCTTTTTTTAATACCATTCATGCAAATCTGATATCTAAATTATTTTAACTTGAAATGAAAATGGAAACAATGACTAACATGATAGAATCAATGAACATTTACAAATTAATCCAGGTGGGTAATTTGGTTAATGCTTTTGATAAAGTACAGCAAATCCAATAAAAGATGAGCTTGAAAAAAAAGACAAGCATATGTCTGAATCTTTAATGAAGAGAAACTTTTTCGTGTCTGATATTATTTGTTGTATGCTTTATCAATTGTATATAAATTACTCATCCTCGTATTAACGGATTTTATAATCAGTCGATTATTTGTTCTTTAAAGTGTTTGAGTGAGAAAGATTTAAACGATAGCATATTGAAAGTTAATGATGACTTCACCACATTTATCACGACGGTCTACTGCGTATTGGAACTTGTAATTCCTTTACTTTGATGATAATTTTAGGCCTTGACCGGCCGTGGTTCCTGATATAACTTTTAATGCTTTTGTTTAAGTCTTTCTTCGCTCAAATTCGTTCGAGGTCCCCAACATAAAAGTATGTATTATATATCACGGCGAATACATTGTATTTAAAATGATGATTTTTATAATTTCTCGAGAACATCAATGAAGAACTCCAAAAAAAATTCGATTTGCATGTCAGTCTGATTTTTCAACTTTGTATTCTATCATAACCAGCTAGACTGTTAATATGGTATACTAACAATAATCTAGTGTTTATAGTAATAAAATATTTATCTTCCATAAAAGTTGTAGAACTTTTGATAGTGCGCGGCATCGACATCATCACCTTTATTTATATAATTTGACACTCTTGAAAGACATTTGAAGGAATACTTAAGGATACTTAGATAAAGTAAATATAGTATAAGTGGGAATGCACTTGAATTTTCACAAACCTTCTGGAGGTTCAAAGAGTCTTGGGAAGTCTCCTACAACGTCTAGTGGAAGTACCCCATCTGACGATCCCCCATCTTATGATTTCACAGTATCTTCTACGACATCAAGCGGTTCAATAACTAACGCATCCTCGCCAATACGGAGACCTAATTCAAGTTTGATTTCAAGAGGAAGCCCATCAAAGAATCAAAAACAACAAAAAAATGTTCCCTATAGACCATCCGATGATTTGAAAAACTATAGCAAGATCCTTAGCAATTCCAATGAAACAAACTTATTATCTCCTGCTAGCTCCAACACCCAAACTGAGTATTTTGATGTCCTACCATCATTTCAAATGTTTCAATCGATCTTGAAAAGAGACGATTCCCAATTCAGTGAAAATTTATCAGTGAACCCTCCTATATATGGGGATGTTACTAACTCATCACCGACTCCCCCAAGCGGATTATCGCCAATATCATCCAATAGAGATAATAATCTAGATTCTATGATGGAGAATGTTAGTGAAAGGATTAATGAGTATGCGTTAGATAACAATGATGAAGAAGAGAACTATTTCTTTGGTGGGGATGAAAATGATACTAATCAAGCCAATGAACATTTAATAAACGAGGAGAATACACCAGTCGCAACTAATGATACATACGGTGAAACGGTATTAGATAACATAGACAAATTGCCAAAATTAAACAATTCTCCAATAGATATCCAAGTTTATGTAACCAAAAGAGTACCACAACCTAATCTACCAAATGATTTAGAAACTAGATTGAAAATGTATTCTAGTGGTGATTTGGTAAATGGATATATTATAATTACAAATACGTCAGATGAGCCGGTTGATTTTGGTTTATTTGTAGTAACATTGGATGGTACTATAAAGACAACTCATTCAAACCCCAATGCTAATCCTGCGGATATACACAAATATGATAAAGTTTTAATAAAAAAGTTCTTGAAGATGTATGATCTCAATGCTTCTTATGGATATACTCAGATTCCCAATAGTGCAGGGATTGAATATGAAGCTTTCACTAAGGACCTTCACGATGGCTGTGAACTTGGATTACCAAACGAAAGAGTTTTGAGGCCTCATACTAAGTATAAAAAATTTTTTACGTTTAAATTTCCTCACAAGCTTTTGGATAACAATTGCATTCACGATGTGTTGCCTCATATATTACCACCTCCATCGATGGGATTAGATAAAACCTGTTTTTATAATAGGGGTGGTACTATTGTACTTAATAAGGCGTTAGGATACGGATTTCTAAATGTGAGAGGCACTCCTTTGTTAACCAAAGACTACAGTTTTGATAATATTAGTGTAAGTTATACAATTGAAGCCAAGTTCATAGATAAGTTGAATGCTAAGAATCAAAAAGATCCCTTATCGCAGCATGAGATTAACGACCCAAATTCACAGGCTGACTACGTTATCTCAAAGCACAGTCAATATTTCTTGAGGTTTGTACCAGATTTCAAGGAAAAATTTAAATATTACAATGAAGGTTTTCAATATGGTACTGAGACATTTGGAGCAATAGGAATTGATGGAAAATTATTCGAAAGTTACCTTCATTTGAGTACCTGGAGACAAATCTACGAATTGAATTATAATATAGAAAAGGAAATAGACTCGAAGTTGGCGCGAGAGGAATTCAAAGACGATGATGTGAAAAAGAAGAACTTATCAATCGATCGTACAGTTACCAACTCAAACCTATATTACTTGAATATTAAAGAGCATTATTTACAGAAAGATTGTTCCCAAGCTGAACTTGATGAAGAGCAACAATTTCGAGATGAAAAGATGATTGGATCGAAAGTTCCAGTTACGATATATGGGAAAAAGAAAAAAAAGATTTTGTCATCGTTAGTTAGAATCGGAGAACTGAGCTTGTATGTTAGAGTACCTCATAAGGTTGTTCCTTACACTTCACCAAAATTATTAATGAAATATAACAATGACAATTCTGATGATTTTATATCTGGAGCAGCATTACGTTCGGTAGCTTCAGCATCGTCTATATCTGACAAAATCAAGTTGGCTCCAACCAAATCAAATGATCTAGCTCCAAGAATATCTGCAGCGTCTACAACTAGTATTAGTGATCTCTACAATAGAAGTGCATCGGACGTGCTTAACTCGGTTGACATAGTATTGTCGTTTGTACCTTTTGATAATGCTACGAAACCTCCGCAGATAGACAGTATAGAGACTAACCTTGTGTTTTGGACATACAATGCTGAATTTCCTTTACCTGTGATACTTGAGTACGACTTCTTTTATACAAATCCCGATGAAAGTAAAAGTAAACTACTAGATGATGTTGAAATTACCAGGAATAATTTGCAATCTTTAAAAGATCAAGTTTATAATTATATTCAATTCTTACAGGCTAACAAAATTTACATTTCGAAGACATCTTATTTATATTTAAAGTCAATGAAAACTTTAGGAATCAAGAAGGACACAGTCAAAGAGTACTTCAAGACTCTTACACATTCAACCAATCCAGAGTTATTGAATAATGAACAAGATTGGAAAGCTAAGCAATTGCCAAATAAGAAAATTAAATGGGAAAGAAAGCTTACGGTACCATTAACTACTATTAATAAGAATAATATAAATTTAATACCCAGCTTTCAGAGTTGTTTGGTCGGAAGAATATATTGCTTACAAGTTCTTGTCAAATATAAAGGAAGTGGTGGTGATCAAGATGAGTTCGCAGATAATATAGTGAAGGTCGATGTTCCAATTCTTGTTGGCTGAACGGCCGCGGTGATTGGTGGTGACTCACTTCCAAATGAGGCAATCCAGATTTTTTTAAAATTAACCGCGATTCGCTATCAATCATCGAGTCCAAAAAGATAAATTTTTTTCACTTCTATAATTTAATACTTTAGAAACCCATAATTAATATATAGTAAATCGAAGATGATTAGAGTAATTCAACCACCGTTGATTGCATCTAAACAATTATTCCGTCGTTATTTAGCTACTGGTGGCACATTCACCAACAAAACGTCGCAACTAGACAGGGCTACATTAACAATTAAAGATGGTCCAGTTTTCAGTGGTTATTCATTTGGTGCTAACAAAAATATAAGTGGTGAAGCAGTTTTTACAACTTCGTTAGTTGGATACCCAGAATCAATGACAGATCCATCTTACAAGGGTCAAATCTTGTGTTTTACCCAGCCATTAATTGGTAATTATGGGGTTCCATCGTCGACTCTTAAAGATGAATTTAACTTATTGAAGCACATGGAATCGCCAAGTGTTCAATGTATTGGTATAGTTGTTGCTGATGTTGCATTAGAGTATTCTCATTGGACTGCTGTCGAATCTTTACAACAATGGTGTCAAAGATCTGGTGTAGCTGCCATTTCTGGTGTTGATACCAGACAACTTGTTTCTTACCTTAGAGAAAAGGGGTCTTCTTTGGCTAAGATTACGATTGGCGAAGAATACGATGCAGATGAGGATGCCGCATTTGAAGATCCTGGGTCTGTCAACTTGGTGCATAAGGTAAGTACTAAAGCTCCTTTCCATATCAGCTGTCCAGAAAAGTATGCCAAGGGTCTTCATATTGCAGTTTTAGATTGTGGTGCTAAAGAAAATATTTTACGTTGTTTAGTCGAAAGAGGAGCATCATTAACTGTTTTCCCTTATAATTATCCAATCGATAAAATCGCTAACAAATTTGATGGTATCTTTATTTCCAATGGTCCAGGTGACCCAACCCATTGTTCAAGTACCACTGAAAATTTAGCAAAGACTATGGAAAAATACCATGATTTGCCTATCTTTGGTATATGTTTAGGTCATCAATTATTAGCTTTAGCAAGTGGTGCTAGAACCATCAAGATGAAATATGGTAACAGAGCCCACAATATTCCTGCCTTGGACTTAACTACTGGTAAATGTCATATTACTTCCCAAAATCATGGTTACTCTGTTGACGCTGAAACATTAGACTCTGACTGGGAACCATATTTCACAAACTTGAATGATTTATCCAATGAAGGTATGAAACATAAGTCAAGGCCTATTTTCTCAACTCAATTCCATCCTGAAGCCAAGGGTGGTCCATTAGATACCGCATTCTTATTCGACAAATTCTTCGAAAACATTGAACAATACAGAGCTACTAATGGCTTAAACTTAGGTAACGTTGATGATAGCTTATTGGTAGATATTTTACCAAAGGGAAGAGTGCTTTAAATTGCTAAACATTCCATATAGTTTACATTTAATAGAAAACAATTTTAAATACTTCATTAATATATTATCCATCGTATATAGTTTATCGTATAAGCTAGAATAAAATAGTTGGAAGGTGCCATGATTCGTATACCGCATGTATAAAAAAAATCATGCCATTCGCAAATCGTTTAGGCTGCCAAAGCATTTTATCAAGCGATCATATAAACGATCCTAGTATATAAATAACATGAATTTGTTCCATCGAAGTTTCTGTAGTTTGTAGTATATATTGGAAAATGGATTTATTCAAACGGACATCAGCTTTACTGCCCATATTGGCAAATAGTCACTTGGCATCTAATATCTCTACAGAATCGTATACCGATGTATTTCATAGCTTGCAAAATCTTTCGCAAGGGGACACATCAGTATCCCAGCTCAACATACTTGAAAAGTTGTGGGCTTCATGGTATATTTACATGAATAATGATATCTTGGCTACTGGTATATTATTTTTTGCTACCCATGAACTTATGTATTTCGGGCGGTGTTTACCTTGGTTAATAATTGATCGGATTAGTTTTTTTAATAAATGGAAGATCCAGGATGAAAAAATACCTTCTGACAAGGAGCAGTGGGAATGCTTTAAGTCGGTGTTGAAACTGCACCTACTCGTGGAAGCCTTACCAATCTGGTTATTTCATCCATTATGTGCTACTTTGAACATCTCCATCGACGTCCCATTCCCTTCCTACTTAGTAATGTTCTTACAAATCTGCTTATTCTTTGTTTGTGAAGACTTCTGGCATTATTGGGCTCACAGACTATTTCATTATGGCTGGCTATACAAATATATTCATAAGCAACATCACAGATATGCCGCACCATTTGGCTTGACTGCAGAATATGCGCATCCGGTAGAGGTAATGTCTCTTGGATTTGGAACCGTGGGATTCCCAATCATTTATGCCTACATAACCAAATGCAAACCCTCGCTTGACCTACCTTCCTTGCATTTATTCACTCTTTCGTTCTGGATAACCTTGAGACTATTCCAAGCGGTGGATTCCCACTCCGGTTACGACTTTCCATGGTCACTACACAACGTATTACCGTTCTGGGCAGGTGCTGATCACCACGACGACCACCATCATTATTTTATTGGCAACTATGCCAGCTCTTTTCGTTGGATCGATTATTTCATGAGCACAGAAAGTGGTGAGATTGCGAAAGCTAACAGAGAAAAGCGCATGAGAAGGAGAGCTGAAATTCAAGCTAAGAAATCACAATAATCAATAAATAGACATACAACTAAATTATATATCGAATTACGTATTTGAATACCAGTATATCCATTTCAATCTACGCATATTTGTAGCTTTAAGAGGAGATAATTCCAAGAGTTAGTGATAAATATACGTATCCAGAATGTCGACACAGTCATATAACAAATAACCCCTAATCTCCTCGTGCGCTCCATTCTAACCATAGAGCACCTTGTAGCTACGGAACCAGGATTTTGCAGTTAGGGTCTATACCCTTAACTAAGAATCATCATGTGATGTCAGAGAAACTATCGGACTGTCTTTTGTCGGACAGATTGTCAAATGCGAGTTTGTGTAATTTTCCAGCAAAAACTGAATTTCTCAACGATGGCTCTCGCTACAATAAAAAAAATGTTATAGTGAAAAAAGTCTATTTGCTTGTATAGGTGCCATATACATTTGGAATATCAACAGTAAGGTATGTGACTTCATAATTATAGCATGAGATAAATGTACTAGATTATATACTCCCAGGAAGAACGAGCAAAGCAATTATGATGAAGATAAAGAGTGAGAAGTAATATTGGAAAATGGCATTAAGACATGAAAAATCAATGAAGACATAGTCTGAAGAAGAATTAAGTACTTATACAAGAAGAGGAGGGCATAATGTAAGATTATTACATTCAAACTGTAGTGTATCATTCTTCTGAAGCCAGTTTTCAGAGAGATAATTTGTCAAACTCGCCGACCCATAATTAGACCGAGAAACGGAAAATGTTTTCGTACGAGGGAATAAAGGCTAGGGAACATGTAATGAAAGTCTAAATCGAAGTTGGAAGCTTTACGTCGAGAGATAAAATTTTCGTACATACATTTCCATGCGTGAAAAATTTGATGAGAATTATTTTAATTGTACTGAACAAGTTATACTAACCCATTTAGAATGTCTAGATTAAACGAATATCAAGTTATCGGTCGTCGTCTCCCAACTGATTCTGCTCCAGAACCAAAGTTGTACCGTATGAGAATTTTTGCTCCAAACACTGTTGTTGCTAAATCTCGTTACTGGTATTTCTTACAAAAATTACACAAGGTCAAGAAGACCCTTGGTGAAATCGTTTCCGTTAACACCATCGCTGAAAGCCACCCAACCAAGGTTAAGACTTTCGGTGTCTGGATCAGATACGAATCTAGATCTGGTATTCACAACATGTACAAAGAATACCGTGACGTTACCAGAGTTGGTGCTGTTGAAACCATGTACCAAGATTTAGCTGCTAGACACAGAGCTAGATTTAGAAACATTCACATCTTAAAGGTTGTTGAATTAGAAAAGACTGAAGATGTTAAGAGACAATACGTTAAGCAATACTTAACCAAAGACTTGAAATTCCCATTACCTCACAGAATCCAAAAATCTAAGAAGTTATACCAAGCTCAAGTTCCATCTACTTTCTACTAAGCTAATTGTAATGTTTATTATTTTTACTTGCTGGTTGTAATTTTAAATTGGTTGTAATTATTGAAATTTGGATATAATTTTAACTCTACTTATATAAAAAATATATGTGATTTATATTAATTATTTACTCCGTTTTAATGGCTCGTTTGTATAACTCTCACCTCTGAAAATTGGTAGGATTCTCGCCCCTTTAATTTGAATTGCTTATAACCTAGTAATCATCATTTGTCTCTTATTATGTCGTACGGATCTAAAGCTGCTGAACGTGTTGCCAATAAGATTGTCTTAATCACTGGTGCTTCATCTGGAATTGGTGAAGCAACTGCCAAAGAAATTGCATCAGCCGCTAATGGCAATTTAAAATTAGTGTTGTGTGCTAGACGAAAAGAAAAGTTGGATAATTTATCTAAAGAATTGACTGACAAATATTCATCCATCAAGGTTCATGTTGCTCAACTAGATGTATCTAAGCTCGAGACTATCAAGCCATTTATCAATGATTTACCGAAAGAATTCTCTGACGTGGATGTATTAGTCAACAATGCAGGCTTGGCTTTGGGCCGTGATGAAGTTGGAACCATTGACACAGATGATATGTTATCGATGTTTCAAACTAATGTTTTAGGGTTAATTACCATCACACAGGCTGTTTTGCCAATCATGAAAAAGAAGAACAGCGGAGATGTTGTTAATATAGGTTCAATTGCTGGAAGAGACTCTTACCCTGGAGGTGGAATTTACTGTCCAACTAAGGCAAGTGTCAAGTCGTTTTCGCAAGTTTTAAGAAAGGAATTGATTAGCACCAAGATTAGAGTTCTTGAGGTTGACCCTGGTAATGTTGAAACTGAATTTTCAAATGTCAGATTCAAGGGCGATATGGAAAAGGCAAAGCTGGTTTACGCGGGTACTGAACCATTATTATCCGAAGACGTAGCTGAGGTTGTCGTATTCGGACTTACAAGAAAGCAAAATACCGTTATTGCTGAGACATTAGTCTTTTCAACCAATCAAGCCAGCTCATCTCACTTATACCGTGAAAGCGATAAATAACTTTAGATTTAGTATTTGAGTATAGAATACAAGACAGTTTAAGTATAGCGTATGAATTATACTAGAGTAGTAGTGATAATTCGTTAATGTCATGGACAATTATGAGGTGCTTAAGTGCGAAAAACTAAAGCTAACCCCAGTATTTATATATTATTTATTCTAGTCAATTCTTACTACAATATGTCATTTGGAGCCAAGGCTGCTGCACGTTTAGCTAACAAGGTTATTTTAATTACAGGTGCTTCTTCGGGTATTGGCTCTGCAACTGCCAAAGAACTTGCTTCCGCTGCAAATGGAAACATTAAGCTTATCCTAACTGCCAGAAGGGAGGACAGATTAAAGAAATTATCCAGTCTGTTAATGAATGATTTTCCATCGCTTAAAATTCATTTGGCTAAACTAGATGTTTCAGTTGTTAATTCGATTAAACCATTCCTCAGTGGTTTACCAGGAGAGTTTTCTGATATCGATGTTTTAATCAATAATGCGGGTAAAGCATTGGGGAAGGATGAAATTGGTGAGATCAAAGACGAAGACATTCAAGGGATGTTTCAAACAAACGTCTTAGGGTTAATTGGATTGACTCAAGCAGTCATTCCTCGTTTCAAGGAAAAGAATAGTGGAGACATTGTGAATATTGGTTCAGTCGCTGGGAGAGAAACCTACCCAGGAGGTGGGGTCTATTGTGCAACCAAGGCTAGTGTCAAATATTTTTCTCAAGTATTAAGAAAGGAATTGATTAACACCAAGATTAGAGTTCTTGAAGTTGATCCCGGTGCTGTTAATACTGAGTTCTCTTTGGTTAGATTTTATGGCGACCAGGCTAAAGCTAATGAAGTATACGAAGGGGTTGAACCCCTTCTAGCTGAGGATATCGCTGAGGTAATTGTCTTCGGTATTACTAGGAAGCAAAAAACCGTTATTGCGGAGACTTTGGTTTTCCCGACTTACCAAGCAGGATCGGCAAACATTTATAAAGGCCCTCTTGAATAATAAATATGAATGCAAAATGTATTAGTACTAAATATTCTATATACTATGATTTCAAAAACTTAACTGTTCCAAAGTCTTTGTTAACTTTGCAGCACCATCAACTGCAGTGTTATTATCAACACTAACTTTAGCCCTATTCATTTCTAATCCTGCCAATAATACGCAAGCTTTGCAAATTTTATTTGATGTTAAGTACCCACAATTTTCACATCTATTACCGTCCTTAAATTCCCTTGTGCCAATTGTAATTGACCCATCAGCATTGATCTCATGCTCATTATCCACCTGAGTCTTTTTCTTGTTTTTATATTGTTGAGTCCTCTTCTTTTTAGGAGCTAATGCCAAGTGCTCTCCACTATAAATAATATCCATAATACAAGAAGGCCTTATAGCTTCTAACGATTTTAACAACTCTCTTGCTGTGCCTCTAAAGGCTTCTGGTGCATAAGAGCATTCAGTTGAGAAATAATCTAATTTCTTATAATGAGCATACAACACAATTTCTTTTTGATATGAGTATTTAAATGGTTTGGATCTCTTAATGGGAGAGCCTGTAGACTGTGTTAATATGGTACATGATTTCTCTAATCTCGCTGTATCACCACGCAATAAGTTCATCAAGACTGTTTCTGCCATATCGTCTGCATTATGACCTGTAACAACATGATTTATTCCCAACTTTGCTGCACCTCTGTCCAAGGCCTGTCTTCGCAAAACACCACAGTATGTGCATGAGGACCTAATACCAGCACACGAAACGATTTCATCCATAGACCAATTATATAAATCTTTATAAGATATAATTTCCAAAGCCATATTATATTGAGCCTGATTCCTTTTAACTGTAGCCAAAGAGTCATCTCTGTATCCTTTAATACCCTCATCAATAGACAAAAGAACGAGTTCTAATCGGTAGTCGTATCTCTCATTCAACGTCTTCAAAACAGATGCAAGCACAGTGGAGTCCTTTCCTCCCGATGCCCCTATCGCAACCTTATCTCCGGGTTGGAATAAATTAGCATCAGCTATAGTATTATGTATTTCAGTTTCAAAAACATTGTAAAAGCATTCTTTACATAATTTTTGAAGATTTTTAGGTCTCTTCATCACTGCCTTACGGCCATTGCAAAGTTCACACAAGGCTGAAAGTTTAATCTTCTTAGTTGCTACTTTCTCTTCAGGCATTATCTTTTGCTTTACGTATTATTATTTGGCCTTATAATTCGTGTTCTTTGATAGAATTTTATCTTACTATGATTATAATGCCATAAAAAAAAAATTTCTAAACCTCATTTCTTGCGGCTGAACGTTAACGATATCAAACTATAAAATTTCTGTATATTTAATTAAAACTAAAAGAACAATATTGGGTTATAAATTAAATAAAAATTAGACTATGATATGTAATAATCATCAGCATCTTTTATAAGCACCATTCATCGTTATCATGATCATCAAATCTATGAATCAAAAGTACACCCCAATCTTTCTATGCAGAGAAGCCATGCAAAAATAGGAATGATAGTTAGGAAAGAAAAGTCAATTTGTACAAAGAAAGGTTCAAACTTAAGCAGTAGTTTGGAATTCATCATTGTTAGCGTTAACGTTAGCGTATCTGAATCTATTGTTTTCCTCATGTAATAATTCCTTTTGTTCCTTTTGTTGTTGTTGCTGTTGCTGTTGTTGCTGTTGTTGTTGCATTGGTTGCTTTCTGCTGTAACCGTTAGAAGCGGTCTTCTCATTCTTTTCTGTTAATAAGCCAACCTTTTCGTTCATAACAATAGCTAATTCTTGTAACTTCGTTCTTTGGTGGTCATTAGTTGTGAAGTTCACGAAGCTCTTAGATTCATCTATAGAGCCGCTGATATCTCCAGGTTGAATCATCTTATCGATTATAGAATACACGGACTCCTTTTCAATATCGAAAATAGCTGATAATTTTGCAATAGATAATTTGGTGTAAATGGATTTGTAAGTAAAGATGTAAGTTCTTAACCCTTCAACTTGTAATTGTTTCTTCATCATAGATAATAACTGCTCGTTATCTGGGATAAGTTTCCAAATCTTAATCGAAGATAACAATTTGTAGGCCTTTGCCCAGTCACCCTTTTGCAATGCTATTGAAGAGTGAACAACGTGATCCTTAATACTTTCTGGTGGGCCAGTGAAATATTGCCTCTCATGGAAATCCAACTTGCTCTTGAATGATTTAAGAGAAGCCTTACGCTTAGAATCTTTAGAAGAGCTAGAAACTGCAGCCATAGCTGGGATTTCTATTAATAAGGAGCTAGTCATAAAAACACATTCCAATAATTCTAAATTAATGTGCATGTGGAATGGTAATAACTTTTGCTTTTCAGCAGTGGTAGCTTGACTTGGATACTTGGAGTTGAAACCTTGACCTAACAATTCCTTTAATCTTTGAGAATTAGCAATTTCATTTAATGCTTGATGAGATTCTTCAATAACACCAGCTTTGAAAGCACTTAACCCTAATTGCACCAATGCTCTATTATACATGACCTGCAATGAAGATTCAGAATTATGAATAGTACTATAAATATGGGATGATAAAAATAAGTCCCTGGCTTTGACATATTGGTTGTTAATTGCATAATAGTAAATGCTGCATAACAATGCATTCTTACCATAGATGGACTTGGCATTTTGGGTCAAGAAGTCAGCTAAGCCAACAACTAAATCATTTGGATCAGAATTTCTTGGAACAATTGT
Source organism: Debaryomyces hansenii CBS767 (assembly GCF_000006445.2). Classification (NCBI taxonomy): domain Eukaryota; kingdom Fungi; phylum Ascomycota; class Pichiomycetes; order Serinales; family Debaryomycetaceae; genus Debaryomyces; species Debaryomyces hansenii. The sequence continues at coordinate 233,249 of NC_006049.2, forward strand.
TGAATCAACATTTGTGTCAATATTCTTCCATGCTTCAGTTTCATTAGCAGCGATTAATTGATTTGGTTTATAATGGATATGTTCTAATCTTCTCATTACAATTCTAAATAATTGTCCAGCTTCATGTTTCGATCTTATTTCTACTGGAGTAGTAGATTCGACGTACAATTGACCTTTCACAATCAATTTGTAGATAATGCTTTCGTCTTTTAATCTTTGAATATATTCGATAGAATGTGGATCGGAATATTGTAAAGATCTGGTAAATTCGTCATCTAATCTTTCAATCAAGGAAGCGATAGATCCAAATACAACCTTGACACCATCAGCATTGGCAGGAGGTTCGATATCAATATCATCGGTAACTGTACCTAATTCAGAAACTTGGTATTCTTTAGACTTGGATTTCAATAATTGCAAGAATGAATTAAGATCAGCTTCATTCTTCTTCCATTGATCAATTGGCATAAATGATTGATTAGAAGAAGCATCGAATCTGATTGACAATAACATTTGGTAAATAGAAATCAATTCAAATGGAGTACCGGTAGACGACGTATCATTCAACAAGTCCTCTAAGGTTTGGATTTGCTCAACCTTGTCGATGTTTTTCTTACCACGAGTTTCTGAAATTTGCTTTAAAGTTGTGAAGATTGGACTGAAAGTCTTAGCACCTACAGAAGTAAAGGCATTCGAATCTTCATCACCATTAAGTTGAGGTGCACCAGCAATTGTGCTTGCAATACCTTCTAATGGCTCTTCTGTTTCAAATAATTCTGGTTTAGTTCTGAATAAGTCCATATGAGATTGATATTCTTTAATTTGTTTCTTAACTCTTTGTCTTACGGTGTTGAAAGCTCTGGAATACGTGGCATTCATTTTCTTGGTAGATTCCTTTTCATTGGTAACGGTTTCATTAATATAATCTTCTAAATTAGCCAAGCACTTAACATAAAAATTTGGAGTACCAATTTTTTGTTGTCCTACTTTTATTAATAAACGACCTAACTTTTCGAATTCTGCTAAAATGTTAGTCCAATTTCCTACTCTCTTTGCGGTATTAATGGATTCAATTGAGTCTCTCATGTCATCTAACAATTTATCCTTTGCGGACTTAACAACTTTTCTACCTTCGTCATCACTGTCTGAATCTGAACCATCTCCGGAACCTTTCATAAAATCTTTCTTTAAAAAGTAAGTTGGACCAGATGGTGCTCCATCGGAGTCTGAATCACTAGAATCATTGTCAGAGTCATTTCCGAACTCAGAATCTGATGAGAAATTATCTTCTTCAGATTCAGATGAAAGTAATTCTTCCTCAGAAGAACTCAACAAGTCTTCTTCTTCCGATGACGAATCAGAAGGGTAGCCTGAAACAAAGAAACGAGACATTTTACTTATTCAATGATTTAAAACGCCGTTGTCTTGATTTTATTCGACGGCTTATACCTTTAAATCAAATTTTCCAACGAACGATGGTTTAAAACGCACAAAAAAATTTCAGAGATAATTTTCGTGTGTATACTGTTATTTACACGCATGTACCTTATATTACCCTAGATTATGTCCTAACTACTACTTCCCCTACACTAAATGGAGTACTATTTACTTAATTGTCAACTTTGTAGCTTCTAACTTTCAGAAACTTAAATGCCTTTTCATTCTTAAGAGGAAATTCCGTTTCCTCACCTTCTCTATCGTCATCTTGACTCAATTTTTTACGGATAGCGTAATATGTAATCCAATTAAGCTTGCTATGTTTAAATATACCGCCTAATGATTTAATCTGGAAATGGTAATGGAAATTGTAATATGGAACAGACCCTTCGTTTATCTCGATGTGAATCTCGCCATTAGTCGAGATAGTCCATTTTCCATGATAAATGTTGTGGCTCTCTTTTGTGGGGACTTGGGTATTAGTCATTACTGTTTTAGCACTCGGATCTACAACAGTTGGGATTAGGCTTTTTTGTGAGTTGTATTTCAGTAAGTTTGGAATCACTCTGTTAGGCTCTAAGGTTGATAAAACTTTGACACATGTTCCATCAGGATAAAACCGCAAGTATCTGTAATATGTGATAGTTTTTACGGGATTTGACCAGCTGGATGAAAACTCTGCCTTTCCTCCTTCGCTGTAGTAATTGATGACACTTATATAACAACCATGAAATTTAATAAATGGCCTGTTGCGTAACATGTACTTCCAAGAGTTCTGGTACTGCGGTAAAATCATCAATTGATCATATGGTACAGGCAATGAAAGAGAATCAGACATACCTGGTGCCTGCATTGACTCTAGGTATAACTTGTTTTCATAGTAGACCTGTTGAGGATAAACCAAATAGCACAATTTTCTCCAAATATTTTTTGATCCCAAACCTAGGAATGCATTCTTTTTACATGTTATTGAAAAATTAAACCATGACTCTGGATTCGTTATAAGTAGTATTTCAAATATATGCATCCATATGTCGTTTGGTAAATGCATTAAAGCCGAAATTGGTTTTAGGTTCTTTATCGTATCCGCATCCAAATCTAAATTTTGAAATTTAATAGTCACCATATCGTCATGCTGCTGATCTGGATTATTAGGATCTGGTGCATGAGCTTCTGCGTTCAGAAATGATTCAAGTAGCTTATCAACATCAATGGATCGTACCTTCGCTTCATCTACCCTTTTAGCAATATTTTTGCCTCCTTGCTGTTTCAACTTATACACATTATGAGGTACCCGTTTTGTCCTATACAATAAGTCCACCTTTTCATTAATCCTAAAAGCCTTTCTGTAGAATTCCACGGCATCCGACATCGAGCCATGAGACTCTTTCTCAATTCCCTTCTCAAATAATGCTATTGCTTCATTATCTTCAGCTGATAAACTTGTTAGTAGCGAAGTATGAGTATTAACATCATTTTGTAAGTTATTATCAATTATTGAAGTCCCACTGCTCATTTCGCTACGAGTGACAGATTTCACAAGCTAAATTCTTGTTGCAGTATAGTTAAGTTCTTAATAAATAATTAGCATTCGACTATCTATATGAGGTTTGTATTATATGCAGTATGTTTTCATTATCTATGTACATCAAGATGTATTTAACTCAACAAATCATCTAGGAAATCCTGATCTGGTAACGTCTTTGGTTCCTGATAATTCGGTCTATAGTTCTTTGTTGAATACGTATTCTGATGTAAGCTTTCATTCTTTGAAGCTAGTTTCTTATCCTTAGAAATACTCAAACTCGATAAGAAGCTGTCTATATTATCATTATGCTGTAAATTTTCAGGCGTGCTGTTCACCTTCTTTGGTTCATTCTTATGTTTGACATCCCCTAATAATATATCTATATCGTCATCTAGTTCATTATCGACAAGGGCAGGCGCACCCAGGTTATTGTTTATCAATTTGGAATTCAAATTCTTTAGCTGGTCTGCATCATTTTCATTAAAATTGTTTATCTCTATTACCTTTGATTTGGTATTTGGGCCAGATTCTGAAACGTTGAATCTTGTTTTTATTTGGTTGTAGAATTTATTCTGTTCCGATTTTACAGCTCTTTCTGCATTTTCTTTAATTTCTTCTTCAGTCAAGTTTCTTAGGGTATGGGTATCTTGGTAAGGCGCCTTTGACTTGTTGACCAAAGATGACTCCCCAATTCTGAACCCATCAAGTTCACTAGCAGGAATCTTATCAATGTTACGTCGCTCCTTTTGCGAATAATATGACAGGTTGTAATCGTCTATGTCTTTCGTCACGGTATCAGAATAACTTTCTATGCCATATTCTTCCAAAAGATTGTCTTGCATTCTATTTTTCGGTAACTTTCTATTCTTTTTGGTCTTAGTTAATACTGTATCTTTCGATACATATTCATCAAGCTTTGTCTTCTTTTCTTCTGCGATATTCTCTTTAATTCTATTTTCCTCCGATCCAAGGTAAATACCATCTTGTTCCTCTCTGTTTCTTTCTGCTTCATTTGCCTCCTCCTTGCTATTCTCTTGTTCCTCGATAAGACCTTGCAAAATTTGTTGTTTAATCTTTTCTTTCTGTTCTCGAGTTAGATTTTCTTTGCCTATTTCTGGATAATATTGATTTAAGAGCTCTTCGTCCTCTTCCGAGTCCCATTCACTATCACTGTCTTCAAGAATTATTTGTTGATTACTTGTACCAGCACGTTTAGAAGACCATTTAGGTCTTTGGTCTGGCTCAATAGAAACAGGTTTCTTGTTCAACCCATGTTTCTTCAAGTACTTGGTTTTGGCTTTCCTATCCCATTTAGAGTTCTTCAATACCATATCTTGCAATTTAGTAGCTCGTCTAATGTCGTTATTAGAGACTAAAGATCTCAATAAAATTAGGCTCACACAAAATTTATGCTCGCCCGTCGTTTAAATGTGCTTCGATTTCAGTTATCATTACCCATATACTATAACTCTATAGATAGAAATGTCTGAAGAAGATAAGAAGGACCCTCCCAAGTCTATTGAGGACTTGATGAAGCTTTTATCTATGGGGGAGTCGTTAACCGAACCCCAACAGAAACAAATGAAAGACTATAAATTTTGGAAAACCCAACCAGTTCCTAGTTTTGATGAAAAAATTGATTCCGAGGGACCAATTGATCAGACAAAAACACCAGATGATATTCCTGATACTCCATTACCGTTACTCAATGAGTTCGAATGGAGCACAGTTGATTTGGAAAAGACAGATCAATTAGACGAGGTTTATAAGCTTTTGTATGAGAACTATGTTGAAGATCAAGACGCAACTTTCAGATTCAAGTATTCTCATGAATTCTTTAACTGGGCTTTGAAGCCACCAGGATGGCGTACAGAATGGCATGCCGGAGTTCGTGTTAAGGAAACAGGCAAATTGGTGGCATTCATAGCTGCGATTCCTATCACTTTGAAGTTAAATAAATCCCAAAAGGTTATTCCTAGTGTTGAAATTAATTTCTTGTGTGTGCACAAGAAATTAAGATCTAAAAGACTAGCACCTGTAATGATTAAAGAAATCACCCGGAGAGTCAATAAATATGATATTTGGCAAGCGTTGTATACTGGCGGTGTCGTTTTACCATCACCGGTCGCAACTTGTCGCTACACTCATCGTCCGATAAACTGGTCTAAATTATACGATGTTGGATTCTCCCACTTGCCGGCAAACCAGACCAAATCTGGGATGCTTGCTAACTACGCTTTGCCAAATACCACTAAAACCCAAGGTTTGCGTTCCATGAAGATTGAGGACTTAGACCAAGTTTACGATTTGTTACATAAGTTTCAAGAAAAGTTTGACATTGTTCAAGTTTTTGAAAAGGACGAACTTGCACATTGGCTATTGGGTGGTAAATCAACAGACACGTCATCTAACGTTATCAAGTCGTACGTGGTTGAGAATTCTGAAGGCAGTCTAACCGACTTCTTTTCATACTATTTATTACCGTTCACGGTATTGGATAATCCATCGCATGATGAATTAGGAATTGCGTATTTGTATTACTACGCCTCCGATACTGCCTTCAAAAATGATGATGAATCTGCCTACAAGCAAAGATTATCCTCTTTGATGAGCGATGCCCTCGTTACTTCCAAAAAATACAATGTTGATGTTTTCAATTGTTTGTCTTCGCAAGACAATCCATACTTCATCAAGAATTGTAAGTTTGGAAGTGGTGACGGTTTCTTGAACTACTACTTATTTAATTACAAGACATGGCCTATAACCGGAGGAATTGATCCCCAAACTAAAGAACTTGTTGAAGATAAGAGTAGTGGAGTTGGTGTTATTTTATTGTAACCTCTAATTATTAATATTATGATAATCTCTGACATGCTTCATCTATTTTATAATTTATTACAACTACTTAGTTAAGACTATATGATTGCAACAGTAGGAATCTCTATATTACAGTTTAATAGGGTTTACAGGTTTTATCGAATTTTTTTTTTTTTACTGCTGAAAAATATTGTGCAGCCTCATCTCAAAAAGATGAATAGATTCCCGATCATTATAACCTTTGTAAGAAAACCTAATTATAAACTTGAGTAAAAAGGATGATATCTTCAAGTTGTTGGGTACCAAGAGGGTTTGCCTCTGAATTTCCGGAAAAATATGAGTTGAATGATGAAGAAATGGAAAGGATTACTGCAATGGCCAACCTTGAATTAAACGATGCTAAAGAAGGATTAGAGGAGGCTCAAGAGCAAGAAACTGAGGGAAAGAAGTCCACCCAATTGAGAGACCAGATTGAATTAGATGATGATTTAAAAGAATACGATTTGGAAAACTATGATAATGAAGACGATGGAACTGGAGGTGAGAATATAACAATGTTTCCAGGGTTATCGAATAGTGATGCTAAATATCATCAAGGTGAAGAAGGTGAAAACGATGCATACTTAAGTTTGCCAACTGATGTTGATCTCCAAGAAGAAAAAAAAGAATCCCAAATATATCCTACTGATAACTTAGTTTTGGCTACAAGAACTGAGGACGACATTTCATATCTTGATGTTTATGTCTACGATGACGGTGCAGGTGCGCCTGAAGGATCCAAAGAAGAGGAAGAGGATAAGTTTGATGCAGATGTAGCAAAGGGCTTAGTTAGAGATTCCAACTTATATGTCCATCACGATATAATGTTACCTTCATTTCCATTATGTGTTGAATGGATCAACTATAAACCAGGTCAAACTGATCTCGCAGAAAACGATAGTAATGTTGGTAACTTCGCTGCCGTCGGTACCTTTGACCCTCAAATTGAAATTTGGAACTTGGATTACATAGATAAGGCATTTCCAGATTTAATTTTAGGTGAACCACCACAGCAGAACTCGTTCACGGCTTTATCTAAAAAGAATAAGAAGAAGAAGAAGTCAAAAACCCATGTTACTACTCATCACACTGATGCTGTTTTGTCATTAGCACATAATAGAACTCATAGAAATGTATTAGCATCCACTTCGGCCGACCACACTGTTAAATTGTGGGATTTAAATACCGGTACAGCTGTCAGATCATTGAACAATATACACGCTAACAAAACCGTCTCTTCATCTCAATGGCACTCGCAAGAGGCTTCTATCTTATTGACTGGTGGGTACGATGGTACTTGTGGTGTGACTGATGTTAGAATTTCAGATGAATCGCAAATGACTAAGAATTATAAGGTGGCTAATGGGGAAGAAGTTGAAAATGTTAGATGGGGACATTCGCCAGAGATTTTCTATGCTGGTACTGATAACGGTAATATTTACTGCTTTGATGTTAGAATCGTTGATAAACCATTATGGACTTTGCATGCCCATGATGCAGGAATTTCATCTTTGGATGTTAATAGTCATGTTCCTGGAATGTTAGTAACGTCTGCTATGGGTGAAAAAGTTGTAAAGCTTTGGAAATGTCCAACAGAAGGTAACAAGGGTCCTTCGATGGTTTTATCGCGTGATTTTGGTGTTGGTAATGTTTTGACATCATCATTTGCTGATGATATTGAAGTCGCAGGTAATTTGACAATTGGTGGTGTCAGTGGTGCATTAAAGATGATGGATACATTTTCGAATAGATCGGTCCGTAATTCATTCCGTGATGAATTAAAGCAGTTGCAAGTTCAAGCTAAAGCATCTGCAAAGGAGCAAGGCAGAGCTTCAAGACTTGCTAGAAAATATCAGAATGATTCTTACAAAGAAAACGTTATGACTGTTGAAGCTGGTGACTCAGATGACTCTGATTCTGATGGTGCTGATGGTGCTCATGAAATGGAAGAAGATGAAGATTGAGACATGCATTATACCGAACTTTATATTATTTAGTTGTATAGAATCAATAATAGTATGATTTTTTAGTTCCTGTAAACCATAGAGTTTGCCACTGTATAACAATCATGTAATGCCTTGAAAATAGATATTTTAAAGGTCAAGTATATGTTCGTCTCATAGTGAACCGATTTAGTTTAGTATATCAGAAATTTGGTCCCTTGGCCCAGTTGGTTAAGGCGTGGTGCTAATAACGCCAAGATCAGCAGTTCGATCCTGCTAGGGACCATTTCTCTCTATTTACACAGGGCGTGTGGCGTAGTTGGTAGCGCGCTCCCTTAGCATGGGAGAGGTCTCCGGTTCGACTCCGGACTCGTCCAATTTTTTTTTGATAAGCTCCTATCCTTAATTTTGCAGCCTCAATATTTACACACAAAGAGAATGTGGTGAGTAAAAACAAAATTCGACTTCGTTAGACACTCGATAGACGTGATGAAACAAACATTCGTTTCAATTCAGAGTGTATACTAGTTTACTAATACTTCTACTCAAGTTCAGAGACTTACTTTAATTTTATCTTTATTCTATCTAAGCAGTTATCTAGGCGGAGTATTATCTATTACAACCGAATGTCGTACTAACTAACTATCTTGTTATAAAATTCACACATTTACCTACTGATTATAGTTCTATTGTAAAATCAGTTAACTCAATTTTACTGAAAATATAATGCATCTGAGTTCCTTCATGTGGGTCACCAGCTTCAGACACTAGTCTCAAACTGTGAACTGTTCGTTCAAATACTTCCCTAATATACGGCTTGAATTTCAAGTAGTCTGGGTCCTCTTCTATCATATCGGCAAACATTTTCAAAGCATTAGCCATGTCACGGCTGTTTCCACAGTAACCTGAATATATTTCTTGCACGAATGAACACATATGTATTCCTTCTCTATCTTCATAACCAAGCCATTTTTCAGCCTGCCAAAAATTCAGATACTCGTCTGCTAATTCGTCTAAAGCGTCTTCTTCAACTATATCGTGGTCGCATATAAGTACACCCCATAAGCTATAGAGACATATATTCTGATGTCTCAGATCTCCACTGCACCAATCAAATAAGTACACAATACTAGCAGAACAACTAGAGCACGCAGAACGGTGTTTAAGTTTGCCGGCTATTTCATGAATATCGTGTACCGATCCATGATCTGATCGTATTATTATTTCTGGTTCAATATCTACCAATGAAAACATCTTCGCTTTCCTCTGCCCCTACTTTTCTTTCATAAACATAGCCACTCCATAATGACCGTATAATTTTCTCATCCATGTATTCCAATTCTTTTCTATGTGACTAACAGATTGCACTTGTAATTGAACTACACACGTAGTTGCGTGCTCCTAAATTAGACAAATTCGATAATTATGGAAAACTGTAGATCATAGGTTATCAAAATGAAAGAATCTAGCATAGCAGGCATTTGGTCTACAGGGCATACAACCATAAATTCAATAGGACTATGCCGGCTTTCCAAACAATAGTCGACCAGCAAGGATAATCGAAAGGTGATGATCTGCTCGGTAAGGTTCAATACGAGCGATCTCAGTATGCAGATTAGATGCTTGGTCCGAGAGTACCATAACACCGTTCGAAACTTGCTACCGGACGGGATGCTGATGGTGGATGAGCTATAGGAGGAGTTTCGGAAGCACGCAAAAGATATGTTCAGCTGCAGGCATTTAGCATATCCAGATTACAATCCAAAATAAGTCTACAGTGTAACGCATAATAATAAGTTACATATTATAAGTTCGAAGTAAAATACATAATTAGATAAGTTAGTTGATTATTGAACCTAAATGACAACGTCTTTAGCTAAACTCTTCTTGTAATCCAAGATAGTACCATCCCATCTAGTGGCACCCTTGTTCTCAATGACATAAATATCCTTGGCAACCTTATCCAATAATCTGAAATCGTGCGAAACAACGACAACACCACCATTGAAAGCCTTGATGGCTTCTGCCAAAGAATCAATAGTACTCAAGTCTAAACCGTTAGTAGGTTCATCCAATAAAATTAAATTAGGAGCTTCTAAAGCTAACAATGCAAAAACAACACGAGATCTTTGACCTTCCGACAAAGTAGCCATTTGAGAAGTTTGACCTTCACCAGTTAAACCATAACGACCTAATTGTTGTCTCCAGTATTGGAAATCTTGAGAAATGTGGGAAAATTTGTCACGGACGAATTCCAATGGGTTCTTAGTCAAGTCTAATTGTTCAGCAGAATGTTGTGAATAGACACCTAATTTAATATGTGTATGCTGAATAACTCTACCCTGTTGAGGTTGTAATTTACCTTGGAATAAGTTCAATAACGTGGATTTACCAATACCATTTGGCCCGACTAAAGCAACTCTTGAATCCATATCAATACCTATATCTAAGTTTTCATATAAGTTATCTTCTTTCTTACCGGAATAGGAGAATGACATACCATCAAACGCCAAAACTGGTGGTGGCAACTTATCGACATCAGGGAATCTGAAGGTGAAAACCTTATCAGGAACAACCGCTTGAATTAAACCAGCGGCTTCCATCTTATCCAAGGTCTTTTGTCTTGACTTTGCTTGTCTAACCAAGTTAGCATAAGTACCAGCTGAGGCAATGAACTTCTTAATATGAGCGATTTCTTCTTGTTGCTTAGCATATTGCTTCATTTGGTTAGTTTCCAATTCAGCTCTAGTCTTGACATAGGAATCGTAGTTACCACCGTATAATTGCAATTCCTTCAATCTCATATCAATCATGTTGGTACAGACACCGTTCAAGAAATCTTGAGAGTGCGAGACCAAAATCAAGATTCTGTCGAATCTCTTTAAGTATTCTTCTAACCAGACACAAGCAGCCAAATCCAAATGGGCAGTTGGGTCATCCAATAACAACAAGGTTGGCTTAACGAATAAAGCTTTGGCCAATGCAACACGCATTCTCCAACCACCAGACATATCTCTGGTTCTCTTCTTGATGGTGACACCGTTGAAACCTAAACCGGTCAAAATAATAGCAGCTCTAGATTCAAAAGTAGATGGATCCATTTCATCGATCTTTTCATACAAACCTTCCAATGCTGGGTTTTCTGGTCCATCCTTGATAATGATTTCTTCAACTAAGTCTTCCAATCTCTTCATTTCAGCTTCCGCTTCTCTGACAACATATTCCAAAGCTGAGAAGTCGGTAGCAGCAGCTGGCTCGTTCAACAAGTATATATCAATGTGTTCAGGGATTGGGAATTCTCTGGCGGCGATGGAATTCAATAATGTCGACTTACCACATCCGTTTTCACCCAATAACCCGTATCTTCTACCATAATTCAATTCAATGGTCGAATCTTGAATTAAAACCTTACCATGGAACAATAACGAAACTGACGATAATTTAATATCTCTCGACGTATTTAACGATTCCAAAACACCGGTGGTCACTCTATCTGATATACCATATTCATCAGTTTGTAACTGCATTTTAGAGATTTGTGCTTCAGTGTCATCGATTTCCTTTTCTTCTGAGTCCTTTGCTGCTTGCTTCTTGGTCTTCTTCATGGTCTTACCAGCAGCCGACTTTTGGGCTTCTCTTTCCAAACGCTTTTGTTCTCTCTTAGCTTTTGAAGATGAAACAGACATCTTTGGATAAATCAATTAATATGTTACGAATTGCTATGATTAAGAGAAAAAAACTATATCTAGTATTTTTCACTTAAGTACGCACTGTCGAAGACCTGAGAATTTTTTTGCGAAGGGAACATAACCATTAAAAAAAAGACTTCAATGCCATTACGTAATGCATCTTCTGGAATGGTCCATCGTGGTTTGTAGACATAGATATCAATCAAGGGAAACGTTTTGGGTTCAACTGATGAGGATAACGGTGTTTAACGGTGTAAGACACATGTACGTATTCGCTGTGTATTAGTTATAGAATAATTGTAAAATCGTAGTTTGGTCGTTGACGCTTCTTATCTCTACAATTGCTGCACAATGCCACAGAGGGCCGTGGGAAGAATATCAATCCGATATCACAGAATTGAGAGGCAAACAGATAGGGGATTGGAATCCTAGATTTAGGAGAGGGCTGATGTCACAAGAGAAATGAAGGAAAAAGATACTGAGTGGTTTTGTGATACCTGGGCTGATATGTAGTGGCAACGGCGAAAGACGACTTTTGATTATGATTTGTAAAGAACTTAACAGCTAAAACATCCAATTGGTCTTGAAATCGCTTGTAATACGACCAGAATACAGCTAAGCGATGACACCAGTGGGAAATAAGCCAGAAAGTACACATGATTCGGGACAAAAGTCCAAGGTCAGCGCACCAATTCCTATCAGGAAGCAAAACCCCATCGTAGAGAGAGCGGTCTCGCAGATGCACGAAGAGGACAAAGCACAATTTGACAATTCATTGAGGTCATATACTCCCAATACGGCGAAGCGGGTTCAGCAAACCACCACAAGAAGGCCATCATATTCGAGTGTTGAATTCACCAGGGAGTCGCACTACAACTTGGACTATCCTGAAGGGTGGGACGAGATAGAAAAAGAACAATTGGATCCTAAATCTCGATTTTTTGCGAGAGCTAGGCCTAGGACTTTGAACCTTCCTAGGTTGCTTCCCTATGAGACTGAACATCCTAAAGATCAAGCAAAATTTTTGAGCCATATTGTATCGCATCTCTACATTGCTATCAAGAGTCTTGATATCCAGGGTTCGTTATCAATTACTGCTAAAGATTTGGCATCGTTGAAAAATGTTAGCGGTTTGTCTGATGTTGATTTGGCACTTGAAACAAACCTCTTTGAGATGAACAATGCCAACAATGAGGACATTAGTATGGATGATGAGTCGAGTAATTATTTCGCAGTAGAAGAATTTGCTGAGTCGGACAGCGAATATGAAGAAGAGGAGGAAGACGAAGAGGGAGATGAAGGCGATGAAGGCGAAGGTAACGAATCTACTGTCCAGCATAAGAAATCGCCTAAGTCAGCTGCGGTGGTGGGTGTTCGTATTTGGACACATGAGTTACTCGTTTGGCTCAAAATGAAATACGACATGCCCTTGAGCTTGAGAATGAGCTTGGCGAGAGCCTATTATGCTATTTGTCTTTCCCGGGGACAGCATATTAACTTGAAAATATATGTTAAAGCATTCGAATTATTAACGAAAGACCAGGAATTGCTCAAAATGCACGGCCTTGTTCTTCCATGGGATGGCTTGTGCAAAGAATTGGAAAACCAATTCCCGCAAATAGACTCATCTCATGAACAATTTGAAAAAAAGGACCACAAGCATTTGATACGTTTGGCCGAGAAGGCCTCCAATTTCTTCTCCAAAGAATCCTTACCTTTGATCTACGCAAGATTCGGTAGTAAGTTTTCAATTTCTAATGCAGCATTATCTCTTTCATCTATGTCTTTATTGCCGCTTCCCTTTACTGAAGGTGGTATGAATGATACAGAGGATATTCGTCATTACATTGCATCTTTCTTTTACATCTGGTCGAAATTAAGTAAGAGCTCCGGTATTGACTCGCATCTTACTTCCAGGCTCGGCACAATCGCAATGGCATCATTGTTGGAATTGAGTCGTAATCCAAATAGTTCGAATTATATGAATCTTGGAAAATTCGGTGTCTTCTCCGACGAGCAAATGCAATTCTTTATTAATACTTTGATTAATAGTCTAAGCATTATGAACGAAAAATATTCATCGTTAAAGACTAAATTTTTCCAAGGGTTTGCGTCGGTGATTATATTCTCTATTAATGGAGAAAGATGTTTGGAGCCTGATGGAATAATAAAATACCTTGAAACATTACTAAATGCGATAGAAAGTTACGTGCATCCTTCTAACAGTGGTGAATGGTCTAGACCAATTTCGAAATTAATTTTAAGTTTGGTTTATCAATACCATAAAAGAATTAATTTGGAAACCGAAGAACATGGATCTTTGAAAAATTTGCCGAAGGACTATAAATTGACAGATAACATAACTACCAAATTTGTAGAAATATTTTTACCTTTAATTAGAACTGGTGTTCAGTCTAAAAAGCATAATGTTACAGATGATTACCTTACCTGTCTCCATTTGTTGGCGTATTTAAGACCACTCGTGGTATCAGAACATATTCTTTTAGATATATATGAATCCCTTGAAGGTGTTATATCAACACATAGAGTGACAGTTGCGTTACGTTCTGTTGAAGAATTAGCAAGATATTTTGCCTCAACTCCAATTATAAGAATACACTTAACGAGAATATTGCTGTTAGCCTTGCCCGGGATTGACTCAAATGACTTAGAAAAAACAATTCATACTTTAAATATGTTTGCTTCTGTCGCAAACTTCGTCCCCTTCCACGATTTAACTGATGGTAATGGTGACCCTAATTTTGCCATTCAATTTACTCAAGATCACCTTGAATATTTGCAAAGAAAAATGTATAATAATAATGATGAAGACTTACAAGGCTTTGAAGTTGATGATCAATTGGAATTAGATGCATTGAAGTCATCGTCTGCTGGCTTCAAAATAATAATGAAAACTCTAAGTGAAAGGTTGTTCATACTTATGGAGAATTTACCGGACCCTTCGAAAAGTACGGGTATTGAAAAAGATTTGGCAGATGCCTTACCAAAATTCTTGTACGTTGTATTTGAATCATTATCTGACGATATTTTCTCGCAATTTCGTGATGATTTCTTCAAGTTTGTCACAGATAATACATACCACACGATTGCTGATGTAGCAGCTGAAATTTGTGGTGGCCTTATAAAGCATGATCCAAAAAGCTTCAAAAGGTTTGCGGGAGTCTTGATAGATAAGATTAAAGAGGACATTGAAGAAAACGGTGCAGGTGCATCAAGGACAGGTGTGGAAATTGTTCCTCGCGATCAGCCTCTATTTTGGAACCTAGTTATATTAAACGAATGTATCGGAAATGCTGGAAGCTATGTTGTGGACTGTGCAAAGGAACTTACTGACTTGTCATTCTTCTTGATGGACAATGTAAAAGGTCCTACGGTATTTGCAGGTTCTTACTTATTGAATCAAATGTTACAGTCAACAACGAAAATAAGACTTAAGGAGAATAGGTTGATTTCTCCACAGTATATAGAGAAGTATGGAATTGATGAAAAATGTTGGGGAGGCTTTCAGTTCGATAAAGAACGATTTTCAAAAGAAAGTTTAAATTTTGAATGGTTTATACCAACTGAACGTGAGGTTAAATTTGCGGTTGAGTGTTTTAGAAGTCATGTTTCTAGAAGTTTGGAGAATATTCTGAAATTAATGAAAAGATATTCTGAGGTTGAAAGTGGAGATGCCAATGCTGCTCTTCAACTTTCTGACGAGCTTAGACTGTACTTTTTGTACTTGAGCTATTCTATCAGTGGTATATCTTTCTTATTGGATCCATCTTTTGATGAAGATATACCTAAATTGAATCACCATGAAACGCAATCCATTCAGCAAAGGTTAATTTTGTTAAACCAAATAAGGGGCGTGAAAAACAGTAGGTCTTTAGGAAAGGACGAATTACGTATTGAAAATATCCACGAGAATCTTGAAAGGATCGTTGAAGACATAGAAAGTGATGATCTAATAAATTATATGTTAGACTTTGATAAATTGGCGGAATATAATATTGCAGATGACGAAAATGATATTAAAAATAAGGAAGTTTCGAGTCATCATGATATTAGTGATTCATTTTCAAACGTAAATCATCATCTTGAGTCTTTAAGTAAATCTGAATCGCCTGCTCCATCAGTTGATGCTTCTGGTAGGGGTACCCCACATATTGAAGGTATTGATATGTCTACTATGAATCCTGGTATAACATTCAGAGAAAGGAAGCTATATACATCAAGATACTTTTTTGGAGATGACATGGAAACTAGAAGGTCAAATGAGTTGTACCTTATATTACATAAAACTCGTAATTTGATAGGTAAGAGTTTACACATTATATGCAAATTTCTAACAAATCATTTTCACGATAATACGAAACTTTTCAAGCATTTTCTATACTTGATGAACATGTGGTTTGCAGATGTTGGTCGTGAACGCTTATTGGACCATAGTCATGCAAAAATCAATTTTGGCTATGTTAGCAGTATTCAACATATAAATAGGGTTCGCAAGCCATATACCAGAATTGCGCTTGGTGGTAGAATTGAATCCTATCATCTGCTTAGAGTCGCACTTCATGCTACTGCTAGAACGCAAACTGGTCTCGATAAGACTTTGTTGGAAGATGTTGTAAAATTATCTGTTTCAACATATTTGGCAATCGCTAAGCCGGCGCAGTCAACTTTAGTGGATGCAATGAAAAGATTGAATGGGTCTTACAACGTAATAATTCGTTCATCGTTTAAATACCTTGCGAAAGCTTTAGAAGAAAATGACTATAGAAAAATTGAAAGTGGGTTAAGTATTTTTAGCCTAAAGAGAATCAAAAATAAGATTCAAAATGATTATTTTAATCTTCAGAAATATGTGGAATTAATTCATCGTTGTTTGCTTGTTGATAATTTTGAAGTAAATGAGCTCTCTCAAAGATTGTTCAAGGGAGTCTATAATAGCATCACGCCACCTAGCAGCGTATGCTTGATTGATCATTCGGAGGTGGATTGTATCAGACCACCAGATGAGTATATTGATTTAGAAATACGGGCTGTAAGGTTGGCTAAAGAAAAGAAGAGAAAATTTTATTTTGAAAAGCTAAGGAAGTTAGAAGATAGTGTTTTGTTAGATGAAAAGACAAACTCACATTGGAAGATAACTTCTCTCAATTTATTTTTACTTATTGATTTGCAACTTGATTTAGAGATGGTAGTCAATCACGACGTGCTACAGCTTTTAGCAAAAGAAGCTTCAAGTGATCATCCCCTTATCTCGAGATTAGCTTTGAAGGGTATAACAAAGATGGTAAATAAACTTTACCTTCTTCAAGTGTTACAATACGATCTTTCAAATGCTTATAATCTTGGTTTTGTTCCGAGCGATTTCAAAGTCGTTGATACTTCACCTATTTCAGGTAAGTCGTATTTTAATGTTTGGACTCAGGAAATTAACAATTCCAACTCCTCGAACTACTTTATTGATCACAAGGCGAATACTGGTTGGTTATTTTGGGATAAAAATATGGAAGTAGTTACAAATGAACCATGTTTCAAACTTGACTTGAAGGTACATGATGCCAATGCTTTAAAATCATTCAGTAACTGTGTAACAAAAGAGTGGTTCCAAAGTATAGTTAAGTTATGGGTTACGGATAATGAAGCTAATTCTGCATTTCAGGGTACAGATGTTTTTGTCACTGCGACTTTAGTACATTTGATATCCAATGGGTATATTGAACAATTTTCTTTTGACGATTTATTAGAAATTGTTAGCGATACTTACGTCAAAGATGATAAGAGTTCCCATATAGTTGTCTGTGAATTACTTGCCGGGATATTAATCGGATCGAAGTTTATCAATCCATCGTTGACAGATAAACGTGACAGTTTTATTTGCCTGCTTTTGATGGAAATTTTTGAACATGATTTATCTCCAGATAACAGAGGTATTTGGAATATATTTTCTTGGTGGGTACCATCGCATATCGATTGCAGAAGATTTCCTAAAGTTACTAAAGTACTTACCGGCTTCATCGTAGACCCAGAATCAGATTCTGCTCTAAAAGAAGCAACAAGGTTAAGTTATATTAGATCCTTTGTTGCAGCTGTGACATGGACGTATCCAAATCCTGATGCTACACTTAAGATGTGCTTTGATAATATCAATCACCGTTATCAAGCAATTAGGGATCAAATTGGGTCGCTTATTGCGATTTTGTCTTTTGCATATTATACTGAATCAGTTGCGAGTGGAGAAGAGTTTGCAGCCATTTGTAATACAGATTCTGGAAACATTTTATACCTCGCAAGTAAGAAAAATACTCTTCTTGAATTGATTCCAGAATTATTTAGCAAGATCGAGACATGGAGATTAGAAGTCGAACACCTAACACAGCAAGAAATTTTAAAATCCAATTACATTTATTCTGCCACGACCGTATTGACTTGGTTAGGACAAGCATTGAATACCAGTGTTTCTGTGTTGTATCAGGATGATGTAGATACGCACATTGTGCCATTCTTACTTAAATTGATCAATATGAAAGATGTGTGTCAATTGGGAAATATAGATCCGATAACTGTCTTCAAGAAGGTTTCCCAAATCCCATATAACCCACGTACATTAGAAAGGATTGTTTGCATGCTTGAAAGATATTCTTCTGAGTCATTAACAGTAGTTCAATCAATCATTGTTGGTGAGTTTACGGAGACCATATACTTTAAAAATCTTTTTTGCTTCAGTAAGTCACAGAGACAAAGAATTATTAGCTTGACGAATAAATTGCTTTATCATAAAAATGTTGAAATTCGGGAAGCTGCTTCTTCCACTTTGTCCGGATTGATTCATATTTCTCCTCCAAACGATATCAAAGAGATTGTTTTGGAATATAGCAAGGCTTATGCTCAAGATTTAGATAAAATTAGGAGGAAACATAAAAAGACTGGTTATAAGAACATCCCCACTACAGACAATATAACACTTCATGGAGCTACTCTAGGGCTTGGAGCTTTGGTTCATGCTTTCCCATTTTTATCTCCTCCTCCAATATGGGTTCCGAACGTTTTGACAATGCTAGCCAACAAGTCGTCTGGTTTGCCTGGTACTGTAGGAAAAACAGCTAAAGATACCCTAGGTAAGTTTAAAAAGAATAGACAGGATACTTGGCATGTTGATAGCAAGGTTTTCAATGAGAGCCAAATGCAAGACCTTGAAGGTGTTCTTTGGAAAAGTTATTTTGTATAGGTATATCTAAAATGTATGAATAAAAGTATTTTGTGAATTTTTATAATTATTGCAAAATTTCTAAAAATTTGAAATCTCAGTCAATTAAAGTTACAATGCCATGATAATAATATTACAGCAAAATAGTCGAAATGAAAAGATAGCTTATATTGATTAACTTGGTTTACTATACATACTAAATAAATAACAATAATTAGAGCAAGCGAATCGCATTATATGTCAATTCCGATAATATTACAAGTATTGATCACTAATTAAGATAGGTTACTAACTTCGAATAAAAAGTCCAGGAAGTTAATTGTTGCAACACCCGATAAGTCTTTATCATACTTTTTGAAGATATCTGTTAGTTTTCTTAAATATACTAATAATTCAATAAAAGCGTCGAATTTAAGCTTTCCGACAGATCCATCATCATATCCATCATCACTAGCTTTTTGTGCAAACTTTTGGAATAGGTGCAAGACTAGATCTATATTTAATTTATAGCCAATCTGCTCTAAGACTTTTTGGAATTCTCCAAACGATATATCTCCTGATTTATTGGAGTCAGCAGCGATAAATAATTTTTTGTAAGCAGACAAGTATTTCCATAAGGAAACAAACTGTTCAAATGTCAAAGATTTCAGGCTTCCAGAGCTTGAACTATTAGAACCACTGAATAACTTGATCATTAATGAGATTGTAGAATCTTGGAACCTTGTATGATCAAAGTTAAGTAAAGCTAATGATAATTCCTTTGACGATATTTTTCCTGAATGATTAGTGTCCACCTTGTTGAAAACGGATTTCAATTCATTTTCCAATTTCTGTTTGGAGGATACATGTTGTTTTGGCGGTGTCGAATTAGGCATCAGCAACGACTCTTTAGACCCAGCAGGTGTTGAATTGGATGGTGGTGGTTTCTTGTGCGGGTTTTGATGCTGGGCACTCACTGCTGGAGGAGCATTATTGAAGTTTTGATATCTCTGTTGTGGATGCTGAGGAGGTTGAGGTTGTTGCGATGGTTGATATGGCTGATGTTGTTGTGGGGGGACTTGATAGGCCTGCTGAGGAGGTTGACGTTGGGGTTGAGGTTGAGATTGAGGTTGAGATTGGGGTTGAGATTGAGGTTGAGGTTGATGTTGTGGATGATGCAGATTCACTGGCGAATTCGCGTATTCATTAGCTCCATATGACCCATAGTTAGGCTGCACAGGCACAGGAACCGGTTGGGGTTGATAATATTGCTGTTGCGTTGGCTGAGGTTGATATTGCGGATATTGCTGTGCTTGAGGTGGTGCTGGAGGCTGCGATGGTGTATGATATTGTCCTTGATAATCTGCCGGTGGTTGTACCTGGTATGTCTGAGCATTATGGGGTTGCAAATGTGAATACTGAGATGGAACTGGCTTCAGATGCTGGGCCGGTCTATATACGACGTTGGATTGTTTGGGATGTGATTGCTTTCTTGAACTACCCTGTGGCTGATTCCCAACAGTATAAGCTGCTTGCTGGGGCGTCGGATACATAGGCAATTCATCGACTGGCATTCTATCAATTTTGATTGATTTGAAAAAAAGATACAGACAATTTAGTAAAGGAGAGTAAAAATAGACTGTTGACAGTTTGCTTAAATTTTTAAATAATGTCCGCGAGCGTGTCGCAAGCGTCATTCTGACAAACGTTTTAAACGAAGCCTACTTACAATGCTAAATTATGTAAGGGAATTATATAAGACACAATGTATTGGAATGTAGAGATGTGTCTCAGGAATCTATGTCGGTACCAAGCCTGACGCAAGTAGCTGTAGACATATATTAGTAGCCGAAATAGATTCTGGGATAGACTAGAAGGTTTACCAATGATCGTGTATGTGAAGAGAACTCGATGTCGAATTTTAAGACACGTCAGAATTAAAAGCCACTACGGTTGGATGCATGCGATATGATACAATAAATGTGGTTTCTTTTATTAAAAGAGAGATAGAGTTTACAAATAGTATATATATAAAGCACAACAATTAAATTAACCTAAGATCATAAATATGAAGTAAAATAATCAAGTATGAGTAATTTAATCACGAGCTCTTCTTCTGTAACTGTCACCATCTCTTCTTGGGCCTCTAGAAGCACGTTGTGGTCTTTCAGCTGGAGCACCCTTCAATCTGGTCAATGGTAAGATACCTTCTGGGATGTTCAATTCGTTTCTTAAGAATTCGACACCTTCGTCAGTCAAGGTGTAGTAGTAGTATTGCCACGAGAATTGGGTCTTGACGAAACCTTTAGAGGTTAAGGATTGTAAGGCCTTGATGACAAACAAGTTCTTGGTGTCAATTTCATCGTGCTTTGGAGCATCGAAATCTTTCTTGGCGACAACAACACCTTCTATAAATGAGTTAGTATATGTCCACGATATATCTCTCGTACTGTTTCGGTATCAGTTCACTTTACAAGCAAATCTCGGTCAACAACCAGGCCAAGAAATGAACGAAAATGAACAAAGGCTCATCATTTTCACGAAATTCGTAATAGTCAAAAATCGTCTTCATTGTCTCCTGTTCATTTTCAAACCATTTCTCATCCCCAGTTATTATCCTGTCATCGCTATAAGGCCATTTCATTCCTCCTATGACTCTACGACTCCTAAGAAAATTTCGTATCCAAACAGACTAATCACTCCAATCTTCCCAATTTCTTTCTAAATTCCCATTACATTCTCTCATGGAGTCTTATTCCTAGTCTCCATTCATTCGACTTGTTCTCGATTGTCTGTGGCCTCTATTTCCTATTTCACCAGTCATCCATCTTTGAATCTGAACCGAACTTAGTACTCTGTTACAATCATTACATACCTTGGAAGAGGTATTGGTGAATCTTCTTTCTGTCTTCTGTTGGAATAAGCATGTTTAATACTATAAGACTATTTCTGAATATCGAATAACAAAAGGTCCTTCAAAACTATTAACCGATTTTCAATAAAAAATCAATTTTTTCCACTATGTGAAAATTCTGTTTCGTCTGGAGTGCTACTAGCAAAGTGAAAATTCAATTTTTCGCACCATAATTATGGATTATGTCATCACAATATATTTTTGGTGGAACCGGTCGTGTCAGACGCGGGTTTGTTGCGAGTGGAGGGCATTCACAGTCACATCAAGCATGTGTATATACCAAGGGCTGAGCCCAGATACAAGGTGGATGGATAGTGGGTAATGTGCATGTGACTAAGCATGTGATAACAGACACATCCACTAGTACAGGTGGATGGTAGACGGGATAATTAGGCGGAGCGAAGTTTGGTATGATTTGACAGGACGTTTGTAAAGAATATGGCACTTGAAGACAGCTGCTGCATTAGAAAATCGAACATACATGGCGATCCTCAGGTTCAAACGTATTGGTGGATGTTGGAAGAGGGGAAAGAGGGGCACCTTTTGCACCCATTAGTAACGTTAGACATTCCAGATGCAACTATGTAGCCAGTGTTACTGGTGTTGGTAACAAAAAAAAGCCTTCAATTGTAGACTATACTGTATTATATATTGGACCCCGTGTTAAGATTTTGTTGGAAATGGCTCACGACTCCGTGATGTAAGTATTGGCGACTACGAGAACAAAAAACAGACTTATACGGCGTATTTGTTGTCGTTTAAACATGTCTCTTTCACATCAGACGCCCATGGTTGTATAAGACCTGTGGTAGTGTCGTGAAAAACATCGGAACCCATGGGGCCATTTGCGACCAATGGAAACAAATTTCCTTTCCGGGATATCGCAAGAATATTGTATCTGCCGCAACTATTGTTGGGTTACATACATTTCGCTCGATAATACCGGTGTATGGGTTCAAGGGTACACGTAGGAGGATGGTCGCTGGTTGCAATACTCCTGCTTATTCCCGGTGTGCCCTCGTTTGCTGTCGCGAGGACTGCATTAAAGGTCGAGATTTCAAAAAGCCAGCCATGTCTACATACTAAACGTAACTAAAATTAGATTACACATCTTATTGTAACATAATCCTTATCATCTTCAAGATTAAGACGCTATCATATCTTGTTTATAACTCTTTTCATACTCGATCGTACCCTTTGGTGTCTAAGATCAACTGTTGTTAATACATCGAAAAATTATTTTATCGCGCAACGGAATCGTTATCAAGAGAAAACCGTTAGCCAACAAGATTAGTTTGTCTGTCTCATATGCTTATTGCCCAGTATGCGGTCATTTATAAAAGGTCATATAAGAAGTGAATCTTCTACTTCGGACTACTATGACCATGATATCGAAAACCCGCCGCGAATAACTCATGGTAATAGTTCAACGCTTCTGTCACCTAGTTTTCAACAGAAGCCTCAGTTCACGTCTCCCCAAAAATCCATGAGTACGCCGAAAAAGCTATTAACGCCTATTAAAAACCTATTCTCTTCGCCAAACCATGCGAAACATCCCAACAATGTGTTACTGTCCGGAGATCGGTTGAACAGTGCATTATCGGGCCCAAATAAAGAGAAGACTCAGGCACCACGCAAACACGAACAAAAACCGGTATCGACATTACCACAGAATGGGAATAGCAATAATGCTGATAACTTGAGGTCGCCTGGAGAGACCCAGCTGCACGCATGGAGCAGCCAGTTAAAATCGCACACCCTTCTGAATGGCACACTAGCCCAAATGCATACTCCCAACATGAATTCGGGAGCCTCTTGGTCATCACCTGCCCTTGCGCTGCCTAGAGATATTTATCATACGAACAACTACGATAGCCACGAAGTATTGATGCCTCCATCATATTCACCATACTCACAATCACCATATTCACAATCTCCGTCAGATCACGATAAGGCTAACCAAAATATGTTGGCCCCCCCCTTGAATTTACCAGAAGTACATGATAAATTGGAGGGAACAAACCCAAATCAATCAAGCATTTCATTAGCAGATAGCACGAATTTTGAGACAAAGCTGGTATCTTTTCAGCCCGATTGTGAAATTAAAGATTCTGTACAATATGGCATCTCACCGCACGATCATTCTTCAGGTACTGAAGAAGATGCAACGCACGATGACGACGAATATTCGGATTCGGATTCATCTTCACAATTCTCTTTTGTCAAGGATAATGCTGGCGGCCGAAATACATCGGTGAAATACTACAAAACAAATACAGGTCCACCAAAAAATAATAATACATTTCCCCAACTGAATGAATTTAATGAAAATGATTTAGGATATGAAGTTGACGAGTTTTCTGATTACGATTTTGAAAATAATGGAATGGATGACGACGACTTCAATTACGATGATGAAGACGATGCTGACAGACAATACGATGACATTTTTTGTGATGAACATAAACATTATACGGACCTCGAAAATAATATAAGAGAGCTGAATACTGAGAAATCTTTAGATTCTGTCAGTAACAATTTTGAGGAAAGTTCTGCTTTCAGTTCGAATCCTTTTGATAAGACAGAAATTGAAACTACATCGACAGACCTTAAACTTCCTGATGCACCACTCAAAAACTATAGACTATTTAATCATTCTTATCATTTATCGATTGAAGGATTTGACGATAAATCCAAATCACTGGAATCGATGTCTGAAGATAATATTCATAATGAAGATATTCTTGAAAATTACATGGATCTTAGAAGACTGTCGTCAATTGATGTTGCAAACTTGAATAATAGTAGAAAAACTCCTGACTTACAGTCGTCAGGTAACTTAGAGCTTTATGATCTTAATTCACCTATGATTAACGGGTTAACAATAGGTAATAATTTAAGACATAGGCTACGAAAAGATAATGATTTTAAGGAGGAGGATCACGATAGTAATACAAACAAGCTATTTATTTTTAGGCAGACTTCATTCGAAAGCGGAATAGATGACATTACAAATCACATTCAAAAAGATAATTTACTAAAGGATGACCGTGAGATTTTTAAACAACGGGCTCTTAAAAGTTTCCACAGTTCTATTAGTGACAACCTCGATTCCAAAATTTCAGAGAAGTTAAATGAAATAGAATCTTTCAATAAGAGGAGAATGGCCGATACAAATGAAGCTAGTTCTTTGAAGTCAATCAAAGAAAATGATGTTGGACTTGGTATACTATTTGATCTGGGTGTGCCGATGGAAAATAATGGATCTCAACCAGCTGTCAACACAATCGCTCCAGTGAATGAAATCATGGGCATTTTAGGAACATTAGAAACTGGGAATAGGTCATTGGATTATGGAGCAGAACACAAGGTTATACCAAGTGAACTACCAGAGGATTTAGATCAGTCGATAACTTCACCTAATCAAGGGAACAAGGATTCTAGGCTGTCAATCTTAGGGATGATGAATGTATTAGCTAACTTAGAAAAAACACAAGAGCCTATCAATCAGGAAGATGACAGCGCATTGGGACCCACGGATTTAAATCATCCGAGAAGGACTTCCATAATTGACATGATGGACAAGCTAGCAACGATTGAATCTCAGAAGAAGGAAGAAAATAATGCGAAGAGGAATTCAGTAACAAATATGATGGCAACTTTGGCAGTACTTGAAAATACCAACCAACAACACAGTCAAGATATTAGAAATACTAAGAACACAAGTACTAAAGTCCCTGGCAGAATATCTAAGAATCCTCTACAGAGGATAGCGGCAGATTCGTCAAAGGAAAGCAAGAGATATTCTTGGTATGATGACGACGAAAAGATAGATTTCAAAGCTGTAAATTTGAGTAATGTACAATCTAAATCTGAACCTGAACATACTGTCTTGAAAAAAACAGAAACGCCCATTGAACCAGAGAGGATGGATTTTGAGACCACAATATCAACCCTTGATAAAGATTTGATTGATGAAGCTAATCAATTGCCTGAAGATTATAATTTTGAGGACTATGAATATAATAGATTTCCAAACTCGCCTATTAATGATGCAGTACTTTTTAGATCTAACTCATATAATAAAAAGCCCTCTAAAAGTGTTGCAGATAATAACCTCCTTTCCAATAAAATTGAGACAATCAACAAAACAATCACTTTCTACAGGAGCAATAGTACAGGCCAGCAATCTGATTTTAACATATATGGTGGCATAAGTAGAGGTCCATCTTCGAGGTCAGTGAAATCTTTTACTTCAGTAGGTAGTGATACTTTGAATGAAGAAAGAAATGATGACCCAGAAAGAACCAAACTTACTGAAACACCTAATGGGCCCTACACCTTTAGGTCTAATTTTCCCCTATATTCAAAAAGTACTGATTCCTATAATTTGGGAACTATTTCTGAAGCTGATAGTCCATTAATTTGATACGAGTAATTAAATTGCATATAGATAACTTAAAATAATAAACTAATAATTGGATTAGTGTATTACAATATAATGAACTAAATAAAACCACGAGCGAAAATTATTAATGAAGAAACAAAAATACTATAAAAATATAATTAAAAGTAACGATTTAAACAATATCCAACAATTTTAGTTGGGACTCACCTGCTGCTTCATAAAGCTGTTAAAATCATAATTGTCGGATGCATAGTCAAAATATTTCGAATTTAAATTTGGACAAGATATGCCTTCGGGTAAACCATAAGATGCTTGGATCTTTGGTAATTCTTTTGTCAGAGGCTTAATATTGTTTGAACTCTCCTTTACTCCTGGGTATTGGATTCTTGTAGAGTTGTATCCAACATTTGATGCATTCAATGGTAAGACTTGCTTTTCGTTAAACCGTTGCTTTTGAATTTGAGAGGAAAGTCTATCTATATTTCTTGGTGACTGTATTTTTTTATATCTAGATGCCAAGCTTACACTAGGCTTTAATTTTAATTGGGACTCTGAAGCAACGCCACTTTCAAATGAAGCTGTGCTTGTGTTAGAAGTACACGATGCTGTAGAACCTGTTCTGAAGATCCAGTTATTTCTGTATTTCGAATAAATACTGGCCAATTCATCCACGTCGTCATCGTTTTCGTCTTCATCCTCGACTAATACCACTTCAAATTCTTTCCCTTCTATCGTTCTTTCTGTAACAGATCTATACGATTGAGTCGAACTATTTCTTTGTATCATGCATATATCATACTTGTCTTTTGTCAAATCAATTATAACACTATCACTGTCCGACATTGACGTATAATTTGTGTTCTTAGTACTTCTACTTGATTGATAGCTTGAACCTGAACTAGATGAGGTCCTATTAGAAAGATTAGATGTGGGAATGTTATAAGGTGTAGGGTGTAGTCCAAACTCATAGTTTTGAGGCAGGTTCGTAACATAAGGAGTACAAGAGGGGTTATCATCCTTTTGACTTATGTTTAGTTTGTTCAAGTCTTTAGAAATGTTATGAATAGTTCCATGGTTCCTCGGACTATGTTCCTTTCCACTGTAGCTTTCTTTGATATTAGGTGCAACTGGATAAGCTGGAAAGTTATCATTGGAAGTAGCTTCTTTAAAATCAACTGCATAATCAACAGGTTTTGGAGGTTCCGTGACCAGGATTTTCATCTCTTCAGGTGTAGCTACTTTCCGAGTATCTTCAGTTTTTAGAGATAAGGTTTCTGAATTAACATTTGAGATTTTAGACGGTGATTTAGGAATCATACTATTAAAGTCCATAGATTTTGATCTCTTATGAAGTTTCAGTCTGGTCGTTTGAGGTGCAGACTTTGGCACTGATGTTGCATCGAAATCGATGTTAAACATAGACTTATGGCGCGAATGCTTAACTGGAGATTTAGGCTGTGGGTGCTTAATAGAATTTGTTTTATCAATCTTATCAGGGAGTGGCGGTAACTGTCTTTCATTACGCGAGAGACATGGAGTTGATTTGGATTTAGGCGTCGTTGTCGAATAATTCGAATATTTAGCCGATTCTATGTCGGTATCAGAATCATCATCTCCATGCATAGACCTGAACTGCTCCTTAATCACGTTTCTTGCAGCCCTGCTAGGGAATCCAATTGGCTCTAATTTAGAGCTATCACCACTATCTATGCCAGAATCTTCAGAATTTTCGCAATTAATATCATTGAAAGTTGTGCCATTAAAGGAGCAAGATGACTTCAGAATAGAATATCTTCCTGTGACCGACTTATCATCTAGATCTGGAATCTCAATCTGACCAGAAGGAGATTTATATTGCGCCATATAAGCACTAGATCTTCTGCTTGAGCTAGGTGTTATATTTTGTTTCAATTCTTTGCTATTAGTGATATTGCCACTCCCAGCTGGGAAATTGAATCTAGTGCCAGCTCCTTCGTTATCGCTCTCATTGTAAGCAGTTAATTTTTGACAAATAGGTACACCAATCTCAGTTTTATCATTTATGGAAACTTCGGACTCATTCAAATACAAATCTGCAATTTCCGATTCATCTGT
The DNA here is from genome assembly GCF_000006445.2 of Debaryomyces hansenii CBS767. Taxonomy (NCBI): domain Eukaryota; kingdom Fungi; phylum Ascomycota; class Pichiomycetes; order Serinales; family Debaryomycetaceae; genus Debaryomyces; species Debaryomyces hansenii. Next base: position 261,316 of record NC_006049.2, read on the forward strand.
ATCGCTACAATTGGATTCCTCGTTTGTCCCCAAGGCCATTTTTAAATCTTTGGTATCGTTGTCGTTTGAATGCTCTGAACCTATAATTTTATCTTCATTTGAAGTGGCTATTCCTGATGGGGACTTTGGTTTACCCTGTACGACTTCAGATTCTGAAAGACTGTTTGAGTCATTAATACCAATACTTTTTTGTAACGAATTCCATGATGCATTGCTGGAAACATCAGATGCACAAGACGTTGTTGATCCGTTGCTAATAGTTCTAGGGTTTTCTATATTTCTAAATTGGTCGTCAGCTTTTGATTCTAATAACAGTGGCCCTGCTTGATTGAGATTGGGCGACGGAGAGGTATTTAACATACCACCGAAAGAACTAAACGAGCTGAGAGACGAAACTTTAGATTCATCACTAAAACTTCTTTTATGGATTCTCAATACAGTATCATTAGATTCAGTTGGAGCATTCGACTGAAGTAATCGAATATTATCTTCCGTTGAACTTCTAGGAACCGAGGAATTGATCATTCGTGGGGTTTTATCTATACTCTGTAGGTTCTGGCTTGGAACCAACAAATTTCTATAATATGAATCTTTCACAGAAGTAGCACTATTCGGAACTCTAAATGTGAATTTATCTGGAGTTTCAACTGAAATGGGAGTAGACAACGATGCTTTATGTGAGATTCTTGGTACACTTTTTCCTGCATTAATGCCTTCATTAGATGGAGGTAATGGCAATGATTTCCCTTCTTTTCTTGATCTATAGCTTGGAGTTCTTGATTTAGCGTAATTGCTTGCTTCGTCAATTGTGCTCAACTCATCGTGAGACATTTGTTTTGCTTGAATGTTCTGCTTCTTTGATTTTCTCTTATTAGTTGTCACTGGGGGAGGAGCAGGGCGTCGAATTAAAGGCCTGTGGTTCCTCTCATCTTCTCCTTCTTCGCTATCAGACAGTGATTCCAACTTTTCATATTTATTCCCATTGTATACGAGTCTACTTAGTTTATTAGGCGAGAGTGATCTTGTTGGAGAAGTCTCTCTTTCGTTCCTATTTGATCTTTCCGGAGAAATCGATCTTGGAGAAGGTGGATTTTGGTTATGGGAACTCAATTTAGGGGGTAGTTTAAGGGTGAAAGGAATCGGAATTACATATTGGCTGCGCTCAGGCGAAGTACTGACATGTAAACGACTGAAAGCTGGAGAATTTGACAACAGCTTCAATTGCTTTGGAGATAATGACGAATTTGATCCTGAGGTCATTGATCTGATATCCTCTTCACTAGCAAATGGTAGCGAAGGTAGTTTCATGTCAAAGAAGTTCGGTGGTAAAGAACGACGGTTCTTAATTGGTGAACTCGAACGAGCTCTTCTCTCTGGAGTAACCACAGGCCTGGAATCTAAATTAATATCATCAACTGACATATTTGCTTTCAAGGGAACTTCCATTATAATTTTTCACCGACTTACAGGAAGTATATCTCACTTTCTGGTCTTTTTATCTTTCTGTTTTGGGCTGGGGTAAACGTTAGAAAAGAAAACTTTAAACAAACGAACGAATATCAATTATGAACAATCTTAAGGAAACCGTGCTTCTTGTTAACTAAGGAAGTTGTATTGTATTATTTAAAGAAGAAATTCTGGAATAAATTGATTATGTTTACATCTTGTCCTAAAACGGTTATATATGATTCTGGAATATTTTTCTTTGGGCTCCTCGCATAATGACATTTTCTACATTTGATGCCCTCGCATAAGGAAGCTTATGAGAGTTAACACTTCGATACGTCTTCAATACCGAAATAGGCATGATGCCTACATCCATAAAATACTAAACCTCGTGGCTGATAGAAGCTATACTCTTGTAGCACAATTGGGACAAAATTATTTATGTGCAGTACACACATATATTTATTCTCCAGTAGATTTTGCAGCTTGTTTGTGGTTCATGATTCCTAATCGTATTATAGAACGATACTAGAGTGATTAGCCATCAATACTACTCCCCCCAAGAAATGGACTGTGAAAATTTAGATACAAGTAAGAATTTTTCTTCTTTTGATAGTGGAATGGAAGTTCTCGATACCAAATTGCAAGGCATGACAATCTTTAATGATCGTACCAACCTACGTCAAAATGTGACGCTGCCTAATCTAGAGTTGTTTAAAAAGCTAGGAGAATTACTGAGGCCAACTTCAAATCATAGATTTCAGATTACAAGTCGAAACCAAGAATCCTTGAATAGCGAATCCACAGATGTAATACCTATGAACAAAGCGGCCTCAAGGGTTGGACTTTCGTTTCTCCCAGAACAAAGAGAGGCCATAAGCCGTAGAAATGGAGGTATTTTTTCATTGATGGTGATCGGGTTGGCCGGTAGTGGGAAAACTACATTTATAAATACGTTGTTTGGAACTGATCTAATTAATACTGATCGAAAGAAAGACACAAACTCCACTACCAAGATAGCAGCACACTGCTTTGAGGTGGTTGAGAAAGGGTTCTCGTTGAAGATCAATGTTATAGATACTCCTGGATTTGGGGAATCAGTCGATAATCTGTTTGCTTGGGTGCCAGCTACAAAATATCTTGACGACCAATTCAAAGTACATTTACTTCAAGAAGAACAACCGGTTCGAAAAAATGGGGTTGACAAACGGGTCCACTGTTGCTTGTACTTTATTATTCCCAACGGAAAAGGTTTGAGTCAACTAGATATTTTATCAATGAAGGAATTATCCAGGCGTGTCAACCTTATTCCAGTGATTTCGAAAAGTGATACCTTTGGTGCAGACGAGGTGAAGAATTTCAAGTCCATCATTAATCAAACACTAGAATTAAACAATATTACGATTTGTGGCAATATATTGGATCAAAATGTGAAAGACCAGATACACTCCCATATACCATTTGCAGTCATGGGCTCCAATGAGTATCATGAAAACTCCCAGGGAAAGCTAGTTAGAGGAAGGAATTATAAATGGGGCTTTGCTGAAGTCGAAAACCCTACGCATTGTGATTTCATTTATTTGAGAGAAGTATTGATGGGTAAGAATATGTTAGATCTTATACTAGCAACAGAAATGCATCATGAGAGTTTCCGTAGCCATTACTTGGGTGACAGGTTTAAGGAAGCAACCAAGGAACAGCCCATGAGTGACACATATATACAGAGAATGGATGGCTTAGAACAACTGATTTATTTCCACCAAAAGATATTGGCATCTTATGACGATACAATGAAGGAAGAAGACCCAATTCTCTTAGATAAGCAAATTAAAATGAAGGAAAAATTTGCCGGTATAATTGCAAATCAAGAACGAAGATTTAAAGACTGGAAAAGGGCTCTAATCGAAAAACAAAATATTTTCAATCATGATATAGAAAAACTTCACAACAAGATCATTAAATTACAAGATTTAATTGCCCACTTAGAATCGGGTTACGTTATTGATAACGAATCTGATTATGAGTCGATAGAAAGCAATAATGAAACTATTAAAAGCGAAAAGAAAGGTTCCAAAAATTCTTTTATAGACTACGCATTACAATCTTAAACATATATCAAATATTCAATCTCGACAATTGATTCTTGTAGTTCTTCTAGTGGAAAAACGACCTATTGTAGTTTACAATACTAAGATATATAGATAAGCAAATTTTTGATGTAAAATCTAATATCTAATATATGCCCTGAATCTCAATTATCTATGAAGTTGAAAATCGCAGACCGAGCGCAAACGCAATATGACAATGATAATTTTCAATCAGAATAAATTTTTATTCAATAATCAGATTTAATACTTGACTAAAGCTTCATTGTGATTGATGCCCCTTCATTATTGACGTGAGGTACCAAATTAATTAATAATAGAATGTCACTTTATCCGTATAATTCAGATGAAGATGAAGCTCGAAAAAATTCAAATTATCATGACTTTGATGAGTTAGTTCCTTCAGAAGAGATCGAAAATGCATCTAAACCATCTGATACATTTCCAGGGCGTAAATCGAGAAACATCAATGTAATTTTGGATCATTCTGCATTTGTAAGAGGAATTGGTAATATAAAGCGTTGGTTTAACCAAGAATATATTAAAGCACATATTGACCCTAATGCCGACGAAGAAATATATTTGAACATCTACATTCCAAGCTACACATTACATGAATTTGATTATGTGAAGAAGGGGACTTCGATGATGGCAACTAATGCGAGAGAGGCCATTAGATTTATTGATAAAATATTCGAAAAGGAACTCAATGGAGAAGATGAGACTGATCCAATGAACCCCGATTCCAAGCCAGGAAAGAAGTCGATCATTTACGATCTTTACATCGAGTCGCCAAATGAATCTGGTCCATCTTGGTCTGAATGCTTAAATTATAAAGTACATTCACCAAAAATTAAGGAATTTCCGAATTTCAAGACAAAATTTGACTCCAACTTAATCGGCCAGCACCCAATTCCACAAGGAGAATCCTTAGAAAGCCATAACAGTTTCGACGAAACCAATTATAACAACTCTTCGGCTTACAAACAAAATAATAAGTTGAACGATATTCAATATGAGAATTCCCAATCATATCAAAATGCTTTGGCAAATGCAGACGAACTTGCAGAAATGCCAACCCGTTTAAGATACTTAATCAGGTCTTGTATCTACAAAAGATTCATAGAAAGAAAATCTTTCAATAGTCCTCTCGAAGAATGGAAGCTTGTTACCGAAGACCCAATTACCAAGGTTTGGGCTAAAAGCTTTGGCATTGACTGCATGAATGTTAATGAAGCAGAACTTTTAATTTTCCAATCGTATGACATCAACCAATATCAATTATATGATCCGCGCCACACCTTTAGTGTCGACGATGAAAGCCATGCACCTAACAGTATATTGCAGAACACTATCGACACTACCTTGTATTCCTACACCAAGATTGATCGTCCTTCCAAAAGCAAAAATAAAAACAAGAACAAAAACACAAAGAAGTCTACCAAGCCAAAGCAAATCAATGGGGTAGTTAGTGACGGATGTACAGGTGCAAATGGTGATTTTGTCAAGAAAGAGAGATTTGATGCCATTAATTATGCACCAAGAGGTACTGGTGACTTGTGGAAACCATGATATTCGATTTTTGATTCTTTCAACCTTCTTCCTCGCATAGACAAGCATCGAAATAGGCTTTTCCGGAATCTTAGTTCTGAGATAAAGACTTCAGTATTCTACTACATGATGCTTCATTAGCACTTGTTATATCTCGTATTCATGGTGTATATTGGTATATATATGAGTTGATAGTCCTATATGTCTTGCATGTTTAAATACATTGTGTAAAGCACGACCCACGAAACTCGTTTTTCAAAAGTTCAAAATTCACGACATCAAAACAGTATAAGCACGTAGATTATTCTTAATCATATTGTTTGACTAACAGAAGTATAGAATGAATCGGCAATTTCTGCGAGAAGAGATTCAAAAGATACTTCAACGTTGGCACCAGCTTAGACAACAGTTTGGTGACCAAGCGATTAATGTACCGGAGTTTACTCACCTCAGTAAAATTATTAAGTATCTCCAACAACAAAACCAGCAGTCGCTTCAGAGAAAGACTACTCCACAGGACACAACGCAGCCACATACTCAACAACAGATTCCACAGCAACAACAGCAGCAGTTTCAAGCGCTGCCTCAGGTCGCTCAACCAATTAATAGTTCGAATGGTACCCCATCTGTTCCAAATGCAATGATGGGACAAGTTCCAGGAAATATTGGAGGAAATACACAAAGGACAGTTTCACAACAACAGTATCAGCCACCGCAGCAATCGACATTTACACCGCAGACCCAGGCACCACAAGTGGTCCCTCAACAACAAATGCCATTTCAGAATGGAGCACCTGTGAACTCGAACAATATACCACCAACTATGCAAAATAATGTAAATAATTCATCCGAGTCAGCGTTCTCAGCACAACAAGTACAGATGTTGAAGGTTCAATTTCAGGCGTTTAAGTTTCTTTTGAAAAGTCCTGGACCTGGTAGTCCATTGATTCCCCAGAACGTGATAGATTTCGTCACAAATGATAGATTGGCTTTTGCAAATGGAAACTATCTACCATCTACTGGCCAGCAACCGGTTATTAATACACAAACTCCACAGTTTGCCCAACTGCAATTGCCAGGCCAATCTAGACATCCGTCACAAACTCAAAGCTCATTGGGGCCTAATTTGCAATCGCCTATGATGCCAATGCAGCCAAATATGCCACAAGTTAATAAGCCAATACCCGCTAATAATATTCCTTTCACAACCCTGCAGGAAGACCTTCTGAATGGTCTTAAGAAGCAAAATAGAAGAGGTCCGAAACCAAAAATGTTGAATCAAGGCATTAACTCTAATACAATATCTATTGCAAATCAAGTGCCTGGTCAGCAAATACCAAAGAGACAACCTAGCATTAAGCCTTCTACGAGGGATCGTAGTTTAACACCTTCAACGAATAATTCATACAACCCCGTGTGTCTTGAACCTAAACCACCAGTCAACATTGATGAATTGGTACCTGATAGAGCTACTACGACTAAGACAATAGTTCCAATAAATAGACCTAATGTTCAAGTTGATTGTTTCGAAGTGCCGGACATTTTGAGTGATAAATTCAAGGATATCCCTTACACTGCTTTATACACAATTCAAAGTCGTTTCCAAATTCCAGGTCTCTTGCCAGAAGGAATCGACATGGATAACATCGTGAATAATAGAGAAGCTTTAATCGTACTTCAGATTGATCAAAAGATTACTTATTTGCGTAAGCAATTAAATGAATCTGATAATGAAGATGAGAGTAATCAAATAAAGGCAGAAATAAGCAAACTAGAATTGTTGCCTTATCAAAAAGAATTACGTGGAAAAATTTTATCACAGGCTTGGTTTAGTAAATCGTTATTACCAAATTCACATCCTAACTTTCTAGCAAAGTTCAATAACTTGTCTAGCGATAATGTGATACTGACGCATGAACTCTATAAACAACAGTTACATTCGTTGGTTCAAGCTCAGAACAAAAAGCATCAAGGCACGATAAAGGAGATATTATCAGCAAAGGCTACGAGAAATAGAAGACAGTTTAGCAAAAAGGAGAAGATTGAGAGGTTTGCTAACAAAATCAGTAGTTTCCATAGCCAAACAGCAAAAGAAGAACAGAAAAAGTTAGAGAAAATGGCCAAACAACGTTTACAGGCCTTGAAGCTGAATGATGAAGAAGCGTACTTGAAATTATTAGATCATACCAAAGACACTAGAATCACTCACTTGTTAAAACAAACTAATCAATTTTTAGATTCTTTAGCTCAAGCGGTTCAATCTCAACAACAAGAATCACATGATAGAGTACAAAGAGCTGTTCCGGATAATAATGTAGATGTTTCTAATGATGAAGAAAAGCGTGAAAAGATGGATTATTATCACGTAGCGCATCGTATCAAGGAAGAGGTGACTAAACAACCATCTATATTAGTTGGTGGGACGCTTAAGGAATACCAAATAAAAGGTTTGCAATGGATGGTCTCTTTATTCAATAATCATTTGAATGGGATTTTGGCTGATGAAATGGGTCTCGGTAAGACTATTCAAACAATATCCTTATTAACGTACTTGATAGAAATTAAAAAAATATCTGGCCCATTTTTAGTTATCGTGCCATTGTCAACATTAACAAATTGGAATATAGAATTTGAAAAATGGGCACCCGGAGTTAAAAAGATTACTTATAAGGGGACTCCAACTCAACGTAAAGTTTTACAGCATGATGTTAAGCTGGGAAATTTTCAAATTTTATTAACAACTTTTGAATACATTATTAAAGACAGGAACTTATTATCTAAAGTCAAATGGGTTCATATGATTATTGATGAAGGGCATCGTATGAAAAATGCCAATTCGAAATTATCAGAAACTTTGACTCATCATTACCACAGCGATTACCGTTTGATTTTAACTGGTACGCCATTACAAAACAATTTGCCGGAATTATGGGCATTATTGAATTTTGTTTTACCAAAGATCTTTAACTCTGTTAAATCGTTCGATGAATGGTTTAATACGCCATTTGCGAATACAGGTGGTCAAGATAAAATTGAATTGAGTGAAGAAGAGACATTATTGGTTATTAGGAGATTGCATAAGGTTTTGAGGCCCTTCCTTTTAAGAAGATTGAAGAAAGATGTTGAAAAAGATTTACCAAATAAAGTAGAAAAAGTTGTGAAATGCAAAATGTCTTCTTTACAATCTAAATTGTACCAACAAATGTTGAAGTATAACATATTGTATGCCAGTAAGCCTGGTGAGGGCGATAAACCTGTTTTAATCAAAAATGCTAATAATCAAATTATGCAGCTAAGAAAGATATGTAATCATCCATTTGTTTATGAAGAGGTGGAGAATCTAATCAATCCTGCTTCTGAAACTAATGATCAAATTTGGAGAGTTGCGGGTAAATTTGAATTGTTGGATAAAGTATTGCCTAAGTTTAAGAACAGCGGTCATAGAGTTTTAATTTTCTTTCAAATGACTCAAATTATGGATATCATGGAAGATTTCTTAAGATTGCGTGGCATGAAATACATGAGATTGGATGGTAGTACAAAGGCAGATGATAGAACTGGATTACTTAAGTTGTTTAATGCACCTAATTCAGATTATTTTTGTTTCTTATTGTCTACTAGAGCAGGTGGTTTAGGTTTGAATTTACAAACTGCTGATACTGTTATAATCTTTGATACTGACTGGAACCCGCATCAGGATTTGCAAGCTCAAGATAGAGCTCATCGTATTGGTCAAAAGAATGAAGTCAGAATTCTAAGATTGATAACTGAAGATTCTGTGGAAGAAATGATTCTAGAAAGAGCGCATGCTAAATTGGAGATTGATGGCAAGGTTATCCAGGCGGGTAAGTTTGACAATAAATCAACCGCCGAAGAACAAGAAGCATTGTTAAGAGCCTTACTTGAAAAGGAAGATGAACGTAAACAAAAGGGAATCGTTGATGACAATGATGATTTGGATGATGATGAACTTAATCAAGTTATTGCAAGAAATGATGATGAGTTAATTGCATTTAGGAAATTAGATGAAGAAAGATCAATCGAGACTAAGGAAGCCTCATATCCAAGCCGTTTATACACTGATCAAGAATTGCCTGAAATTTATCAAAAAGATCCTGAGGTTATATTAAAGAAAGATGAAGTTATTGAAGAATACGGAAGAGGAAATAGAGAACGTAGAACAGCGTTATATGATGACAATTTGACTGAGGAACAATGGTTGAAAACAATCGAAGGGGTTGTATCGGATGATAGTGACGGCGAACGAGATTCCAAACCAAAACGTGCAAGAGGTAGGCCTCGTGGAATGCCTCGCTCTAATGATGATACAGATATGGATGAAAATGGTGAATTTCGTTCTCAGACCGACTCTGTAAGTTCTAAGAAGCGTAAGGCTTTTATAGATGATGATTTAAGTGATGACTCGTCTGCAAAGAGACAAAGACAAACTACACCTAAAGCTTCTGTTCCCCGTGGCCGTGGAAGAGGTAGAGGACGTGGTGGTCGCGGAAGAGGATCTTTGTTATATCGTGCCACTCCAGCAGTTGATCCGTTGTCTCCTGATGAAAGACAAACTTTACAAGGAAATATGATCACTATATACGATTCAATAATCAATCATGCAGATGATCAAGGAAGAATATTAAGTGATTTATTCTTGCAAAAGCCGTCAAAAAAGTTGTACCCTGATTACTACGTTTTAATCAAGCATCCAATTGCTTTGGATATAATCAAGAAACGAATACAAGGTAGAAGTTATACAAATATTCGAGAAATATTAGAAGACTTCCATTTAATGTTCAGTAATGCAAGAATTTACAATGAAGAAGGATCAATTGTTTATCAGGATGCCGTAGCACTTGAAGACCTTGTGGTTGAAAAGTTCGAGGAATTGAACTCTCACTTGGAGCCCGAAGTGATAAAGAAGACGCTTGATTTCACAGATTTTGACGAGATATTTAATTTGAAACCCTTATCATCAAATTCTGCAGTAAAGCAGCCAATAGACCGCAAAGTTGAAGAGTTAGATGCAGATGAATCTTTCGAGAGCCCAATATCTACCTCTGGAGCAGACGGATTGGATTTCGATGAAACACCCTTAGATATCAACTAATATTTTAAATCTACATTTCGAGCTGGGGTATATAATTCGTATATATTATTTCATTAGTTTCAAATATATAATAACAAGATGATGAATCTCATTATGTAGGGGTATATCTTGGCAATTCTTCGTCGATTTCAGTATTATTAGCAGCATCATTTAGTACCTGATTCATTATCTCTACGAATGTAAATATTCCACCATCATTAAATGCGATCTTACCCTTAAACCACTCATTCTTCGGCAATCCATCGATTGTAACGTTTGGCCTACTTGCATTGAGAAACATAAATTCCCAATAGTTCGGGCCAAACCACGGTGATTTCAATGCATGGGAAAAGTGCAAATCTTGAGCTCCCTTCATATCCATCAGAAAGCTATCGATGTCACCTTGCAGGGCTGTTATATATATCAATCTCAAATTCGTTAGGTACATATACCCATCATTAGCTGTGATATTAATCTTTCTGGAAACTGGATCACGCAGTGATATTGATAAGGGTTGTCTAGAAGTTGGTGTGGAAAATTTAACAGCCTCTGTCTGCTCCAATAAAAATGGAATTTCTTGGCTATTACCCAACACTTCGGTATAGTTGTCAACTAATTCAACATTATTTATGGACATTGGGATAAATATATTATGTTCTGAACGAGAATAGCTATCATACTAAATCTATTGATGAGTAAGTAATGATTACGCGAGAAAATATATATCCATGATTTTTTTTCATCTCTAGACCAAAGGACAACCTAACCTTACGACTTATATACATAGGTCTACGAAGCAAGAGGTGATGCGTAAAATATATAGGTCATTGAACCCATCATTGATTGAAAACTTTCAACAGTTTGGATTTCCTAAGTATCAGTATGGATATAGGCATGTTGTAAGACCACAACCATGTCAAGATATCATAGATAAACTAAACCTCAAGAAAAAATACCCGAATTCACATCAAAATCTTGATATTATAGATGTATTCTCGGGATATGGCTTATTTTCGAGTATGATAAACTACGAATTGAAACCAAGAAAACATATTATTATTGAAGATAGTAAAGAAAATGTAAATATTTGGGAAGAGCGTATTAAGTATTTGAAGGAAAAGACTAATAATGCCGAAAACTTTGAACTATATCCTCATAATGGCTATAACTGGTCTACATTTGAATCTTTAATTAAAAAGGATAAAATTATTGAACCAAGTATAAAGCCCAGAGACGAAATTCATGATGAATTGTTGATCATTGGAAACTTGACTCCTCAAAAATTTGGTGAATCCTTACTAGCACAATGGATCATGTGTTCTGTTTACCAGAATTGGTTGCAGAAATATGGACGTATAAAAATGGTCTGCTTTGTTCCTGATTCTACAGCACAAAAGTTTTTGTCAGGGCCTCGTTTTCCTAAACGAAACAAATCTGCTATCAAGAGGGAATTGTTTACTGATTCCAAGTTGATTGGTCTTGTAGAGTCTAGTGGAGATCATTCTATTCCAGATGGGACAGATTTTGATCCTAACTTACTAGTGAAGGACCAGCCTTGTCTCATACCATCGAGATCGATCTTACCAGCTGGTGCTCTGCTTGCAGTTGTGGAAATCGATCCAAAAAATTTACTTGAAATAGATTTTGAAATGATGGAGTATATTCTTCAAATATTGATGTACAAGTCTACTGGTAAACTTTCTGAAGCATTAGCTCAATTAGCACCTGGTGCTGAAATAGATTTAGCACCAAAGCTTTCCAAAGAAATTTTGAATAAATGCCCGAGAGACCTCTTAGCTGATGAAATCTGGGAAGTTTTCCATGTTTTTGATAAATGGGCATTCAAACCGGCATTAACTGATACTATTGGTATAGTTCAAGAAGACACAAGAGTATTTTGAATCATTAACTTCCATTCCATGTATATATAGTTTTCAAATACCTTTTAAAAATAAATATTTTAATTGAAGCCACTTATCTGCGCTCCATTTATATATAGAAATATGGCCTTCATTTTTAAGAATATCGATTTTGATATAGACATACCTAGCAATTTAGATTGAATTATGAATTTTTTGCAGCCGTATAAGAATCAATACGATGCCGAAATGTATTAAAGATACAATACCATCAAGTTTTATAAAATATGTATATTCCCAGCATAAACAAGCTAACAATATAAATTTGAAACTAAGCATTTTAAATAATTAGACAAAAAATCTGCAAATATGAAAAGAAAATAGATAGACATAAGATCGTAATAAGCGAGAATTATATGTAAAGATATACCGTTATACTATATACTCTATACGAATATACTCATAATCTTTTTACATTTGTCATTAATCCTATTCAGTAGGTACATTTGGTAAATTGCCGAAAAGCTCGACTAGTTTAGTATTATTGAATAGGTGATCTGAAGGTGGACCAAAATACGATGAGTTAGGCAATACACGAAGCAAATTGTAGATCGTATTACCAACAAAATTCTGGGGTTGTTGCTGATTTTGTACAGCATCTTTATTGTTGGTATGTTGATTATTGTTATTCGAAACTTCCGGAGTAAATTCATCTACTGTAGGATTCTGAATCTTCCGTCTCTTCGTCTCTTGAGCGGTGGTATCGATTTCTTCATGACTAGTATCTTCTTTCCCTAAATCGAAATGTTTAATTACATCGATAGAATGACCACGGTATCTGTCACTAAATAATTCTATAGAGTCATCATCTGGGAAATATTCTTCATATCTACTATCCAAACTTTTAATCAAGTCTAAATCTCCATACACACTCTGGTATCTCGAAAACTTCTTGATTAATTTCTTAATGCAATTCTTCTTTTTGATATTCTCCTTACTTTTACTCTCTTGTAACCTCATATTAGCGCCTGAAGTAATATCACCATTCAGATTCTCGTTTTCAATATTCACATCTTGCAATAGAGCTGTCAAACCTTGTTCGAACAAAACCTTAATACTTTCACCCTTATTGATCATAATTAAGAAGTCTAAATATGCTAATAAGAACTCACCTTGTTTTTTGAAATGTTTCATTCCCAATTCAAAAATTTTACTGGCTGTCTTCAAGTTATCCGAATGATACTCCATTAGAGCGTTCTCAACGTAAAATTCATACCCTATAGCTTCAAAATTGTTTCTTGCTTGTTTAAATACACCACGGGCTTCCTTAATACCCCTTGATCTTTTGCAAGCCATCATCAATTTTGTGTAAACCAAAGTTATTGCCTTGTTCAATTCATCTTTCTTTTCCTGTAATTTTGATAAAAGTAAAGCATCCTCTTCACTAAGCTGGAATGTGGGGTTTTTAAAACTATCATCATCGTCGTTGTCATCATTGTCACTATCATCGTTTTCATTATTATTCTCTTCTCCAGTATTCTCTTCTTGTTTTTTATTATTAAGTTCTCTGTTTGTAATTGATTCAATTTGATTGTTTATATTGTTATAATCGTTTGTTAAAAAGGTTATTAAATTATCGTAAGTTTCTGTGGCTTTATTAATAGTGTTATCTTTTTCATACATTTCTGATAATTGAAAAGTTAATAAGTAACTTCTAGGGTTTAATACTAAAGCTTCGTTTAAAAGTTCAATGCATTTATTAGAATTAGCTTCTTCGTTACTGCGCAACCAAAACTTATTAAATTTAAACCACAATTCTGGAACAAATGGCAAAGCCATAATTGCTTGTTTATAGACATATTCGATTCTTTGCTGAACCGAAGAATCGTCTTTTAAATTCAACTTATTTTCCCGTTCAAGAGCAATCCACTTGTACCATAATTGAAGTTGAGTATGTACTAAATTGTTATTATCATTATGGATTCCAATAGGTATAACTTCTCTACGTAACAGCCTTTCGGTTGCATTATGCCATTCTGTATTCCACGATCTAGCATCCATAAATTCACTCGATTTTTCTGCAATGAATTTATTAGCGGAAGAAGCATTAACTTCATTTTCCCATTTTGTATATGTGGACCAGACTTGTTCTATTTTCTCTGTTGGGATTACTAAAAACCTCTTATAGACTCTCCTTATCAAGTCTGTCTTCTGTTGTTGTTCCCAAGTTGCCGCCGGCGTCCACGCCTTTAAGAAATCCAAATAATCATTCCATAAATCACCACTACTTATATCTATACCAACTTTAGTAACTGCGAATTCAAAAGCCTGAACCACAATACCACGAGCTTTTTCTCCTCCAGTAATCACATCATTGGTACGACGGACGTACGAAACATATAGGCGGCACAATTCAACGTGATCAGTTATAGGAAGGCATTTCGAGAATAATTGTTCAACTTCTTGAAATTCACCTCTATTCAATTGGTAGTTGATATAATTACACCATTGCTTACCCTAAAATTTGTTAGTATTGTTCTTTTTATGTTTTTAATCTGAAATCGACAAAAATACAATTTATTCTAATAGATTATCTATGTAATTCATTCTTCCACGATGTATTAGTCTAATGTAACAAAGGAGAATCAAAAGTACCGGCTTATTTTATTAATGCCAAAATAATGTAACTGGTAGTAATGCAAGAAAAGAACTAAACAGATGAAAACCATCGAAACATGAATCTATACATAATCTATCAATAAATGTACTTCAGGGTAATGATACATACGTCAAAATTGAAAATATTCAAATATTTGTTAAACACAGACTTCACTTGCTCCTCTTTATCCTTAGCAAGGACCTGTTGGATTAATTTATTCCATTTGTTATAATCCAATGGATCAGCCTCTAAATCATCTTCTAGTTGCCCGATAACATCCAACGACAATCTCTTCTTCTTATCAGCTTGGATAAACATATTGCTGGGCATGGAAAAAGAGTGACCGTAGTTATGTGAAATGTTGATATATTGTGTTTAGAATGAATAAATCACCAAAAAGAAGTACTCTTGATTAGTTAGTTCAAGGTTATGGCTGGTCAACGATGAGTCTGATATTGACCGCGACAATGTCGCGGTGATAAAAATGTCGTACTCGTTCTTTCAATACAACACTTATAGTTAACCAAGTAATAGTTTTTATTCTTATTCTACAATTCATTAGCAAATAATGATTGAATTACATGTATGGGGACATGATTCCACTATATCTGTTATATCTCCAGAGTGTTTAGCAAGTTCATGGCTCCTCAATTTACATTTGAAGCCGCAAAATATACCATTTAAAATTGTAACTTCATCAAATACAAATTTATCTGAAACTGATAAGCTTCCACTTTTACTAGTATCTAACGAAGAATGTGCAAGTGAACGATACGAGGGATTCCATAATATTTCACAATATATTTCTAGTAATTTTGATACCGAACACTCCACTGGAAATGACATTAAATATGTACCAAATCACAATTTGTCTTCGTCTGAACAAAAGCTAATCAATAGTAGTTTGACATCCTTCATTGAAAATAAGATCCATAATATAAGTCAATATAATTTGTATATAAACACGAAGAACTATGAAAAGTATACACGGAAGTTATTTCAGAAATTCTTCCCATTTCCAATGATGTACAACCAACCACTAAAATTCTACCATTCTGCCCAGAGACAGGTACAAGTTATAGGATTGAACTCCAACAACCCAGGATTTTTTAGTATATCGGGGTCTGAAGCGGTAGCTCAGACAGAATATTTCAACGACGAAAACGACGATGATGATGCTGAGGCTGATCCAGTCGCTATAAGTTCCTTGCATGAGAAGCAATTATTAGCAAAATCCAAACGTAAAGATTTGTTGAAGGAGTCAAGAAATTCATTAAAATGCTTGAACCTAGTGAACGAATACATAGACTACGTTGTGCTGTTATATCAGGAACTCAATTCCTTTAACAAGCCTGATGAATTCTCGTATTTATTTTCTGATAAAGCTTCCAATGCCATATCTTCCTCCGAATTGCTATTTTTCGCCTACATACATTCGCTTTGTCTCCCAGAGCTTCCTGACAAGTTTATTGTTAACTACCTTACTTTGAAGTATCCGAAATTCCTCACATTCATATACGACACTACATCCAAGTTAAACGAAAGCCTATACAAAGAAAAATCGATATTCCGTGAACCTGAAGGAATTGAAGTTCCTAACTTATGGAATGAGTTGATATATTCAACGGGGTATGTTAAATATTAACGTATTTACTCAAGTCCATATTGTACATAGTGTAATCGATAACATCCGTTCAGTTTTGCCCTATCTTGTATGTTTAGTCTATATTTGGCTAATACAAAGTTACCCGGTTTTTCGTTAGTAGTTTGTTTTCTCATCGCTTCGATTTTATCACTATTTTTAATTAATTACTTCTGTTTTCTTTTACTTACAACTAACTAAACTTCAAAGAATATAGATTAATATACATCCTATATTGACATCCAACTGCATAATGTAAAGAGGCGCGATATAAAGCGTATTTATTTTTTTTATTATTGGCTCAAAAGCGATCTTCAGCTTGTTGAATTTATTTACTTTATGTATGTTCTCTATAGTTCATATCCATGAACATTTCTCTGGCAATCTTAGCATAGTTTCATTTTATACTAAAGTCAATGTATCTAATGATGGAATTTACTTGCCAAATATCAATTTCAATCCATACTATTTAAGTATCACTATTCTCCTGGTAGAATGTGAAGTTTACTGCTTATTTAGAGGATTTACATCTATATAATATCCTCCGTCATGGGTATTAAGCCGTTCGTAGGCATCCATTTAGTACCGGCATCTGTAATTACCGAGAGCATTCAACCGTTGACCGTCACGTGTGTTTATTATTGATTCACACCCCTTTAGTAAATACAGTGTCTACCATATACTGTTCAGTGGATAATCCTAGGGATCATGGTTGTCGCTATCTAACATACGTAAGTAAACCCGCGATCTGTAGAGGTATATTTACCGGAAAATCCGAATCGATGATTTCTGTTCAATGGTCTGAGTGATTTAAAAATGCGCGAGAATTATAAAAACCGATCAAAATGAAAAACATATCAAAGCTATCTCTCTTTTCAAGTTCGATATAGGATAACGATGAAGTTATTGAAATTATTTACACTTGCTATCTTAGCAGTTGAATCTAATGCTTTAACTATCACTCAACCACCGAAGGCCACGGATGCGATAGAGGCTACAGGGGCCACGGAGGCCACAGAGGCTCCAAGGCTAGCAAAGAGGGCCAGGGTGAAGGAAAAGATCTATGGTAAGGGATACCAGGAGCAACAGGCTCAAAAAGAAGGAAAAGGTGAACCGAGTACAACAAAGATTCCAAAGCCGTGGGCGAGAACAATTACATCGGTTTCATCCACCAAGGTTGTGCTTGTTAAGCCAACAGTTATTGCTGGTGTTACATTTAGTACCCGTCCACCAAAGACGACCAATGGATTGGAAAATTGGGTCAGTTTGCAGAAAGATGGTTCACCTAAAACCATAAAACCAGAACATAAGGGTGGGCAAATAAAGAATGGAAAACCAGATTATGGAACATGGTTCGGTACTGCGTCCATAATTCCAATGGGGAAAGATGACATCAAAGCTGAAAATATGGAGGAAGACGAGGTCTATGAGCATCATGAATATATCGCCGAAGACCCAACGTACCATGAATTGAACCCTATAATTAGATGTACGCCCGATAGATACTTCAAAAGGGGTATGGGCAAACATGTTAATTCTGAACCTTTCTGTACGCCACATGAGAACCAACAATTGAAAATGGACAAGACATATTTTATTACGTGGTTTAGTAGGTATTTTAAAGACGCCAAAAAAGTCAGGGTTCATTTATCGTTCCTTAAGGAATCTGCTAGACAAAAGGGTTTGAAGCGTTCGCTCGAAGATGATTCGGAAAGTGAACAAAATCTTACCAAAAGATCATCTCTTGAAAAAGGGGCTACTATCAAAGAATCTTCATTTTTCTATTCTGACTGGCTTGATGTCGAAGAGGGAATGTTCCCTGTCACAATCTTGGAAGAATGGTTTGGAAAAAAGGATTGGTACAGGAAAGTCTTAATTTCTCTTCAACCAGATAATGTTGATGATGAGGAATTCGATTACACCAAGGACGCTGTGATAGTCGAGATTATTAAGGGTGCAGTGGTCAGTAAAGGCCAGTTCGCGGATCTTAAGAAATTAGAAGAAAAATGGAAAAATGACGGTATGAATGTCGAATACGAAGACTCATCTCCCTACGAAAAGTACTACATCATGATGGCTGTTCCATCCTGTGTTGCCCTTTTTGGTTTAGGTATGTACATCTTTGTCATGATCAACAATAAGAATATTGATTTAAGTCATTTAAAGAAAAGACAGTCTGCCGGAAGAAAGACGACCCACAGAAGGATTCCTTTCAAAAAGAAGACGACTCCGTACTCGGAATTACCGCAGTATAAGAACGATGCTGTCACGAAGGCTGATTAATTGTTCCTTGTTTATAGAATATATGATTATATATACGTATTGAAAGTCCGATAACGATCCACGTGATCATACTAATAAATAACTATCGAGGTAATAATCTCATCGCCATACAACATATCCTACTTAAATTACCGTCAGGGTTGATCCTTGTTTATTTTAAAATCCATCTGTCTTGCATGAATATGGTAGATTTAAGTTTTACATTAAATCAGGGATGGTACCTTACGTTGTTATCGTCATCGCTATGTGTCTTAGGTTGCTTTGTGATATTCTTTGATGATATATATACGTTTGTATTCCCTAAATCGGTTACTAAGAAATATAATTTCCATTTAAAGGAGAATTATCTGTTTTTAAATGGAGCATTAGCATTTAGTTCTGGATGCTTATTATTCACGGCGCTTTTCAAATTATTACCAGAGGCTTTGGAATACTTTAACGATTTTAATGAGCATGATAGAGCCGAAACAGATAAGATGCAAAAAAAGGAACTCAACTCTTATTTGATAATATCCTTCATCAGTGGAATCTTATTATGTTTTCTGTTTAATGCTGTGTTGCATTTGATAACTAGTCAATCGGTGGTGCATTGTAATCATGGCGGCGAGCAACATCTGCATAGCCATTCTCATGGTAATGATTTGGAACTGGGACATGGAGAAAGTGTAAATAATGAGACGTTAAGCTCTAACGAGAGAGAAGATAATCATTCCCATACGCATGCAAACACAGGAGATGATACCGAAGCAGATATAGAAACCACGCCGTTGTTAGACGAACATAAACCGTTAATGAAGAAAAGGCCTTCGCTAATTCATTATTTCATGGCACACGATGGTGACGAGATGAGTCTTGGAGAATGTAAAGGGTATTCTTCGGCCGAAATGTGCTTGTTTAACAAAAATAAGCCGTCTGAATTGCATTTTTGCGAGATCCCAACACTCGCCAAATCGGCAGATCTTAATGACAATGAACTACGCGCTATACATTCTCCTCTGTCACGCTTCACTGGTGGTTCAAGCCATTCCCACAAGAATAACGCCGAATATGCGCATCCATTCGAGGACCATGCATATCTGCAAGGTGAAGACCATAGCAATCACAAGCCTGACCATCACCACCACGTAAATACGCCCTTATCTCGTCTATTGCTAATCGGAATCCAGACGACCTTGGCAATATCTTTACACAAGCTCCCAGAAGGCTTTATTACTTTTATTACGTCAGAGGCAAATCCCGACCTAGGCTTCCTGATATTCCTAAGTCTAGCGGCGCATAACTTCACCGAAGGTTTTCTGATGTGTCTACCACTATACTTTCTGTTTTCGTCGTCTCCTAAGGGTTTTGCAAAGCTTAAAGCTGTTACCATCAGTTCCATCCTAGGTGGCTTATCCCAGCCTTTAGGTGCTGTCGTAGGCTACTTTTTTCTAAAATACAATGACAAAGGTGATTCATTCAATATTCATAGTCTTAGTTTTGTGCTTGGTGTCGCTTTGGCCGTGACAAGTGGTTTTTTGACTGTGATCGGCCTTTCGATGTATGGCTCCTCCATTTCTTTTAATGGTGGAATGCTGAACTTGCTTTTGTTCTGGTGCATCCTAGGCATGTGCATAATTGGCTTGTCTTCTATTGCTAGTCATTAAGGGACGTTTATACATCTATATATCAGTAATTTTGCATCTATTTTCAAATATACGCGCTATTTCTCTTCTACTATAAAACTTCAGTGTAACCTTCAGTACACACAAAAGCATCATCAATCATGTGGTCTGAAGAACATTATTAAAATATTGCCATTCCAGAACATATAGTGATAATATCCAAGTATTAATCTAATATATGTTCAAAATTATACTGCTATAATACTACTAGACGTTTTCTATTAATATCACAAAGTTCTACAAAGAATAATATTCATAAAATATGATGGCGCATGAATTACCCTTACTGATTCATACGAAGAAATCTAATCATAATGTCCCACCTTCCAAAGCTCCAAGTGCAAAAACCAACAAGCACAAACCTCTGAAAAGCGGTAGTGATGATAGAGGATTGCCTAACGGTGGTAAAGTGGATTTTGGGAATAAATCCGGCTCGCAGACGAATAAAAAGTCGAATAAGAAGACATCTAAGCACACGTCATCAAACACATCTAACAACAAAGGGGTGACTAGAGTATTGCCAGATGGAAGCAAGCCGAATTTTGGGAATGAATCCAGTCATCAGAATGGAGGTAATCATAAAAAACAGAATAATGAGCCATGTTTACCTAATGGGGAGAAACCCAACTTTGGCGAAGGCTCCAAGTCCCATTCGAAAAAGAAAAATAACGACCATGTTCTTCCTAATGGAGAAAAGCCTAACTTTTTTAACGAAAAGTCGTCTAAGAAAGCTACGAAACCCAAGGAAAAGAAGCCACTCATCACGGAAGATACGTATGCTGGTTCCTCGTTTCATTCCTCCCCTGCAGCATTAAATTTGCCAAAGCCGTCTTTCAAGACATCTCCGAAGACAAACGATGCTAAGCAACATACAACTGAGCCAAATTATCACGTTAACCCTCAAGTTAATACACCACCTCAACATTCTGTTAATGTGCCTCCCCAACATCCTGTTACTACTTATCCGGCAGGGAATGGTGTACCAAATATTCCTACTGTCCCTTCGAATCCAACTGCCTTTCCTCCTAGAAACCATTACGCTCAACCTGGTTTTTCGTACTATGCTACTCCCCAAGGTTACATCAATTATCAATACCCTCAAGTACCACCTCCACCACCACCTCAGGGCGGTGTTTACCCAATGGTTGCACCCCAATATCAACAGCAACCACAACAACATCCGCAACAACATCCACAACCACAACCACAACCACAACAACTACCACAACAACATCGTCCACATCATCTTCCTGCTATTGCTGCTCCGCAGCAAGGTCACAGAATCAGTTTTAATGAATTGTTGGGTTCCTCTAAGAGCTAGTCATTTTAATTCTCATCAATTAATATTTTTGTTGTCAAATTTGCCTGTTGCTACTGTTATGTTTGTTTTTATCGACTTTATTTCTTGGGTTTAGTTAAATTAGCTGGTTGAACTATGTACAATTTTTGTTATATTTTGTTATTTGGTTTTCCTACGGTTCCTAGTTAGAAGTTCAACATTTGGAGTTATAATATCGTTGTATTGCATGAATAGTTGTTCTACAGGGCAGAATATAACTATTTGCTGTAATATAATGCGGCTTTTACAATTAAACACTTCGTCTAGAAGATGAATATTCACCATATTACAGATTTAAGTTTTTTTCATGTTTTGATTTTAAATTGGGTTAGTTTATTTTATTTGTTTTGAATACTTATACATGTCATTTTTTTTTAGCTTATCTGCATTTGAATATACTGGCTAGTTATATATATAAATATATAGTAACATTGGTCTGTATTTTTATTTTTACAACAACTGTGGTTTCTGTCTTACTCTTCGCGATAATCCGTAAGTCCCAAAAAAAATATGTCATTTTGATTTTTTACTAATTGTATATGACAACACATAAACTATTGCATTAGAAGTATGATGACCGGTAAGGAAGCAAGAATCACATTTCTTATAGTTTTGGATACATTTTTCTTCCTTTTGGAAGCTATTGTAGGCTATAGTGTTCACTCACTTGCATTAGTTGCTGATTCATTTCATATGCTAAATGACATTATTTCGTTGGTAATTGCATTATGGGCTGTTAGATATAAGAACACTAAACCTGCTGATGGTAAGTATACTTATGGATGGCAAAGAGCTGAGATTTTAGGAGCACTTATTAATGCTGTTTTCCTTTTGGCGTTATGTTTTACAATTGTTCTTGAAGCAATACAAAGATTTTTCGAACCACAAGAAATTACACAGCCTAAGTTGATATTGATTGTTGGTATTTGTGGCTTACTTAGTAACGGTGTTGGTTTAGTATTATTCCATGAGCATGGTCATTCTCACTCTCATGGTGGTTCAGAAGGTAACCACGGACATTCCCATGGCGACATTGAAGCTGGTGAATCCGATGTTGCTAATGAAAGTCATGATCACAGTGAATCAAACTCTGACTTAATGGAATTTATGCCAAATAATGTTGTTGGTCGCTACAATGAGAATAGCCCATTGATTAAAAATGATAATGCAGGGAAGAACAATGTTAAAAGAAAGTCCATGAATATGGAAGGTGTCTTTTTACATGTCTTGGGTGATGCTTTAGGAAATGTTGGGGTCATTGCCACAGCGTTATTTATTTGGAAGACTGATTATTCTTGGAGATTTTATTTTGACCCAGTTATTTCTTTGCTTATAACAGTTATTATTTTTACTTCTGCATTATCATTATGTCGTAAATCATCCAAGATTCTTTTGCAAGCAACTCCAGCACATGTTAATTCAAATTTGATTTTAAACGAGATCATTAAGTTAGAATCAGTCAAATCTGTCCACGATTTTCATATTTGGAATTTGAATGAGGATATTTTAATCGCTTCATTGCATGTTGAATTGAACCATGGACCAGAAGTGAACAATACTTCAAACGATACTATAGATCAAATTGATAGAGTTACATTTGTCAACGCTGTCACGCAAGTGAGAGAAATTTTACATCGCTTTGGAATTCATAGTGCTACGATCCAACCGGAATTTTCAAATGGCTCTAAAAAATTGAAAAAGAAAGCAAGTGCTTATGGTCAGACCAACATAGAGAATTGTATTGTTGATGGTGCTTCAGGGTGTGACAATGATCAATGTTTAAAATGATTATTTAGTGTACCCATACGTAGTTAAGATGGATTATATGAACTTTAGAATATAAAACCAATTATAATTTGATTTATCGTTAGACTATTAATTGATTATATGTATTAGTATGTAGTTCACTACTAATTAACATTCAAACCTGTAATTTTCTGTAAATATCAAGAATATACCTAGGATTAATATTAGGCCTTGCTCCTTGATCTAAATCGTTTAATTGCTGAAGTATATCCTTTCTTTTTTGGGCTCTTGATTTCAGATTGGCCATAACCAAATACATTAATTAAATCGTAGGAGTCGTCATCTTTCTCATCTACATTCAACGAGTTGAATGCGTCAAGGTCTTGTTCTACTGATGGTAGCTCCCTAACGGAATATATGTCGTCGTCAAGAAAATTAATCGAAGAACTTGGACTAATAGTAGACATTGTAGTAGTATCGCTGGGGAATCTAATTCTAGGTGTCTCCTCTAGTACAGGTAAATCAAAAAGTGGATCTTCACCTTCAGACTGCAATAACTGAGATAATTTATTATAAAACTTGAGCCATGTTAATTCTAGTTCAGGTGAGAAATGGTCTCGTCCAACCTGTTCTAGAATAGTTAACACCAATGCTTCACCAATCACGTTGTAATCGTTCATATCAAAGTTCCATATACGAGAACATATTTTTCCCATCCCTAATAGTCCGGAACTATTATTATGAATGTTCTCTAATTCGGAGATATTCTCTAAATCGTAGATAATATTAGATATCAAACGTATCAACTCAGGTAAATGGTCAAGCATTGTATCTTCAAATTTGGAATCATTGAAATCATTGTGGTAAGTGCCGTCTTCAGAGTCATGACTTAAACTTATATCTTGCAATAAATTAGACTTCCATTTAAAGACAAACTCCTTTGACCTTTCATCATCGATTTCCACAGAGCTTCCAGAGTTCATATTCATAACATCCAGCCTGGCAACCATTGGCATGACTGCAAGTAATAGATCATCCTCCTGTCTTGTATATGATATAGTCGAAGTATTAACTTGAGAGTTTGAACCAGCAAACCCTGAAGCTAATACTATCCCTAACAGACTCCATATCTTTTTAATCGCGTTAATTTCATTCAGGCTAAAATTCATCCCTGTATCGTCGAATGACAGAATCGTTGACGTCTGCTCTGTGTATACACCTGTCATGCTGTATAACTTTTGGTAATGAAAAAGAAAACTATTTCTTTAAATCTCTTGGGCAAGCCTAAAGATAGTTTAGACCCTTCGAAATCGTGTTTCTTCCCCAGAGAGACTATAGACACTGATATAAAAAACCTAGAGCTAATTGGCCGATTAGATTACAACACTTCCTTCCGAAGCACCTTTTTGTTACAAGATTCTTCGTTTGATTGTTCGGGGTTAAGGTTAAGGCATGTCCAAGAGAATTGAATGTGGTTTTCGATACATATTTCCCTCTTAGGAAAGTCTATTGATTCCTTTTATGCGTCCGCGGCAATGTCCCAGGCAACACAATAGAGGTAGTAAATAGATACAGGAGTACCTCAGAATAGCATAATTTCCTTATCCATAACTCCACTTCCGAACCAACTTTCCAAACCAAGATGCGCTCATCCAGTTGGTGCTCTTCAAAGAAGTAAATTAATCAAGCCATTATGAAATATTCATACTTTCCCTTAGCTTTAGTTCCAGTTTTAGTTTTAATTGAAACTTTATATTACAGTTCTATAGCTATTTCACTAGGTTTACGTTTATCTTCTAACGTTGTCGAGAGCTTATTGAAATGCAGAACAAACCGCATAAATTGTAAGCGTACATAGCAACTACTTCAAATGATTATTAGTATTATACAATTAGTACAAAAAAACGATATTTGTGTCAAAACGTATTGTATTCTGGTTTTATCTAAAGAGCTAATTACAGAAATTAATTTAAAGGGTAATTATGAATATAAAGGGCGTCTAGACAGAATGTACCGAATAAACTTAAAAGTTTAATTATCGATGTAGCATAAAAGGCCCACAATCATGGATGGTACATTAAGTCAGAAAGCTCCACGAAAAGATATATAGCGATTGTGAAAATGTTGTGAAAATGTAATCAAAATCAAACAATTTAATATCGTCACCAGGACAATAATTAAAATTATTTAGCAAAAACATCGTAAGGAACAGCTTTAACATTGTACTTCATGCCCTTCTTTTGAGGAGAAGTATACCTAGAATCAATTGAATTTCTCTTCTTGAAGAACGAGAAGCCCGAAATATTGGATTTGTTTGTATCAGTGGTACAAATAGATGCTAAATCCAAAGTCAGATCGCATGCTAATGAGGATTTTCTGGTAGTAGTAGTAGACGAAGAAGACGAGAAAATTGAAGACAATCTCGATCTTAACGACTTTCTCTTTGATTCAGTTGATGTATATGAATTAGTACTTTGTAAGTCTGAGTTTGATCTGGCGTGTCTTGGTGTTGCCCTTGTTGACGATGCCATAGTTTTGGTAGCTTGCTTGTCGTTAGAAAGGTTTGTCACAGGAACAAATGAATTTAACAAGTCGTAACACCCATCAGAACCAATACCAGAGCTAATAGTACTCTGGAGAGATGCTGTGCTATTCTTAGCTGAACTATTGGATGAACTGCTAACAGCTGCTGGAATAGTAGGAGGTTTGCAAAGAACGTTTTCAGGTTCATTGAAACCTTGTTCGGAGATTTCCTTTTTCAAGATGAAACTACTTCTCATGAAACCAAGCGATGCCCTTTGTTTGAATTGCTGTTGGCTACTAGTTCTAGACATCTGGCAGGTAGATGATAATGATGCAGATGATGATTGAGGTCTTGCCATAGCAGGAACAGGTGCAGCCAATTGAGCTGAGAGTGCATTCATAGAGCTAACGTCACTTGATGTCGATGATTGTCTAACACCATGGCTCATTTGAAACTTGTTAAGGTCTGGAGATGGGGACACTGAAGTGGCATCACTTCCAGAATTAATAGATGACCTGAAGTCACTGTTGTGTAAAGACAATGTAGATACACCTGAGCTTATTTCATCCGCATCCGAAGACAAACGAGTGCCATAACGAGATGAAGCATTATCGTTATCGACATCTTCATCACTCTCATATTTCGATGAAGCTGTGTCATCAAATTCAGATTCAACAATTGGCTCTAATCCTTTTATACCAAAGCTATTGTAGTCAAATGCAGATGGATTTGCTCTTGCAATTGAAGTTTCTTGCTTCACTTCAAAATTGTAGGAATCATCCTCAACATCACTTACAGAGGTCTCTCTAGAATGACTGTTGAATAATGGGGATGTAGGTTCAATTTCAGATTCTTCATCTGAGATAATTGGAGATTGAGACTTTCTTTTAGAAAGTCTACGAGGATCAAATCCAAAACCTTTTTCCTTCTCAGCAAATTCATCGTCAGAATCATCCGAGATAACATTCGATGGCTTCGTGAAAGCCATCTTACGAGGATCAACCTTAGGTGTCTGTTGTTGTACTTGTGCTTGTGCTTGTTGTTGTGGTTGAACTGGTTCTGGAATCAGTTCCTTCATGGATGAATTCCTTCTTGAAGAACGAGGAGTAACCATTGGTTCACATTCTTCAGTTTCAGCAGATGGTGATCTTCTTCTTGATCTACGAGGATCAAAAGAGGAGGAGTTTTCATTTGATAAGGTCTGTTCTTGTTCATTTAATGAAGCTGGCGAACGAGATAAACTCCTCATTTTTCTTGGGTCAAAAGGTGCAGATGGTGGGCTAAGTGGTGGTGTAACTTGTTGGAATGTAGGTGTATTTGGAATTTGAATTGAAATTGGCTCAACTTCCGAAGATTGCACGCTTCTTCTAAATCCTCTGTACTTTTCATTGTTTGAAAGTTGGAATTGGATGGTGCTGGTATTAAGTGGTTTTATCGCGTTATCTTGGGTAACTTCTGGTTGTGGCACCTCTTGTTGTATCTCATTATGTATATTATTGTTTTCTTCTTCCTTTTCCTCTGGTTGAGCTGACTGCACTTCAGGTTGTTGTTCCTGTTGAACCTCTTCCTTTGTTATTTGTTCTACTGGAGGACGTCTTCTTGGTCTTAATGCTTCAATTGGGGCTTCTTCGAGCGAGCGAGTTTCATTCGAGGATTCTGCAAACTGTAATAAACAGTTTGCAATATACAAATAGACTTGAACCCATAAGGATTGTATTTGGTCATTGAATTTTCCTTGTCCCAACCATTGGCGGAAAGTAACTATCAAGGCCGAACCCATTGGCTCAAGGTATTCAGGACCAACTATGACAAATTTTGGGTTTTCCCTTAAGAAAGCATTCATACACTGGTTTAAAGTGCATTCATCGTCCAAGTATAGCATCGTGAAACTCAACAAGTCACCAAATAAAGTAGATTGTTCTGCAATAATAGATTCCGAATGGAAGACCTTTCTCAACTTAGGGTTAGCAGCAACTAAGTTTGAAAACAACCTAGTAATAAAGTCATCTTTATGGTATTTGTTATTAGCTTGTAAGCCTGACCAACAGGTGGTAAGTTTCTGAATATCTTCTCCAGATAAATTTAACTGAGCAGACATTTTGTATAGTTGTTCTCAATATAATCAAGAATAAGTAAAGTATATTTCGTTATATTACAGGAAACTGCCTATTCTTTCAAATGTTTAAAAAATGGGATTTGAATTCTTTTATATTTTGAAATATAATCAAAAAGGTAACTAAATTATTTTATGCCTATTCTGTAGCATTAACTCTATCCGTTAATTTAAAAATTCCCTTATACAGAAACCCTCTTATGATAAATTCCCTCGACCTAATAATTACATTACCTATTTTGGTAGTTTTGAGCTGCTAATCAAAGACAAGGGCATAACAGATAGTGGAGACATAGTTTCATTTGCAGTAAATTCATATATTTTAATCAATTTTCCCAATTAGGTAATTTTTGACTGACCGTAAATAATCTTTACCGTATAAGGAAGTTTTACATCTTCTTTACCCAAAGTAGTAAATTGGTGATTTTCGCAGCGAAGTAGAAGCCTATGCGGACAGTCTTAAGTAAATACATTCAATATTCGCACTTCTTTCCAAATATAGAAGTCGACGAGTGTGGTTCTTATTGATAGCAGAAGCATACTAGTTCACATGAATTTTCAGCTTAGTATACAATATTGCGCCTATTTGGATAAGTTCACAGGACAAAAAGTCAAGCTCACAAGACTCAGACAGATATTTATCGATTTACCCTATCAAGATAATACTTGAATGCAGGTTTTCATTCATAGAGTACCTCATTTAGGGTTATACAAGTGAGTAATGCAAATCATTGGTAAAGCCATTCTTCATTAATGAAGTATAATTGAAGACTTGTAATAGTTAATTAGTCTAATCAGAACAGGGCTAATTGATAACTAATAACTCCAGCCATTAAGAAAAATGGTCTAGGGCATCTTCACTGTAGGAATACGATTGGCCCTATTTTGTGAGGAGTAAAAACTCCGCAGAGTGGAATCGTGACTTGTGCCCCATACTTTTACAATTCAATAATTTAAGACGTTGGGTATTAAATGACATAACTACATACACTAGCAACTTACTTTCAATTTCTCGTCTGATGCGGATACAGCTCTACGAGCTTGTGCTTCGTGGCTGGTTTCTTCTTGAGCTGGTTGTTTCTTTAATGCATCCGCTACTCTACTTCCTTGTGTTGCTTCTACTTGTTCTGCTTCTACTTGTTCAGCTTCCCCTTTTTCTTTATCGAAGTCAGAATCTCCTGGAACATTGGTTCCATTATGCTCTATTGCTAGCTGTTTGCTGGTTTCTTGTTTAGATTCTAACATTTTGCGTCTCTCTCTCTCTTTCTGCATTTCTCCTGCGAGCCAATGCTCTGCATGTTCAAGTTGTCCATTGAAAACATTTGTTAGCCTCGTAATCATTTCTAATGATTCTCTGGCAAATACGAATATCCTATCGTTAGCCTGCTGCGCAGAGGTGTTATTCGTTATTGCTGCCTGTTGGATTGTAGTTGGTAACTTTAATATAATATCACGTATAGTAGATTTAAATTCCAAGTCCTCCGACCTTGTTTCAGGATTTACTTCGTTTATATCCGGAGAAATTGTATTGGTATTTAATGATGAAGGCTTGAATGTAGATATAACGTGAATAATTTTCTTAACCGTCGCAACTATTTCTGTCTTAGTTTGTTGGGCTTCCGACTGGGCATCTTGGGTGGAAACATTGTTGGTAGTAGCATTGTTTGCATTAGGTGTATTGTCAGTGGTAACATCGGTATTTTCCTGTGATTCTGCGGCACCTTCATTATTTATATCATTCGCTTTGCTAGAAGTGTTATTAAGTGACCTTTTCTCTTTGATCGAACGTTCTTTATCAATAACTTTTTGTTGCAAAAAGTTAACTTTATAATTAATTCGATCATTAGCCAAACGTAATAGGTGTAAGCAAAACTGAAGTCTTTTTTTAGTTTCCATCGTAACTACTTTATTATAGTCTCCAGCGCCACCTAATCGTCTCTTTTTAACCGTCACGGACGGATCCTGGCCTGATTCCCCTTCGAGTTTTAATTGTTTAGCTTGATATCTATTATTTAAATTAACTTCAATTTTGTTAACAACAGGAATAGCAGCCTTTTCTACTATACCAGCTGCATAGTTAAAGGCACCATAGTTCCTCTTAGAGTTTTCATAATATTTAACTGCATTTGTCACAATAGGATGCTTGGATACTTTACTAACTTTTGTCACTAACGGATGTTCACCCTGATTTGCTTTATGTTCGATCTTTCTCTCGTTACTCCTGCCATCTAGCGATGATGAGAGCGATGAAACAGGTGTTGGCATGCTTGGCACACGATTATTTACCGATAAAGGAGGAGTGGAGCTTCTAGTAAGCTGTGTTAATGCCTCTGCTGCTGAAAATAGATCATTATCATTTGAGTTGAGGTTTCCAGGCTTTTCCTTATTTTCGTATGGTGGTGGTGGTGACGACGATGAGGTTGAATATTGCGAAGAAATTGACAGCTCTGAGAGTTTCCTCTTCACTGTCTTATTCCCTTTAGTCATACTCACTGCAATAAGGGCCTTAATTAACACAAAATATGTAGTTCTCGTAATATAGTGTCGGAGAATAAAAGAGCATTATCAAGGCTTTCGTATTCTGAAAGTAAAACTTTCTGGGTCAAGGCATGTGATTTTTTTTTTTTTGGTATCTATCTTTTTCACTGCACTAGGAAAAATGAAATGTTGAGTATAGAGAATACCAATAGATGCAAATTAAGCCATATACTTTGTTATAAAACGCTCTCTGATAAACCTATATAGTGAATTACATATATAACTAGGTTATTTAATAGAGCACAATTATTATAATCAACTAATAATATTTTTAAAATTTGTAGATAAACAGAAAATTTTGTTGCAAAATCAAACTTCAGTGTCTTCAAGCTTAATAAAACTTGAAGGTCCAAATTTCGTTTCTTCTTGCTCCAACTTCTTGGATGATACCCACCCTCTACCAAGAATAAAGATACGTCTAAATTTATTATTATTTTGATCTCTCTTTAATACATCCTGGTACCTTATATTAAGCACTTTAGAATCATTTTCATTAAGAAGATGGTTAATATCAATTTGCTTTAAAACAGAATTGCCATTGCCATTACAAGGATCGATTTGTTTCAAAACATTGCCATTGCCATTACAAGGAACTGTTGAGGGCTGTGTAAACTTGGGTTTGACCAATTGTTCTCTAATATATTTTTTCCATTTTTCCCTTCCTTCAGTGGTAGAAATATCAAATGATTTACTAAAGTTGGAACTATTTGGATCAGTGTTTTCATTTCGAATAGAACCAATAGCAATACTTGAATCTACTTTAGAATTAGCTACTAAAGTAGGAAGTTTAGAGTGAGAATTATTGATCTCTTCTGTTGATTTTTGCCCATTTGTTTTATCAGTCTTAGAGTTTTCATCATTTTTATAGGTACCTTGAACTTTTCTTTCTTGAGACAGTTTTTTGTAATATGCTGAATTTTCAATCGGAGCTGGAGGCAAAATTGCAGCAGTGGGACCACAGCTTGAGTATAGGTAACCTTTCAATTGGGAGAAGTCGATAATAGTTTTTTCAAGATTCTCAGAAATGGTTTCGATTTCTCTTCGAACGTCTCCTCCACGATTAAGTCTGCCATGTAGATTTCTGGTCTCAGATTTAATGGTGCCAATTAACGAGGAAACCGTACTATAAAGTTCCACTTGTTTTTCATTTAAAATCTCAAAGTTATCTCCTAGGTATCGAATATTTCTTCCAAGATGCTCAAAATCTCTATTTCTAAAAATAAAAGTGGCGATCGAATGAATAGCAATAAACACTTGAATAAATAGACTAATAATGACGCCGGTTATTACAAACCAGCTAGCTCCAGTTGATGAATTGTTGAAATCAACTGCTCTATCTAAAATATCAGCATGATGGTAACAAGTTTGAATATTCAACAACACGGCCAAATCATTAGCATTATCAGATACCATACTAAGACAGCTATATACATGTTAGTAAATGGCCATTTAATACTCAAAAAAATTTAACGGACCTTTCCAATTGAGTAAATGAAACTGTACTCATTCCATTTCTTGACTCTCCACTCAATTCATTGCGGTATTGTCTAAAACATTGTATACCATCCGATTTATCACTACATTTGACAATTGATTTAAAAGCATTTGACTGTGTTAATTGGAATAATGACTTCTCGACATTGAAGCGTTGTTTGGTGGATGTTGATACATAAATAAAATTTCCAGAGAGAAATACCAAAATTAACAAGAACAAAGGATGAATGCCAGTAGAATAATTAAATTTAAATAGTTTCGAAGCAACCATCTTATCTTGGACTGGTTGCATGGTTATTGTTTAATGTCTTAGAAAAGAAGATAAAGTACAATAGTTTAGACGCTTATATGGTTTTAGACCAAATTTTCGCAGCCACAAATACATGCTCGATTTTGATATCAAAATTCTATTAAACAAGACAATAAAAACTATACAATAGATGCAAATAAAATTAAAAGAAATAAATAAATGAATGTAGAAAACAAACACCTTCAAGTCATAATAACAAAGAAGAAGACAGTCTTTTCAAAAAGTATAAAAAATTTATTCATCCTTTTGATGAGATTGAACGTATTCAGCAGCCTTAGCTTTAACACGAGCAGCAAATTGTTGATCATTCTTTTCTTCTTCAAATGAGAGCCACTTACTAAAGAAGAATTTGGCTTGCTTACGAGATAATTTTTTGGTAATGGCTCTTTCAAATAAATCTTCGACCTTAGCCTTATTATCTTGTTTAATTTCTTGGTCGATATAAACATTCCATAAGTCAATTCTCTTTGGAACATCAGAAATTAAACCTTCGAATAATGATCTACCTTGTTCAGGATCTCCCTTTGTAAATTCTAATTGTCCAAATTTTCTAACAACTTCAATATGTTCTCTCTTAGGCAAAACTTGCAAAGAGCGAGCTAAAACTTCATGTGCTTCGTCATTTAATTGACGATCCAATAAGGAAGAACCGTATTGGACCCAAATAGAAACATTCTTACCGAATTTCTTACACATGACTTTATACAATTCATCAGCCTTTCTAAACTTTTCAGACATGGTGTAGATACTCACTAATTTTTGATGCATAATTAATGAATCCATGTATTGACATGAACGCTTGAACGTTTCTTCTAATGTATCGTCAGTGCCGAATGTGTTTTCCAAATTTAACAATGCTATCCAAATGTTCATCTTCTCTTGTTCTTCACGATAATTAATTGTCTTTAATGCTCTTTCACCGATTTCACGTGCCTTATCAACTTCACTCAATTGTAATTGGAATGACATGTAATTCATCCACATGATAGAGGAATTTGGGTTACCAACCAATAATCGTTCAAAATCAGATACAGATTGTGGCGCTCTAGTATTTAAATCGGCAGTCTTATCCTCAATAACTTTCAGAGTCTTCTTTTTCTTCTTCTTTTCATGTGTGAAATCCTCTTCGTCAGATGATGAATAGTTATCTTCAGCTTGATCTAATATAGACGCCGTCCAATCGAAACCATTAGTAGATAATCCAGATACACCAGAAGATCTGGAATTGTCATTCTCTTCATCATCTTCGCTGTCGCTCTCGTTTTCGCTAGCACCATTTTTATTTTCCAAGACATCTTCCATTACTTCATCGTCAGATTCATCATTTTCATGTTCATCATCAGATTCAGAACCAGAGTCGTTTTGATCATTCGCGTCGGACATCTCAACATCATCTTGCTCGGAAGAAGCATCAGCATTAGTGAAGTAAGATGCTTTCATACCTAATGATAATTGTTTCTTTTCTTGATCAATTGCTAAAATCTTGACCTTGACACGATCACCTTCTCCAAATAATGATGAAACATTTTCGACATCATTATCTGATATTTGAGAATGGTGACATAAACCGCTGATATTCACCGTTCCATCCAATTTAATGAAAGCACCAAAATCAGTAACTCTTCTAACGGAACCTTCAAATATTTCACCTACTTCCAAATCTTCAAATTTCTTCAAGACATTCAATTCACCATTGATTTCACTTTCCTTCAAGGTCATAAGAATACGGCCCTCTTCCTTACAGGATGAAATCTTACCAATGATTGGTTGGTGAGGTTTAAAATATTTCTTCCAGTCTTTTAAGAATGAATCAGATAAATCAGTGATTCTAACCAAAGCATGTATCGACCTACCTAATGCAATATAAACACCATTATTTGCAACGTTTTTAACAAATCCTCTTATGATATCACCACGGTTTAAGTCTTCTATGGAATCAATGACTTTGTCAGTAGCATCGTCATTACGCAACGAGACGGCAATCTTTTTCGATTCCTCATCAACAGCTAAAACAGTAGCTGTACAGAAATCATTAGTATGGAAAACATTTTCTAATTTTTCAGTATAATCGTTTAATGCATCAGTAATAAACGAGGAAGCGACGAGATTTTTGCCTAATTCAACCAATACGAAAGTGTCTCTTACCTTCAAAACTCTTGCAGGCAACTTATCACCGACCTTGACATCTTTAACGGTACCCATTGTGCTGTTTCTTGCACTCAAAACGACAGTATTATGATCATTATCAATATCTTTAACCGTAGCCTCTATAGCCATACCAATAGGCAACTTGTTTTCTATATCATCAAATACCGAGACATCATCGCTCAATTCCATAAATGAGATACGCCCCTTAATAGTTGGTGTAATGGATACCCATACAAATCCCTTTGCAACGTTATTAATATAAGCAACCCATTTTGAACCTTCTGAAGTGTTCGATAAGTTCAACATATGGTATGGTTCATCAGGAGTTTTCAATTCTTTTTCAAGAATAGACAACTCTAAAACGATATTCTTATTGGATTTACGATGAGTGATTGGTAAAAATCTGTGAGTTTTCGCATCATGGAATCCAATAACTTTAACTTTGATTTTATCATTCTTATGGAACTGTGATAATGGCTGCTTCTTATCTTTGATTTCAGACCATGAGTTGAAACATTGGGTGATGTCCACTCTACCTTGTAGGTTATCTGCTAATTGAACATTCAATTGAGTGCCTTTAATAGATTTGACGACCGCACTAGTAATCACACCAGGAGTGTAATCACCAACCGTGGACTTCTCACTATCAATTGGATTGATAACTTCTTCTGTGTTGGAGGAATCCTTAGAATTCTCACTCTTCTTTAAAGATAATAAAAATCTTTTGTTTTCTTCATCAATTCTAATAACACGACATGAAACCGATTGATACTTGTAGAACTTTTTGGACAAGTCCTCATCTGGCTTATCAGTTGCATACTTAGCCAATACTAAACCAGTTAATTTACCAGCAAATGAGATAAATAAACCCATATTAGTAACAGATTTAATATAACCGTGTAACATCTTATTATCCACCTTTATATCCTTAAAATATGCTGGAACTTCGTCTTGCTTAGCAGCTTCAATTAAAGATGCTTTGGCAGAAACAGTGACAGATCTAGATTTCAAATCCTTTTCCAAAACAAGAACATCAATTTTGTCTCCAATTGGTAATTTCTTGAAAATAGATCTATTCTGTTCGTAGTTACCATCTGACAAATGCCCGCTAAAGATAACCCCACGTAAATTGCTATTTTCCAACTCAACGATTACGGATTCTTTAACCTTCTCAACGACAATTGCAGTGGTAATAGATTTACCTGGATATAAGTCAGATATCGTGGCTTTTTGAGAATCACTCAAGTCAATGGATTGTCTTAATGTAACCATCAACCTTTGATCATCCTTATTAACATTTAATATCTTAACGTTTACAGTCTGTCCTATCTTCAAATGATCGCTTGCTTGATTCACGAATGTCTCAGATATTTCATTCTTAGGTAAATAAGCCCTTAAATTGCCAAAGAAAGAAACAATGGCACCATTATGAACAAATTTCTCAACAGTTGCAGGAGACTTAAATCCAACAGTGGCCTTATCGAAACCAGTCAAAATCTCATCATCTTCAATATTCACTAATGATTTCTTCAAAGTAAAGAACAATTTTCTGCCTTGCTTTCTTAATACTCTACCCTTGACTTTACCACCGACTTTGAATTTTCTTTCAGGATAGACTAATCTGACATCAGACATATGATTACCTGGAACTAAGGCCTCAAAACCATTGAGAATTTTGACGATGATTCCACCCGAGTCAGGCAAAACCTTGACAATTTCGGCGCCGTTGACGAATTCACCAACTGGTATGTCATCAGTAGTCAAAAACTTAGAATCAATTACTTTTGGTTCCATAGTTAAAACTAATAAGTTTTCGATTGAGTTATAACCAATCACTCTCGCCTTATGCTTTGAGCCAACAGAATAGTCGATTTCCAAATTTTTCAGAGGATCGATTTTAGAATTATGCACTTGGCCATGTAAAGTAGAAGATCCAAAGCCAACAAACACATAATTAGGATCGCTTCCTTTCACTTCAACTTCTTCAAATATATGACCTATTGGAAATGCATCTAAAGCACTAGAGTCATCTGATGGACTAGATGAAAAAGATATTATATGTGGTAATTGAGACAACATTAATCTTTTAGTACCGCTCTTTAATAAGATACCGGTCACTCTAGCCTTTATATTATTACCAATAGTATACTTATGTTTTAAAGTTTGTAAATCGAAATCATTCAAATTTGGCAAGTTGATAGTAGCATCAACTAAACCAAAGACCTTTGTAACAATACCATTCTTGGTAATATCAGATAC
Source organism: Debaryomyces hansenii CBS767 (assembly GCF_000006445.2). Taxonomy (NCBI): domain Eukaryota; kingdom Fungi; phylum Ascomycota; class Pichiomycetes; order Serinales; family Debaryomycetaceae; genus Debaryomyces; species Debaryomyces hansenii. The sequence continues at coordinate 298,085 of NC_006049.2, forward strand.
TAATGCATCTACTAAAATACCAGGTTCAATTGAATCTACCGACGAAATAGTAGATACAGAGGCTTTTTTGGAAGTAGAATTAGATTGCACTGGTCTTAAAGTAATTGTTCTTGACGATGGCTTTGATACTATACTGGTTAATAAAACATCACCAACATTCAAGTCTTCAGCTTCGATGTCTTTACTATTCTTTAACTCTTTATTAGAAATGAAACCGGAAAAGTTTGATCTACCGACATTCAAGATAACACCATGATCTTCAATGGATTTAATAGAACATTGTAACAAGTTTCCCGGAGTAAGATCTTCATCCTCTAAAGTGGCATTAACAACTTCTGGTTCAATAGATAATTGGATTCTTTTCTTTTTGGAATCACTTGAAGGCTTGACAACTTTAGCTCTTAACCATTGTCCAATTTTGAAAATCTCTTTCAAAACAGGAAATTCGGCATTCTTGGTCTTTAATGTTGCAGTCTGTATTTCTTGGTCCTTTTCATCGTCATCGTATTGCAATTCTTCTTCGTCTTCACTGTCATCATCCGCTTCTTCGAACTTTTCGATTTGCTCCGTGATCTCCTCACTTATAGACGTAATTGGAATATAACCAACCAAATTATCACCTACAGACAATGTCAAGTCTAATTTACCAATATTAGTAATTTGACCCAATACTTGGGTGCCTGGAATCAAATTCTTGAAGTTAAAATTTTCAATTTGAACATTCGATTTCTCTTCCTCCTCTTCGTTGGTCGACTTAGCAGTCTTCTTCTTAGACCCCTTCTTAGATTTCTTAGATGGTTGGTCTGACTTAGATGAACTGGATCTTTTGGATGCACTAGAAGCCTCGAATAGAACATCTTTTGTTGCTTCGTTGGAGATGTCCTTAATTTCTAAAGCTGATAAAGCAGTAGCTCCTCCTCTAGGAAAGGCAACATCACTACTACTTATAACAGATTTGGATGTTGTAGGATCTGCCATACTGTCCTATATAATAATATATGTTCAAGAAAAAGTGTAGTAGATTAAGGGATTAAGAACTTCTCGTAGACTATTTGTTCAATTTTTTCACCATCACCATGTCATCGTGCTAGATTTTTTTTTTAGAAAACTTTTTGGGTCACGTGACAACATCATCGCAGATACTAACAGTAGATAGATCTAATACCCTTGGTGCCTATAGGTCCTAGAATTGTGGGAGGGAGGAGTCAAACGTATGAACAAACCCACCAATGAATATTGTTACTGAAGACATTGGTAGTTATTGATATTAAAGGGATGTTTTTGACGGGTTTAGTAGTTGTTGGCGATTTAGAATATTTTGCATCCTAATATAACCAGACTATTTTGGATTGATCTTACAGAGGTTAGACACAGCCAAGATTCTCTATAAAATTTGTTTATTAAAGGTTCGTTAAAGTGTTCAGGTTTTTAATTACTATAGTATTATTTAATTCTTCTATTATTTACCGAACCTGTATCTTTCCTTTCTTTCATGATCCGTGCAGCCTCTTCTGCATTATATTTCTTAGTCAACTTTGAATAAAACAACCCACAAGCGTTGCAAAGTGTCCTATTACCATCCAAGCCTTTTCGCCATTCTGGTGTATTTTTCGAACCGCAATGGTTGCAGCGTATTTCCTGCCGTACGCTCAAATCCGGATTTAGAGCACCAAGATCAAGAGGTGAGGTTGAAGAACCAGAATATAGGGTTTGTTTTTTAATTTCTAGAGGAACTATACTACCACCGATATCAAGAACTGTAGATTCTGTTTTGTGGCTGGAATCTATGTTGCCCATACTGGATTTGTGTCTCTTGCTTGATATTTTAGTGCCTGTAGATGGTTTACGGGTAGGCGACAATTGCGTCGAGTACAGTGGTTGCAGCTTTGGAGGTGACATTTTTGTTAGTGCTTTATTTGCAGCCACTTCTTCTTCCTTGATATATTGTAATATCATAGCTTTGAACGCTGTCATCGTTGCAATATTATCGTTATATTCGGCTATTAGGTTGTCAATGCTTTGCGGTGATGTATTTAGTATGAACTGCTTAAATGATTCGTGAGTCGTAAATTTGGGATGATTTGAGTTATTAACATAGCCATGCAATAATTTAGAACCTTCGATGGTCCTGTCTGGTGCTTGTTCAACCAATGTGAGATAGTTATTTCGAATGGCTTGCATTTCATTATTATGAGCACTAGAATCCAACATTCTGCTCAACGACGATAATAGGTTCTCTTCGTCATTTTTTCGAGTAGATTCTTCAGATACATCAGTATATGCAATATTTGGTAAGGATGAGCTTTTTGAATGAATAGGACGTGGGTGATCTCCTGGAGATGTGACTTCAGCATTTTTGGTAGGAAATCGATAGCTACCATATCTAAAACCTCCGTGCCCGTACGAATATGTTCGACGTTTGTCAATGGCCGATTCATCTATTTTTAAGTCTTTTGGACTAGTCAAATCACCGCCGGAAATTGGTTGAGTTATTATTGTGGGAAGTATTTCTGAAGAAGAAGATGATCTCAATGTCTTAGGCCTTGCATTCTCCTGTCGCAGGTATGGATCAAATGACTGTATTAATTCTGTGAAGGATGGAAGCCTGAATGTTAGTATTTATCACATATTGCAAGTTTTCAAATTAAACATACCGTCTATGCTGTGACGTCGGGTCGCCGTCCTTATTCTTACTCATTTTGTTGTACAATAATTATTGGATATTTATACAAATTTAGATATATCATAAATGTCCCTTAGTTTATGTTTATAAATAAACAGGCAATATTTAACCTGATATCTACTACTATGTATAAAAGAAGTTTGCTAGTATGGATATTAGTTTAAATTAAATATATTATTTAATTCTTGTTTGTATGGGCAAGCTAACCACAAAATAATTTTTGCAATCGTATCTTTGCGAATTTACGGCAACTTACATAAATCTACATATGCTAACTACACATTATAATTCCATTTCAAGATTCTTATTATAACCCTTTTTACAACTATAATACTTCTTTGATCTGAATACAAGGAAATTATTACTAAATAGGTCTCATTTCTTCTTTTTGCTTTTGGGTCTAGATCTTCGAGAAGTTTGATTTTGCTGTATGACTACCGTTCCATCTCGAACATCATCAGGCTCATTTTTAAATTTTTCTTGACTTTCTAAATAAAACATCAAATCATTAACTTGCTCCGTTAGGTCTTTATTTTGTGTTGTCAATTGTTTATTTTCATCCGATAGATATTCGACTTTAGACGAAAGGCCATCATTCAAAGAATTCGAGTTATTTAGCTCCTTTGTTAATGCATTAATTTTTGCATCTTTAAGAGCAATTTTGCTTTTTAAAGATGGAATGGTGTTTGTAGTTAGATCAATTAGTTTTCCATTCATCTCTTCGAATTTAGCTTCTAGGTCCTTAATAGAATTTTGGTTGGAGGTAGTATCTGATGCAAGGGATGCACGATGGGACCGCGAGCCCGCCCTATCATTTAGGAGAGATTCATAATACTCTCTTTGACTTGCCAACTGACTGATTAATAATTGAGAGTATTCAAACCCAACCTCATCAACCTTATCAAAATTGGGATTGGCGTTATTTGATTTGAAATTAATGTTGGAGTTGCCAAACGCACTGAATTGCCCATTAATACTGTTATATGTTTCCTTTTCGGGTAATTCAACCAATTTCCCATCTGATTCGTTTGCTACTAACCTGTGAACATAATTATCTCCTGCGTAATCCCATACTCTAGATGTGTTAAGTTCCATCGCAAAACAATGACCCGTATTAATAAAATGCTTTAGTGAATGCTGTTCTGGCGCGTATCTATCGCAACCTAGATTCCCACAAATAAGGCAAATCCAAAGATTTGAATCAACTTGACAATCGAAACAACGTTCGCCACTGTCAATATTGGATATCCCATCATTTGGGGTACTAAACGAATTGGAAGGACCAGGTAAGGGTGTTGCATGCTGTGATCTCGAGGAGCTGAATTGCAGTAATCGTCTAATTGATCTCCGTATTTTCTGATTGGATACATTATTGGAATAGCGACATATCGGGCAGGTATCATCTTTCCATTTAGAAAGACACTGGCAGTGGAATGTATGCTGACAGGGTATAGTTAACAATCCAGTGACTGTTGAGTCCATTCTATCTAAGCATACGGGGCATGTAGGCAATTCCATTAGAGTCCCATTGGTATGCTTCTTGAATAATGCCGATGATTTGGGGTTGGGACTATTCGGGTGAGATACTGGTGGAGATGTAAAAGGATCATTCAACAAGAATGGTATCAAAGATTCCGAGGCTTCTGAAGAAATATCATCTATTTGACCCCCTGCGTCAAATCTAATTGATTTGACAAACACAACATGACAGGCTTCTGGCTCCATCGAGTTAAATGGCTTGCCGTTATATTTCAATTGAAATTCGGCCGTTTTTAATATGTCATTGAATTTTATCAAAACTAAAAACCGATTAGGCTTTTCACTCTTAAGAATTCGTAAATGCGTAATGTACTTCATATATGAATCGCCAATGAAGCCCAATAAGTCTGTAGCCGTAAAGTAGGTAGGTACGGCAATTATTGACACCATTGTATCATCACCTTCTGTTGCATTTGGATAGGAAAATGGTTCTGAGGCTACTGATGATGTGGAAGAAAGAATGTCCAGCGAAGTCTCATCTTCTTCAAATTCCCTATACAAACGAATGTTACCATCACCCAAGAATTTTGCCTTTAAGGGTTCAATGTCGTTAGTGGCCATATTAGATCTGTTCTCACTTGATGTATCTATTGCTGTAATTTCGATCGGAGAATATCTATAATCTAGTAATGAATGGTTATCTTGAGACTCAGGTATTTCAATGATAATATGATAAGAATCAGTTCCTATCATTATTTGACTCTAATGAACCAAGTTTTAACGAGTCTGCTTACCTTTGTATCTATAACGTGCTTTATATAGATACCTAAGAATACTGATGCTCACTAGTGCGTACAATTACCATATCTATATCTACAGTTTATAATGTACAATATCTATGTCTATTCTTCGTTTATCTATCTATAGAGAATACTTTGACTTATCAAAGTGAACAAGACTCTTTAATATTTCACCACTATCCCCAATAACAAGTTCTTCTTCTCCATTTAAGACTTTTAGTGCCTTTTCATCTGGAATCCAGATTACATACGAGTTTGCAGCAATACCTGATTTCACACCTGGTATACCATCTTCAAATATAAGGCATTCCTCTATTAAGACAGGATCCAAACCTTGCTCTTGTCTTTCTTTATTGAGACTATCCAAACATGCGAACCAAATATCAGGGTGTGGCTTTCCTTTTCCAGGTGGAATTCTCTCATCATCTCCAGTCACAATATGCGGACCAAATAGATTAAAACCATCCTGCAAATGTGCCGTCTTTCTTTTAAAATTGAAAGTATTAGAACTGGTTCCAAGAGCAATAGGAATTGAACTATCATATAAATATTGTAACAATTCTAACGCACCCGGTAAGAATTTGGAACGATGCCACTTGTTCTCTTGTTTTTTAATGGCTAATTGAGAAAATTCTTCAGGAGTGAGCGATAAACCATACTCTTCAATGATAATTTTAACGGCCTCAGGGCCAGGTCTTCCCTGTAATCTAATCTTTACGTCCCATGTCAATGGCCCCTTTCCAAAATCATTCAATAATTCTGTCGTACATTCTGTATATATATCTTCTGTATTAAGGATAGTTCCATCCATATCTGTACTGTTAATATCATATCCGCTCAAATTAGAGAGGAAATATCAATAATTATTGTAAAATGGAAAAATAGATTTCTACTTACCGAAAAGACATGCCTTGATGTTTTTGGGACTAAACGTTAGTTCTCGCTTCGGAAAAATCACACGGGACAAGAATACTTATACTTACAATTGAGTCATATCAAATGAGTGTATTTAGTGGATACGATAGTATGTGCTAGGAATATGGAATATAAATTATGGAGTATAGTCCAAAAATTCAGATATTCAACAAATCTCTTATTACATAAGCAGGGCCAAACAGTTACTACCTATTATCTCTACTTACCCATTCATTATTACAATACGAACCATATAATTAATAGAAATGAATACTTATACTTTAGAGAAACCTATAATGGGGCATTTTTAAATAAATAAGAGATACTTTCACCATTATGTAATCTTCTGATAGCTTCTGCCAATACGGCAGAAACGTCAATGGTGTCTAACTTAGGACAAAGCAGTAATTTTTCTTCAAACGGAACGGTGTTTGTACAAATAACCTTGGTCAATTTAGAATTATTAATGTTTTTGATTGCATTACCGGACAAAATTCCGTGGGTGACAATAGCAATAACTTCTTTTGCACCGTTATCCAATAAAACTTCAGCTGCCTTAGCTAAAGTACCACAAGTGTCAGCCATGTCGTCGACAATAATAGAGATCTTGTCAGTTACATCACCGACTAAGACCATCTTCGACACTTCGTTAGCCCGGGCTCTTTCTTTGTGGATTAAGGCAAAATTCAAATCTAACCTGTCGGCTAAACCTGCAGCCCTCTTTGCACCACCAGCATCAGGAGAGATCATGATTGCGTCTTTATAGTTGATAGTTTCTTTAATATATCTCACCACACTTGGCTCGGCATATAAATTGTCCACTGGAACATCGAAAAACCCTTGGATCTGGGAGGCGTGTAAGTCCATAGTAATGACATGGTTACATCCCGATGTTGTCAACATATCCGCCATTAACTTGGCAGTGATAGGTGCTCTGGATTTATCCTTTCTATCTTGTCTGGCATATGGGAAGTTTGGCAATATAACAGAAATTCTTCTTGCACTGGCGGTTTTACAAGCATTTATCATGATCAATAACTCTATTACTCGGTCGTTAACCTCTCCTGATCCAATCTGACAAATTATGAAGATATCTTCGTCTCTAACTGATTCCCCAATGGAAAACTGGACCTCTCCTGTTGAATCTCTTTTCAATTCAGAAGGCGTCAATTTCATACCCAATCTTTTGGCAACGAGTTCAGCCAAGCCTCTATGAACATCACTGGCTAGCAATTTGATGGAGTTTGTAGACATCGTTATTAGGTGTCAAGAATGAAATTAATAAAAAAATTCTTAGTGAGCAACAATCAACAAAAATGAATAAACTCAAGGGAAGAGAGTAAGGTCAACAAACAACTAAATTAGCTGTAGAAACTATATGTCTTTTTATTGAACAAGAAAAGTTACTTGACTTTGTCTTAAACTCATAAACTCTCCTTCAAACTCATCCTGCAATGGATCGTAGTCAAGATTTTTTTTATTATGTCAATGCGATGTTCGTGAGACATTTTTACATAGAAGAGACAATGTCGTGAAAAAAGTATATACCTAGAATAAGTCATCTATATCGTCAAGGTTATCATCAGGTGTAGCATTTTCCTCTTCTTGGTCGTCGTGATCATCAAGATATTGATTTGATTCAAAAGTTTCCGCGTTCGTGTCTTTATTTGGATCCATCTTTTGTTGTAATTGTTGCTGATCGCTCACGATCTTGGCTAACTCTCTCTTCTTAGTATCCAAAGATGCTTTCAAGGTATTGTAGCTTGTTTGGAACTTCATCTTCATCATCTTGTGAGTGGCAGACGCGAGACCCTTTCTATGGACTTCCACAGCATTCTCCAAGTCAGCAATTTCTTCTTCGAGCATCTTAACATGTTCTTTATCTGCCTTTGATTCGTCATCTTCGTCGTCATTTTCATCGTTTTCATCATCATCATCATCTTCTTCATCGTCTTCATCTTCATCCTCCTCTTCCTCTTCCTCTTCCTCTTCTTGTCCCTCTTCTTCCTCTATACCTTCGCCATCAACCTCATTCTCCATGTTTATGTCACCTACCATAGTTTCGTCATTTTCAAGTGCTTTTGCCAACTCTTCTTCCAAATCACCTTCATCACTTTGAGCGAGCATTTCTTGTTCCTCTTCCTCTTCACTCCCATTATTAAATTGCGTCTGTGACTCTATTGGAATTGCTGATGGTGTTGCCACTGCTGACAGTGTGCCACTAATATTACTGAATCTATGCTGATTGGTTTGTTGTTTAGTTAAGTCCACGATTTCAAAATGACTTTCTTCCGCTTCGTCATCAAGCCTAATTAATTCGTCGATCCTTTGTTCTATATCTTCAACAACTCTATGGTTGACTTTACGTGGTTTGAATCTCCTGTACACTTCTTCAAATGGGTATATAAGACCATTCTTAAGCACAGTCTTAGCCGGTTTTAATTCGTGTTTTGGTGACATTTTATAAAGAGGATGTACGTGTGTCAAGTCGCTAGGCACCTCGAAATCCCTCTCCAAATTCAAATCTGATGGATTCACTGGGTACAACACCAACAATATCTGACAAATGTCAAAAGTCTTAAAAATGTTCTTTTTGTCAATAGTCTTGTACAACTCGGTGATGGTTGGTAAGTCAAGTAACTTTGCTGAATATAACGTACCGTTAACATTGACAACTGCCTTCACTTTCGTCACCCATTTAACATTTAATCCCGTTAAATCTCCAGAATCAACTGCATTATGTACAAAGTCTAGGTTTGCATCGTTTACAAATCGTATTATTATACCCTGTTCAATCAATGGGTCGTCTTCAAGATCTGGTGCCTCAGAATCGTATCCATCACCTGGAACCCTGGTTGGTTTTATTCTTACCTTAGGAACAGATCTAGTAGGCTGATGTCCACCATTTCCTCGTATACCTATATTATCTATTTCTGGTTTCTTCTGCTTTATATTAAGTTTTAGTTTCTTGTGCTTAGTTCCTGCTTCTTGATGCTTCTTAGTCACTTTATTCTCCTTTTGCTTCGGCGGTTTTATTTTGAGTTTTGGTAGTCCTGATGAACTAGGTTGGCTGTTGCTCCCATTCCCACTCGATTGACTTGAACCTGTAGAAGGCACCTTAAGCTTCAACTTCAATGCCATATTGCATAGATTCAAAATATAGTACTTCTTCCAAGGTGTTTTGTAAATTTTAAGTGAAATAGAAATCACATGATTAGCAAATATAAATATGCAATAGGTCCGACTAAGATCAAAGGATGAATCTTCACTTCAAGTTACTGAGGTTGAATAGTCGTTAGAATGGGGCAGTCATCAAGAAACGTTCATCATCCGCCAAGAAGTAGAAGATCTTCGTCGATAGACCGGAGGTCTCGTCATAACTCGATTTCTTCCATGGAGTCATCGACCAGCTTCTTGGTCGATGACAATAACCATGAAATGTTTTCGGGAGCCGCTTCGGAAATTATACCGTCGTCTATCACTTCTTTGCATTATCCCCATCATTTTGGAAGGTTTAAAAGTCGTCATGGGTCCAGCGTTTCCAGAGAAACGTCACCATTGTTGGAAACCGATTACCATCAGGCAGTCGATATTGAATCAGTTAGATCCAATGAGAGCGCCAATTCCCATGAAACTCAAAGAGGTTTCAAGTTCTTTTCACCAGATGAAATCGAACTGGCACCTGGTGGTTCGACGTTGGAAAATCCCGAGGATCCAATCGACTACAATACTAATTGGGATTATTCAGTTGATAAATACACAGAGGAAGAGCCTATAGAATTAGATGAAGGCCCATCACTTTTTCATACCCAACCAGGAAGTTCCAGCACGTATATGCAGCAAGATAATGCTGATCTTGAAAGCAGTTACGGATCATTAAATTCGAATTCAGCTTCGCACTTCGAGCGTCGCAATAGAAGTGATTCTGGCGACTCAGATAAGAGTGGCTCTCTGATTAATGAAAGCGTGGATCACGATAGAGGCGAAGAAACTCTCAAAGACTATCCGGCTGTTTCAAAGTATCAGAGGTTCTACTTGGCAGAGGAAGATTTAGTAATTGGTATTGCAGGATATACTAACTGTATGTGGAAAAAAGTAATATACTATTTTATTTGCGTTGCAACCTTGGGGTTAGGATACTTAGTTTTGAGATGGTTTCCTAAATATAAAGTCAATTTAAGGGGGAATCAATCACCATTGGGAAAAGCTGATTGGTGTGTTATTGAGAATGAATTTGGTGAATTGATTATAGTCGATGTTACCAAACAGAAGCATTATGAGAGACTTTCTCATTTTTTGACTGTTTATGAATCTGAGAAAGACCCAGGAGAGAATGGGAAATTGGACTTGTTTGATCAGAGACAAACAGATCCAGTTATTCCCTTTATGCATTCATTTACTTATAGATACATAAAGTTTTTCTATAATCCAGTGGAAGATATGTTCAAGAATAATTCTAATTGGTACGATATTCGTTGGCTTAATATCAAAAATACAAAAGAAGGAATTTCGCAATCAACTCAAGAGCAAAGAATAAATATATTCGACGAAAATTCGATTTCTATAGAGGAAAAGACGATAGTCCAATTATTGATGGATGAAGTTTTTCACCCATTTTATGTCTTTCAGATATTCTCTATCTTCCTTTGGTTAGAGGATGATTACTATTATTATGCATCTTGTATTTTTTTTATATCTGTTATTTCCATTGCAAACTCATTGCTTGAGACTAGAACGACGATTAAGAGATTGCAAGAAATTTCTAAATTTTCTTGTGAAGTTAGAGTTTGGAGAAATGGATTTTGGAAACAAATTGAATCGAGTGAATTAGTACCTGGTGACGTATTCGAAGTTGATCCTTCGCTTAACGTAATGCCTTGTGATGCATTATTAATTAACGGTGAATGTGTTATCAATGAATCAATGTTGACAGGTGAAAGTGTTCCTGTTACTAAAGTAAGTGCAACTAGTGAAACGGTTCAATACTTGCCAGAGAATTTTACAGTTCCAATGTTAGCTAAGTCCTTCTTATATAATGGGACAAAATTATTGAAGATGAAGTCAGCAAATGATGAGCCAGTTACCGCAATGACAGTCAAGACCGGATTTAACACTACAAAAGGGTCATTGGTTCGTTCTATGTTATTTCCCAAGCCTACTGGATTTAAATTCTATGAAGACTCGTTTAAATATATTGGATTTATGCTCTTGATTGCGGCTGTTGGTTTTACGTATTCAACATACAATTTCATCAAGTTAGGTATCCCAAGAAGAATTATGATATTAAGAGCATTAGATATAATCACCATTGTTGTCCCACCGGCGTTACCAGCCACTTTAACTATTGGTACTACATTTGCAATTAACAGATTGAAGAAATTTCAAATCTTTTGTATTGCTCCTACAAGGGTGAATATCGGAGGTAAATTAGATGTCATGTGTTTTGATAAAACCGGAACATTAACTGAAGATGGTTTAGATGTATTAGGAGTACACTTGGCTAATAATGCTAGAGGTAGAAAGGAAATAGTTTTTGAAGATATGGTCGATGATATTAAATTCTTAAATACTGACACTATGCGTGCAGGTGAACACGAAACAGACAATGGAAAGTTTTTATTAGGTGGAATGGCAACCTGTCATTCTTTGAGATTAATAGACGATGAATTATTGGGTGATCCACTTGACGCTAAGATGTTTGAATTTACCGGATGGAATTTTGAAGAACAATCCGATGGGTCAAACCCAGTAGTGTTCCCTAAGTATGAAAGCGATGGTTATAGAATAATGAAGGAATATGAGTTCATCTCTTCCTTGAGAAGAATGTCAGTCATTGCCAATGATGGGAAGGACAACAGGTTCGTATTTACGAAAGGTGCACCTGAAGTAATGTCTGATATTTGCAAACAAGAAAGTTTACCAACAAACTATGAAGAATTATTATACAAATATACCCATAGTGGATTTAGAGTCATTGCATTAGCATATAAACTGCTAGACAAAGCAGAGAAGAATACCAAAGATCTTTCTAGGGAAGTAATTGAGTCTGACTTAACCTTCAGTGGATTTATCGTGTTTGAGAATAAATTAAAGGATTCCACTAAGCCAACTTTAAATAGATTAAGTGAAGCCAAGATCAGAACGGTCATGTGTACTGGAGATAATGTATTAACCGCTATAAGTGTAGCTAAAGAATGTGAATTGATAGAGCCATGGGTCGAACATATCTACATTCCTACATATCAGGAGGGGAGTAATGAGACCAATCTTGTATGGGAAGATTTTAACAACCCTGAAGATAAATTGGACCCTATATTATTGAGGCCATTAAATTCAGGTATTGGAAATGAAACCAGCTACGGTAAGCACGAAACATATAAATTGGCGATCACCGGTGATGTATTCAGATACTTATTGGTTGATGTCAAAAACCCTGCAATCATTCAGCGCATGTTAATGAAATGTGATATATTTGCTCGTATGTCTCCCGACGAGAAACACGAATTGGTAGAACAGTTACAGAAGATTGATTACACGGTGGGTTTCTGCGGTGATGGCGCCAACGACTGTGGTGCATTAAAGGCAGCAGATGTGGGTATTTCGTTATCCGAAGCAGAAGCATCAGTAGCAGCTCCTTTTACTTCCAGAGTCTTTGAAATCTCGTGTGTATTGGATATCATCAAAGAAGGTAGAGCCAGTTTGGTCACTAGTTTCTCGTGTTTCAAGTATATGTCATTGTACTCTGCCATCCAGTTTATTACCGTAAGCATCCTATACAAGAGAGGTACCAACTTGGGTGATTTCCAATTTCTCTACATTGATTTATTTTTGATCTTGCCATTGGCCATATTCATGTCGTGGTCCAAACCCTTCGACAAGATAGTAGTCAAGAGACCTACCGCCAACCTTGTATCGCCCAAGGTTTTGGTTCCATTATGCTGTAACATTTTAGTGTTATTGAGTTTCCAGGTATTTTTATGGTTGCTTGTTCAGACCCAGCCATGGTACATGAAGCCAATTCCCGCGGGAGACGACGATGTCAAGTCTTCAGATAACACGATTCTATTCTTGTTCGCAAACTTTCAATATATCCTAATTGCGGTTGTTTTGAGTATAGGACCTCCATACAGACAGTCCTTTGTTTCTAACTACCCATTCTTAGTCAATTTAGGAGTCTGTACCCTAGTTTCTACATTAATATTCACCATCGACCAACGCTCATGGTGGGGTGACATTATGCAACTTACGAGCCTCTCATCCTCATTTTACTGCTTGATTTTGGTGTCAGCAGTATTAAACTTAGGTGTCATGTGGATGGGTGAGCACTACTGGTTCAAGACCTTGGCCTTGCTCTACAAGAGAATATTTCAAAGACATAAGTTTGAACGCAGTAGTAAAACATTCAAGAATTTGCAAGCAGAAGATAACTTACAGACTGTATAGTATTCCCCGACCAACTTCTAAAATATTTTTTTTGCCTGCATGTTGATATTGTTGTCCCGCCCCGAGAAGTGGTAGTGTTTCATCATCTATAGATCTCATAATCGTATATTGTATAGTGAACTATTTTATACCATAATTGTATTCAATGCAACTTTATTTATTTCAGCTTAGTTGTGTTATTGACCAAAAAGTCCTTCCTTCGATTGGCTCGTAGGACGTCACCGTGACAATCACGTACATCGTTTTTTGTGAACGATGCTTGAACTATGTCCCAATTGTCTTAACCAACACCTTTCTACGTAATACCTAAATTTGTTAATTCAGGTTTGAGGCGGCCAATTATAGGTTCTGATATATCAGCGGTTTTCGATAAAATTACGTAATCTCTAGTCTCTTCCATAACAATATCCCACAAATCTTAAATAATATGAAAGTATATAGTTAACAATATGCAATCAGGTCTTATTCCAAATTGTTGGCCTTCAATAGTAACACTTCTTCGTCAAACCCGCAATAGTCGTTTGATTGCTACCCGGTAGCGTCACTCGGCTCGGACTCTAATTAGAATAATCTACGCTTTTCGCGTGGGGCCCCAAACGTTCATGGCCAGCTTTATCCCCAGATTTGGTGATATTTTTTTTCTCCTATTGTACACCGCATACTAGATATTTTTCGGTCCGACAACTTTTTCAGGCCGTTTAACATCCAACCTTTTTATCGCTACTCTGATTCCTCGTTATTGAACAGTCCATGATGCCACCTTTGATCCCAGTAAACTGTTTCTACTCCGAGCGAGTAGTTTGTATTGTACCCATGGTGCCAGACACAACTTCAAAATACTATAATGTGACAATGCCGTTATTAGGTTCATAATAGAAATGATAAAAAAAAAACTACTCTGGTATTAGCTCTTGATGCGGCGAATAAGCGAGCGGGTGGGACCAGTACCCAGAAAAAAATCTGCAATCTCGTATACATGTGTGCAAGAAATTCGCTACAATGCGTAATAAAATTCTGGGAACATAATCGATTTGTGGGGTCATCACACCGAAAAATATATATATATATATGTCCAGAAAAATCACCAAGGTAGACATATAATATTGTTAACTTTAACTGTTATACTATTATTATATTTATTATATTAATTTATTTGCTTTGAAATTACTAGGACATTAGACCATTCAAGAAATAACCACTAGTCCACGAATAAACTTTCAATATGCCCGCTTCATCAGAATCTGCTCACAGCTACAAGAACGAACCAGTCGAATCGAGTCCTAGTATCGAGGAACCAATTTCCAGGGTCCAGGAGGCAGGAGACGGAAAGGAATTCCTTATTATTGGAGGAAAGAAATACTACAAGCACGAATTAATGACTGCGTTTGGTGGTACCCTTAATCCTGGTTTAGCGCCAACTCCAGTTAATCTGTTTGCTAACCCAGCACCATTAGGATTGTCTGCGTTCGCGTTGACTACATTTGTGCTTTCGATGTTCAATGCCCAAGGAATGGGAATCACAACTCCTAACGTGGTTGTTGGGTTAGCGTGCTTTTACGGGGGCGCAGTGCAATTTTTTGCTGGATGCTGGGAGATGCTTGTGGGTAACACTTTTGGTGCCACTGCATTGACGTCGTACGGTGCTTTCTGGTTGTCGTATGCCGCCATTAACATCAAGGCGTTTGGAATCGCTGCTGCATACGAAGAAGATGAAGTCATGTTCAAGAATGCGGTGGGTTTCTATCTTATAGGATGGGCTATAGTCACTTTCATGTTCACCATGGCCACCTTGAAGTCGACGGTAGCATTTTGCGCCTTATTTTCCTTTTTGACCATCACGTTCATCTTATTAGGTGCCGGAGATTTGTCGCAAAATGTCAATGTTACTAGAGCTGGTGGTGTCACTGGGGTTATTACTGCATTCCTTGGGTTCTACAACGCGTTTGCTGGTACTGCCAACAAGCAGAACTCTTACTTCACTGCGTACCCAATCCCAATGACCAGAAAGTAAGCACGGCTTGTATTCGCAGTGCGTATGCACAACAAGTATGGCGATATATGAGTTGTGTATGAGGCAATCTAACATTAGAGGCGGGGTTCTTTCATTGACACTGGTGTCGACTAATTATTTATACTTTTATTTATTATGTCTGACGATAATATATTATGACTTATTTATTAGGCGTAGCAAGTAATGGGACGGATTTGGATTTATTCTGTCAGGAAGTGCCAGAAAAGTGCCAGACTAGTCGGACGGCTTATCACTGTTGGTCTGCCCAATAAGCTGTAACGTTGCAGTGGAGGATCCAAGTGGAGGATAAAAACACTGCACATAAATAGAACTAATTTCGGCAGCATATACAGGACGTCAGTCTATCTAAATTGGTCCCACGTGCTCCACTTTCCTACTCATTAAATCGTTATCCATATACTAGAGAACTTTTCACCAGATTCGATACTTGTTCTTCAATTCTTCATCAATGTCAAGCCAGAATAAGAGAATTGCCTTACCAGCTCGAGTAGAACCAAAGGTGTTCTTTGCCAATGAAAGAACTTTCTTATCGTGGTTGAATTTCACCGTTATTTTGGGATCCCTAGGTGTTGGTTTGCTTAACTTTGGTGATTCAGTCGGTAGAATCTCAGCCGGTTTATTTACTTTTATTGCTATGCTTACTATGGTGTACGCGTTGGTTACATACCACTGGAGAGCCAAGGCCATCAGAATGAGAGGGTCAGGTCCATACGACGACAGACTTGGACCTACGATGTTGTGTATTTTCTTGTTGGTTGCGGTTGTGATCAACTTCATTTTGAGAATCAGAGCTTGAGGGAGACAGCACTGCGGAGTGTCCAGAATAAGCACAAACTGAGACAGAAGGTGTATTTAATTTTAGTATAGTCGATTTATATTTATTCCCGTTTAATGTATATTTAGCATTGTCATCTCATCGAAGTAATAAGGATAACACAACATAGGATCTATATGTAGGCGAAATCATATAATAAGGCGTGGTGGGATAATCAATGCGATGAAGATCGCTAGCAGGAGCCAATCTTACGTAGATAAGGACGAAATAGCCAAGGGTCAGCTGTCAAGCATTATTCGCGGTAGTACTTTCGCTTTATGTCCCGGTATTTGGTTAGGAAGTACAATGACTCCAATTCTGAAGTAGTTAGTAGGATTAGAGATGGTAGGGGGAACTTTATTTTCTACATACCTTTGATTATATACTCTCCCTTGGCTAATGCTGCTGCTAAGTCCTGTTCGTTACGTACGGGAGAGTTAACAAACTGGGCCTTTAATTGACGTCGGAACTTTTGGTATCCGCCCAGACGAGCAGGGTAATCCTTGCCCATGTAGATAAGTGTTTTATATAGGTAGCGGACCTGGGAATTCATTTTGGAACTATTGACGGGAGCAGAATATCAAAGATATACGATGCGCTTTGGCTCGCATTATCGCATTTTGAGAAATCAACAAATATCAGTTCTGTTATCATACTGTTCTTTATGACGATAAGATGGCAGCATCCGAACCCCTTTCTAAATTCAACAGTATTACCTCGGATAACTTCGAATACAAGCCTTCGAGGGTGACTGCTCTTTTCCTTATACATTTCGATGTTAGACGTGGTTATCAACTAGTATGGTCGAAACAAGCCAAAAGTCGACCACCCATCGACCTAGGCGGTTTAGACTACAAAGTGTTACCATCCGGGATACAGGAACATACAACTAGTACAGTTTTTATTAGCCATGCTTGCGACAATACAGTCTACTACGGGTTAGGAAGATTTCGTCAAAGGATAGTTGGTGCGGATCATGAATCTAGCCAGATTAGCAGAGATGATGTTAAAATGTATTCATTAGGGATTCTCTGTGAATCCACACCTAATCCCATGTGGAAATCCAATGAATTCATAAATAACGGGTGGGAATATATAAATAAATTGGATGATGGCCTTGAAAAGTTTCTCAATGGAAATGATTATGATAACTTTACTATATTTGACGAAGTATTTGATAATTTGACAAACACCCATTTGAAGGTGGGAAAACCAAATATCAATATTAACAACCATCTTTTAAGCAAATTGCCGTTAATGTTCCAGTCATTAGGTCCATTGGTGTTTTCGTTATTCAAGCAATGTTTATTGCGTAAGAAAGTATTAATATTTCATCAAAATCATAGCAAAATTGATAATTTCAGCCTGGGTGCATTCACATACTTATTATCTCTATTATCGATGATTCCCAATGACATAAAGATCTATAGTGACGCATTAACATATTCACAACCCTTATATAATATTGGATTAAATGACTTGGAAAGTTCGTTGCTTGAATTCCCAGCCACTATAGCAACTACAAATGACGATATATTGATGTACCAGAAGAACCTTTATGACTACGCAGTTTTCTTACCTAACGAAGAGTATGGAAATTCGTATATATTAAAATCAGACACACTAGTGAACAATATGAAAAGTCCCTTGGACTTCCTCAACCACAGAGTCAAAGCTACTCTCAAGGATTACCATAAGTTCAAGTTGATATATAAACAGTTGTTGACGAGAACCCGTAGTCATACGACGAATGCGTCAACGGATGATTTGGCATCAATAAAGACGTCAAATTCAAATGTCTCATCCAGAGGCTGGGGTTTTAACTCCCAAAAGGATGAAACATATTTAGAAGCAGAGCCTACATGGTGGATGGATTCAGCAACCTGCCCTATTTCGTGGAGAGAATATGTCTGGTCTGCATTTTCGTGGTTTGCATCTGCCGGTACAGTTGGCGAGGATTCAACTACGTTAGAAAATAACGACGACCATCCATCCAGGCCAATCAACAACGATGAATCTTCACTCAATGATGAGGACTCCAGACGCAAATTAATCCAGCTAGTGGAGATCGTTGGCCGTTTCCATATGCTCACTAAGAAATGGTTTTACTTGATGAACGAAATTATTCGTGAAGAATTGGACGAGCAGACTCAAGCAGGTGCATCTACATTTACACAATCAGATTCTAACGGACCGTTATTGATGAATATGGATGAAGACTCCAAGATAAGTATCGAGTTGACCTACCAAGACATTATTGATATGGAACTAGATCCGTACTCGGAGCAAGATTTACAATTCGTCAAAGACTTTGTAATACTCTACTGGGGTTCTGTAGTTAAAAACGTCGAGATTGGTATTGGACTAAGTGGCATATGCTGTTAATTCACCTTACATAGCCTATTATATATGGTTATAAGATATTCATACGACTATATAGTGTATTGTTACCCGGAAGTTTTCATGAGATTGTCGTGGCGTGTAAAAAATTTACTTGGATTATCAACAAATTGATCAATCATTCAGTGTTTAGATATACAGAAATCAACTTATTAGATTAAGTAAATCTACATATAACCATCCCTTAGCAATTGGCTTTCCATTAAGCTAATTTGTCCCTTTCCTTTTCCAATACACTTGTCTATTGTAAATTCAGTTGAATCCTATATATTATATAGCATTCTGAGCAAGTTCGGACGTGTCCCCCCTCAACATTCATCAAGTTTCTTTCACATATAGGCATTGGATTATTCTATGAAAGTGGAAGATAGCATTCGTGATAACAAATAGAGGATAATAAAAGGAATTTTTTTTTAAAAAGAAAAAGAGTACATCAATAAAGTACACCAAAAAAGTATAGATTGTTTAATTTAACAATGAAGGGCCAGAATCAAAATAGCCGTGGTAGCAGCAATCCCAGAATGGGTGTAAATGGGCATCGTCGTTCGAATTCTCGTTATAACACTGGCAATTATGGAAATAATTCATCTCAAGGACAACTGAATAATAGTGACGAATCTATAAATAGTGACAAATTGTTACACTTGGTAGCCAAATCTATCGGTAAGAAGTGTATTGTGACGGTTAGCTCGGGTGCACGTTATCAAGGGTTATTAGTAAGTGCTGATTTATCGTCACAGCAAGGTCAGGACGTTTCATCCCCGTTATCGATTGTCTTACAGTCTCCCCAAATTTTTTCAAAGTCTCTAATCGATGAGAAAAGCAATGCTGACAAGTCGAATGAAATCCCAGAAAAGTTGGTTATTCAAGCAAAGGACTTAATGGATTTAGAAGTGTCGAATGTTGACTTGAACGAATCAGCTAAAAAGGACCTGAATCCACGTTCCGTTTCCCCAACTTCCGGCTCAAATACAGCATCACCTTCTACTACACACGAAAGTAAATTTAAGACTGATACAGATATAAGTGGCCGCTTACAGGTTAAAGAGAGGGAGCTTCAAAGATGGGTTCCAGAAGAAGATTCAGCTTCATTTGCGTTGGAAGATGACACGTTTAATAATTCAAATGAGACGTGGGATCAATTCAAGGTAAATGAAGAGAAGTTCGGTGTTGAGTCTAGTTATGACGAGCATTTATATACGACAAGGATCAACACTGCAGCTCCCGATTATCATACGAAATTAAGAAAAGCCGAAAAGATCGCTAAGGACATTGAAAATCAAACCACCGGTAATCGTCACGTATTAGAAGAAAGAGGAATCGAGGTAGATGATAGCGGAATCGATGAAGAAGATAAATATTCTGGTGTTGATAGAAGAGGCGATGAATTAATGGCTGCATTAAGAAATGCTAATATCTCTACTGAATCAACTTCTAGTAATATTCTGAATGCACCTGGTAAGTATGTTCCACCAAGACAAAGAGCAGCACAATA
The DNA here is from genome assembly GCF_000006445.2 of Debaryomyces hansenii CBS767. Classification (NCBI taxonomy): domain Eukaryota; kingdom Fungi; phylum Ascomycota; class Pichiomycetes; order Serinales; family Debaryomycetaceae; genus Debaryomyces; species Debaryomyces hansenii. Next base: position 318,146 of record NC_006049.2, read on the forward strand.
CCATGATGATCCAGCGATTATTTCTAGCTCTGCAGCGCAACCTGGTAAAAACCCCGTTGAAAATCAGAAAAATGATACTGAAACCCTGACTAATCCTATAGTAAATAGTATGGCCAATAAGCCAGATTCTATACCTCCAAAGCCACAGGTTGCGAATCAACATAATGAGTCATTCAGACTTAATGCTCAAAGTGAAATCAATTCTCTTCGGGAATTTAGTGCCAACTTCAAGATTCCTCATCAAATGCCTACAGATTTATTGCCAATATTGGCTAAAGATAAGTTGAAGCAAGATGAAATATTAAAGAAACAAAAAGAGCAGCAGTTATTAAAAGCTCAGAGGAGGGAACAGAAGCAAGCCGAATTGACCAAATCAACGGACTCCCTGACTGATGTACAAGCTCAAGAGTCGGGTCAGCCCCAACAGAGAAAGAAAATGGATCCAACGAGGCCTGCTTTTAAGTTGAATCCAAAGGCAGCAGCTTTTACTCCTTCAAGCAAACATACGCAATTATCACCAAACCCACCGAAGGCCAATTTCCATAGACCACCCAATAATTCGTCTCCAAGAATGGGTAATCAAAGGCCTTTCACTAGTGGTAGTGGTTCCAGTGTTGGATCTAACACCAATTCCAAACGTCATTATCAAATTTCCCCAGCAGACTTCTTTGGAGGAGCTGACAGAATTCCAACTAAAGAAGGTCAAGAACAAAAGATCAAAGATTTCAAGTTCTCTTTCAATTTATTTATCACAACTAAGAAGAAGGCGGCTGCGGATCATACTCCTGTGAATTTCGAAAAGACTTTCTATACTCCCCCAACATGGAACTCTACGATTGATGATACGTATGATAAATTATTCCCATCACCAAACACCATTAGAGGACCGGGTATGGGATTACCTACATCTACTAGCATGCCATTTATGCCAAGTCCTATGATGGGAGCCCCATCGCCTGTAATGCAGAGCGGGTTTCCAGGTATGCCAGGGACTCCAACTGGTAATAAATTCCCTCTCTCACCTCAACAACAGCAACAACAGCAACAAGCTGCAGCTGCAATGGCGGCACATTTCCAACAGCAACAATTCCATGCAGCTATGATGTACCAACAACAGCAACATCAACAACAACAGTTTTCAGGGGTCCCACCTGGTCAGCCACCAATGCCAATGTATGGACCGGGTGGTGAGCCACCTTTCCTTCCTCCTGGTGGATTCATGATGCCACCAGGAAATTTTAATGCGGGTGGTAGTCCGGTTAATGGCAATGTCATGATGGGCGGTAGCCCCTACAACAATGTGAGTGGAAATCAAATGAATGCCAACTACAATAACCACCATCAAGGTGGTAGCAGTGGTGGTAGAAGATATAATAATCATCACAATCAGAACTCTCAACATAATCATAAAAGAGGAAGTAATGCTTGATTCGAAGATAAGAATGAGGTCATTTGAACTTGCTTGATTTGGTTTGCTGGTTCAGATCACGTTGAATTGTTTTATATATCCATGCCTTCACTTTGCATTACCAAAAATTAAACGGAACAAATTCTGTACAACCCTGACGTTTTATCTTTTAGATAACCCTAAATAGGCGTATCTAGTTTCATCTTACATATATCTACTTATATAATTATTTCTGTAAGTCGGTAATCGTATTTCTAACTACTTTATAGATGCACGAATTATAAAGTAATCGGAGCCATATGACAAACTCCTTATTTGAACTCTATATCAAACGAATTGTTCTATTTATCTTGCTGTAGACTCCCCTATAAGGAGTACTGTGATGTTCATAATACGTACCCATAAACTATATACAGGACGACTCGACGGTATTTTGATTTAGTTCAATAAATCAAGTATTATGAAGTGTTGAACTCTTTAGCGAATAATTCTAAGGGCTATATATACACAATGAGTGATGCTGCATTATCGAGAGTAGCACATTTGATCAAATTGGAAGATGATTTGGTAAAAATTCAATCGTTGCGACAACAATTCACTAAGGAAAAGACGTTAGTTGACATTAAATTGAATTCTGCTACTCAAACACAAATTGATTCTATTATGAATAATTTGAAGAAGTTAAATAATTCAGCCAATAAATTGAATACAATAAAATCTAGTTTGAACAGATTAAACCAAATACATGATGAGTCAGTAACAGGAGTGGCAGAGTATACTGCCATTAAGCAAATGACCAATGTAAACCAATTCCTAACGCAAGTACAACACTTATACCACGATATATCTAAATATAAACAATACTTGGATTCCATAAACAAATTAATAGATGAAGAATTCGCTATAATTAGCGAGGATATATCATATCCGTTGTTGAATATTTTCAGAATTCATTATAGCTTAACGCAAGCAAGAAACTTTCAGGATTATTTGGAGACTATTTCTGATTCTTTGTCTGATGACTTAAAGTCAATTGTATTCAAGGTAGTCCTACCCGTAAAGAAAACAATTAAGAAATTTGATGACTTACTAGGGGAGATTATAATAAGTTTGACAGAAGCATTAAAGGAAGGAAACGTAGAATTAGTATTCAAATTAATCAAAATTATTGAGTTTGAATCTAATGAAGACATGAAGTTTGAACTCATGTCTAATTTGAAATTAATGGAAAATAGAAGTATATCCAGTATTGATTATGCAAATTTTAGAGGTGCAAAACGTAACTATAAGAAATTTTTTTACAAAAAACTAGAGGAAAGTCTCGTGGACACATTTGATAAATGTGTAGAGCATTTCAGTTACGATAGAATTCTAGTTTATGACAATTTAAACTGGCTTGAAGATGAACTCGTTTTTGTTGCTGATACTTTATCTCCTATGTTTCCGACTAGTTGGAATATAGATAATTTCATACAAAATGCCTATTACAACAGATTGCATAATTTCACAATGGATTTAATTAAGACTGATCCACCGGCCGAAGATTTATTAAAGATTTTGGCGTATGATTCCCATTATGGTAAATTTGTTGTTGCATTACATACTTCTCCTGAAATTGAAGGTGATGAAAAACGAAAATCTACGCAGAAGAAAGAACAAAAATCGATTATGGGCGAAGAACTAAAGAAGGTTGTCTTGGATGATTATTTGAAGGTCATTGTTGCTAAAATGAATGAATGGACTGATACTTTACTGAAGCTGGAAGCAAATTCCTTTGTTCAAAGAGAAACACCACCCGATATTTACACATATTATCAAACCATTGAAGATGAAGACATTCAAGATCAACCAATAACGCTAGAAATACATGGTGAAGTATTTGTACTACCTGACTTCAAGACACCTTTGACTATGCTTAAGGAACAAGCTGATGTGGCCGTTGACTCAGGGTACGGAAGTATTCTAGTAGGTGTGATTGAAAACTGGTCAAGCTGCTATATTAAGAGAGTTCTTAATTATAAAGAAATTATAGAAGAAGAATTTGATAAGTATATGTCAGTTTATAATAACGAAAGGTTCTTAATCCAGGAAAGTAAGACAAAGAGACTATTCAGACGTCATGCACCTCAGCCAACTTTCGATATTGAGAATATGACTCCAGAAGAATTAGCAAATGTATCCAAACCCGGTTTAATCGAGTATTTGTGTGCATTGGGTAATACATATGAAATTAATACGGACCGTTTGCAGGATAAGTTCTTACCAAATTACAAAAGTAAAGTTCATTCCAATTATCAAAGCAGAATTCAAGTTGCTTTTGAAGATACTGTTTCCCCAAGCACAGAATTAAATGCTCAGGTAATTAGAGCTATCATTGATATAATTCTTAACGATTTATATCCAGCTTTGTCATCTGTATTTACTAAGACTTGGTATGGAGACAAAAGCCAAACATCCGATGAACCTAATATGGCTGAAAGGATTCTAGAAACAATAAGTGAATATATGCAAGAGCTTAGAAGTTATGCATCATACGATATTTACCTGTGTACCTTTGCCCTTTTCCTAGATTCATTTATATCTGCTTATATCCGGATTGGTTACGAAAATATTTTACATGGAAGTGGTAAGAAAATTGATCCGACGGCAACGAAAAAGTTCAAGTCTTTTAGTGAAGGTGTTGGAAGAGATGTTACAATATTTTATGGGGGATTAGAGCATTTGTTTACAAGAAAGGATTCTGCCTATTTATTGAATAGTTTAAGGGCAATAGAATTTTTGGGTGATTTAGCTACATGTGAAGATCCAATGATCTTTATTCCACAAATGTGGGAGAATGAGATTCTAGGATCATTTTATTTCTGTTCGGTTGAATACGTCAGAGGAATTTGCTTATGTCGTAAAGATATGGATAAAAACCAAGTAAACACGTTGGTAAGACAATTAGAAGATATCGCTAAAGAGTATCACGAAAATGTTCCTGTGCCTAGCCAATTAACAGGTACTTTGAATGAATTTTTCTACAACTAGACTTTGTATATTATTAATGAAGATTTGAATGTTATATTAGTAGTCATGTAGAACTAATATGGATATTAATATGCAAATTTATAGTATATATAGATTATTCCTCATCTGAAGAAGAATAATCACCAAGTGCACCTGATAGTGACTCGATATTGTTAGACCTAGATTCCATACTAGGCACATCTGATTTGGGATTTGTCAATGGCTGCTTCTTCTTTAAAACTATAGTTTTCGATTGCTTTTTGGTAGTCGAATTTGTTTGGTTATCTTGTAATGCATTTTCATATGATCTCTTTAGAGACGATGGATCTTCTATGGCCACAGGTTTATTCAGACTATTCAGATCGATCAGGTCGTTCAGTCTAAACTTTTTAAACTTATCTTTGGTTAGTTCTTCGTCTTCTTTACTTGCTAAGTCTTCACGTAGTGATTTCATCAGTTCAATTTCCTCCCCCAACTTATCTTTAGCTTCATTTAACGCTCGATCTCTACCACCTTTCGCTTGTAACAGAGAGCTTTTCGCCTGAAGATATTCTAAATGCTCAGTCATTTCTTGTTGTCTTTGCTGGTCCTGCAATCTTTTTTCAAGATTTTCCATTAGATCTCCTTTCTGGTCTTTCAAACTTTCATTTTGTTGCCAAAATGGATTTTTCTTCCGCTTTTCTTTCAATAACTGAAAAGACTTATTCTCCTTTTCTTCCTTTTCTAACCGTTCTAATATCTCTTCCTCTGTCTCTACTTTTGTTTTGTTGACATTAGTATTAGATTCTGGTTCGTAGTTCCTTACAGCCCCAGTATCTGGAACATAACCAGCAGTCTGAGGGCTAGTTTTATACGTTATATTATTATTACATTTAGGACATGTTATGTGGAATCTTATAATCTTGAAACTCATATATTTTTCATTAGTAACTTCCTTTTTAGCATTAAACTTACGCCTTTCTGATATATATTCGTTACATTTCGTGCATCTCATCGAATATGGAGCCATAAGACGAACCTTAGTAACCTGATTCGCAGGCTTCTTCTTCTTCGGGACCTTAGAAGGGTCCCAATCCGGAGGATAGTATTTATTTATACCCTTTCTTTCTGACATTTCGACTTTGGTAGTAATAACGAACCCATATCATACATACTTATCAGGCTGAACCCAAATATAGGGAAGAGATGACACAAAAGCGCCCCTAACAATCATGGCTTTCGTCATTTTCTATGCCATAAGTTAACTACAAGGTAAATATATTAAAACATACATTGGGTTGATTATAATACACATAAACGTTTTTTTATTAAAAAAGATGCATCCCAACAACTTAAACTAAACCAAAATAAACATTATACTATTCTATTTAACAAAATTTTTCTGAAAAACTCTTCAATAAAATTAATAATATAACATTTAATCTAATCAGCGTTTCTTCTGGCAGCTCTCTTAGCAGCACGACGTTGAGTACCGAAGACCTTCTTATCTCTGTTCTTCTTTTGTTTTCTTTGTTGTCTGGAAGCCTTCTCAACCTTTTCAGCTAAACCGTATCTAACTAATCTGTAAGATGGTTCGAACTTCTTGGCGTCAGCAACAGATTGGTAGATTAAACCGAAACCAGTAGACTTACCACCACCGAATTGGGTTCTGAAACCGAAAACTGAGACAGCATCCTTTTCAGTCTTGTAGATTTCAGATAATTTTTCACGTAATTCATCCTTAGAAACGTTTGGTCTGTTTGGGTGTAAGACATCAATGACGAATTGTCTTCTGGCTAATAATGGGTTGGAAATAACCTTACGAGTTCTAATAGTAACGGAGTCACTCTAAAATCTATGTTAGTATATTGTTTCGACAATTTCAACGTCAGCATAAAATAATTGTGAATATTCGACGCCAATACGGCATTTTACTCCCTTTTTTCGTTCGTCTTCTTCTAGTTCCATTACATGGCATCATTACTTCTTCGAGAACCCCGGTATGTCCTTTGATTCCATTTTATTTCAAATTTCAATATTTACGTCCCACTTTAATTAATCCACCATAATGTTATATTTGACACTAATTCAATATCTAATACCATGTATATGGTCTCATATCACAATTATCCTTTGTATATCACTTCTAAACATACCATTTTGATGATATTTCTATTATGGTTTAACTAAATATTCAAGACTAGTATTAATATGTTTGAAAAACTTTTATGTAAATTGGTACTCCAGTACAGTGAGAAACTGAAAATTTTCTGGTGTAATATGATTATATAACATGTATGTAACAGATTATGTCATCGGTTACACAAATTGTCTCGTGAGGAAATTGTGAAAAAACAGTCACAAGTCAGGTGATCGAAATGAGTTTGTTCCTCGGCTATTTGATAACTAACCTAGATACTAGCCGTTTTTTGATACTCTAAGCACTATAAGCACGGTTTATACTTTTAATGCATTAGGACGTCAAATACTTTTAATGCATTAGGTTCTTTGAGCGGTTGAATCATATTCACATTAAATAAATTCATATGTATTATCTCCGCGTAAAATCTACTTCATCAGTACCATTGACTCCACGAAACGGCTGAAGGAGGTGCATTTTGCAATCATTCACTCGATATAAACTACTGAGATATCTAGACATATGGCATTTATTTTATATAAAAGTAAACTAATGCTTTTCAGTAAGACCGATTCTAACAGCCTTAACTTGAGTGTAATTGTCAAGAGCTTCGGCACCCATTTCTCTACCGAAACCGGATTGGCCGTAACCACCGAATGGAACCATTGGGTGGAAATCGTTGTAGGTGTTGACCCAGACGGTACCGGCTTGAAGTCTGTTAGCAACACCAATGGCGGTGTTGATGTTTTCGGTATGGATACCAGCAGCTAAACCATATTCAGAGTCGTTGGCTAAGTCGACAACTTCATCAATGGTCTTGAACTTGGTGATAGTGACAACTGGACCGAAGATTTCTTCCTTGACAATTTGCATATCTTCAGTGACGTCACCGAAAATGGTTGGCTTAATAAAGTAACCCTTACCTTGAACTCTTTCACCACCAGAGATCAACTTAGCACCTTCATTCTTACCTGTTTCAATGTACTTCAAAATCTTGTCCAATTGTTGGGAAGAGGCTTGAGCACCCATGAAAGTGTCTTCTTCGAATGGGTTACCAATCTTGATTTTAGAAGAAGCGTTCTTTAATTCTTCGAGGACGTTGTCGTAGATTTCTTCTTGGACATAAATTCTGGAACCAGCACAACAAACTTCACCGGTGTTGTAGAAAATACCGGTGATCAAAGATTGGGCAGATTTTTGGACATCAGCATCATTGAAAACAATGTTTGGAGACTTACCACCTAATTCTAAGGTGACCTTCTTCAAGTTGGATTCAGCAGCTGACTTCATAATGTGTCTTCCGGTTGCAGTAGAACCAGTAAATGCAACCTTCTTGATCTTAGGGTGAGAGGCAATGGCGTTACCAGCATTCTTACCAAAACCAGTGAGGATGTTAACCACACCAGGTGGGAAACCTGCTTCCTTGATCAAACCAGTAAGGAACAAACCCGATAATGGAGTCGATTCGGCAGTCTTCAAAACAATAGTATTACCGGTAGCTGTAGCTGGACCAACCTTCCACGCCAACATCAATAATGGGAAATTCCATGGAATAATTTGCCCACAAACACCAATTGGTTCTCTTCTAGTGTAGTTGAAATGGGTGGAACCGGTTTCTGGCACAGTACCCAAGATCTTGTCAGCCCATCCCGCACACGATCTGAAGTACATGGCGGTTAAGGCAACATCTCCTCTGGAACACATCAAGGATTTACCGTTGTCCAAGGCTTCGATGTGAGCAAGGGTATCAGCGTTGGCGTCAACCAAATCAGCCAATTTGAGCAAAGCATTGGCTCTGACCGATGGGTCTCCGGTCGACCACGAAGACTTGAATGCAGCACTAGCCGCTTCAACAGCAGTGTCGATATCCTCTTCCAATGCCTCGTACACATCGGTGATATGTTCTTCCGTGGATGGAGAAATCACATCGAATGTCTTCTTTTGCTTTGGATAGACATACTCGTTATTGATGAACATACCAGTTGGCTGTTCATATGTAGTACCGTTAGGCAACTTAATTGAAACTTGTAAAGGTAAATTGGATGACATTCTTATAAATGATTTTGCATAAGCTACGTTACTTCTTGCTTGTTTTGCAATTGAATTCTTAAACATTTTGAAAGAAATTGATTTTAGAGCAGATTTATTGTAGTTTATATAATGTTGGAATTCCCCATATTTATAGTATTTACAATAGTGGGGTTTAACCCGAGTATGGTGTTAATCACCATGGATAACCCCTCTTTGTTTAGCATGTATTTCGTCACTGTCAAGAAGACGATGCGCGCGGATTTAAGCCCACCGGTGATTACCAACATCAATATCCGAAAAATCAGATTCGGGTTAAAGTTCGCACGTATAAACGATACACTTCATATTCAATTTACACCACCGGGTGAACTGTATACCCGACAGAATTTTAATGAAATACATAGGCTGTCACCGGTATAGGGCACAACCGACAAGTGAGATTGATTAAAATTAAGTTCAGGGGCATAAAATCTGCCCTGTATTTAATCGCAGGGTCAGATCAGGGTCAGAAGAGACGTGTACGGCTACAGAAGTTTATGGGCGGCGGCTAACAACGGTTTAACGGTTTGCAATTCCCCAGGATAATTAATTCTACACTAATTAGCACTCTGGAACACTAGTAATGCAACTTAGTAATATGACTTAGTAATATGACTTAGTAATATGACTTAGTAATAATGGTAATGTGACGAAGTACTATGACAGAGCAAGGGTTGTCTATACACGCCCTTGGCGTTTTTCTAACGCCGGAGGCACTTGTATCGAAGAACGGAGTATGGGCCACGGCGATAAGTTCTAAAGCCCTTTCCTGTCCCCATGCCGTTAGAGAAGATTTGTAGATTCGGGCTTTGGATGTCGCGGATGTCTCAATGTCACAAAAAGCGCGGAGATTTTGATATTGATTATGTAAGTATGCGACACGCTGCGAATTTTTGACCTAATCCGCTAGTACAGATGAGCTGGAACCAGTGATGGTTCTGATTTGAGTACGAGCATACGAGCTAAGATGTCTCAGTGGATTCGAGGTCCCATATGTGGTGTAGATAACTGCCGAAGCAGGCTCTATCGGTCGACAGATGGGATGAAAATATGCCAGTATGGCCATGTAATGGAAGGTAATGTCGAGATCAACGATGATCAGGACGAAAACTTCGTTTCGACACGGAGATTGAATCTCCAGTTGCATAACGGAGGATTTTCGATAGCGCTGCAGAATGTTGCAACGCGACAGGAAACTTCGAAGAAGGTTTACGGGACGAATGGGAAAATGTTGTATTGGCGATGCTTGCAAGTTCTCTTGAAGAAGCAGGTTGAGTTTTTCCAGGTGATGTTCCCATACGATGCCGAAGAATTGGTACTGGTGGTCAAGCTTTACTGGCTAAAGTATATGACCGTCAGAATCAGTGATGATCCGCATGCAAAGGTGCCCACTGCACTTGATTTGATTTCGGTTATATATTTGGCTATCTTCAAATTGCGAGGGTACCCCATATATGTGTGCGATGTTATTCATGCCCTCAAAGAAAATAAAATCCCATACATGAAATGTCTTCATTTAATACCGAGTTCGTATTTGGAACAGCTTCCGTCGTATTTTTTGAAATGTTTGGAACCGTACAAATTGCCTTTGACCAATGAGCTCTACGAGGCTATACTTGAGAATGGTCTGAAAATATGCGGAGACGAAAAGATCTTGGATGTTCCGTTCAACTACTTTTATCCGTTGATATTCAAAGTTCTTTCGGAGTTGCTTGTGTTTCCCAACGCTCCCAGCCTTTTTCATATCTGTAATAACCTCGTAGATAAATTGGGCCATAACTTTCAAATCTCATTCGACCACAAGACGGACAAATTTCCTGAGCTTCAGGTTATTTCGTATGTCATTATAACCGTCAAGATATATTTTATTTACTATAATGGAATGGGCTATGCTAAATGGCTTGAAACTTTAACAAAGTATGAACTTAATACAGAATTCCATTTTGCGAATAACGAAGTCAATGATGACGAACTACTTAATTGGTCTGATTTCAAAATAGATAAGTACTGTCAATGGCTTTACGATAATGTCGTGTCTGAAGAAAGCGAAGACGATTTGTCTGTCATGGACAAGAGATTGTATCAAATCTTCAACCTTGATGATTCCTTGCATTCTTCGGGTACGAGAAGAAAGCTTGATAATGAGCAGGACAATGACCCTATGTTTATTCCACTAAGCCAATATCTAGAAGATGTTGCGTCGAATAATGTTGGTTCAAAGATCAAGACCAGTGATGTCCGAATAATTGAGAATAAGTTGTTTGAAAAATTCACTAAAACATTCGGTATATCCAAAAAATTATTAACAAGCTGCTATGATTCAGCTGAGCTTGAAATTAAGCAAAAATTAATCAAGTAAAATTGTATATTACCTTGTATTTATAGTCTATAGCATTATATTAATCTACTATTATTGTATAGCTAAGGTTGATTTGCAACTGTAGGGCGCGCTCACTGATCAAAAATATTTTTGACCTTACTATTCTAGAGTTACGAATTATATTAACTATGGATAGATCTACGCTGGACGGATCTCATGAAGATAGTGTAACTAATTCTCCTTCGGAAAAGATGTCAACGGTAGGAAATCTGGAAAGGGAGGATTCTACTGGTCATAATTTTTCAAGTAAGGAAAATATAGGTCCAAATGATGAAGTGGATAAAGTAAACACGGATGATGATGCACGCATATATACGGAGACACTAGGTACAAAGGAAGAAATTATGAACTATTCAAGTGGCCTTGAAGTCGCTAATAAAGATGAGGAAACTCCTAATATATCGAAAGAAAATTTGGTAGTTTCTAGTGAAGACGCATCAACAAATATGAATAAGGGAACTACGGTTGGATCTGCTGAAAATGAGGACTCCGCGTCTATTGAATCGGAAACTAAAATAACGGAGATAGGTACCGATCAAAATAACGAGATAGATACTCAGGTAGATTCAGAAGTGGATGCAATTAATAATGATGAATTGCCTCAATCTTTGTCTAATGTAGATGAAGGAAGAATAGAGAAAGAAGCCAGCATTGATTCGGTTGAAGACTTAAAGAAAACTCTGAGCTCTAGAAACTCGATTGTGGAAAATTCTGTGAATAAAGAATCTGATCAATCTGACGTCTCAGATAATTTACAAGAAGATGGTTTACTTCTGACAAATAATAAATCGAACAATACTTCGCCAGAGGGAAATACAATCCCTGAAATAAATGATTACAGAATCCCAAATAAGCCGACCAAACGGAAACGAGATGAGATTTTAACGAATTACGAACCGATTGATCCTACTTCGTTCCAAACAGAAAAAAATAAAAAGAGAGTAACAGGCAAATTTATTGATAAATTCTGGGAACCATTGGATGCACAGACAACTAGCTCTTTGGAGAAAATACTAAATATGTGTGTCAATAGAACCATTGAAAAATATAAGGGAGGGTCAATAGTATCCAAAAAGATGATAGAAGCACAACATTTACTATCGAAAAATTGGCTTAATGAGGTGAATAGAAAATCCTTTAGATCGAGACTTAATGTCACTAATGTACCGTTACCATCAACCATGCAGAGCACCTCTAAGTCGATTGATAACAGCCTTGATATTTTAGATTATGACCAATTAACCAGACGTACGCAATTTTTGGAAACATACCTACTGGCGGAGCTCAAGCAATTATCCGATTTAGAGACGTACTATTCTGATTTAGAAATGATTTACAACCTGGACTTGAATTACTTAAATGAATTCAAGAAAACAACTGAAATAAACAAATCAAAAATGATTAAAGAAACGATCATGAAACGAGAGAAATTAAGTCTAGATAATATAGAGCCCGATCGCGAGAATATCAGGCTTGCTGATCATTCTGTGCTAACTAATTCCAATTTCGATCCTAATTCTGATAATGATACTCAAGACGTTCTACAGTTGATAGACAAACAATTACAAAGTCTATCATCAGACACCACCAATCTTACGACTCTTAATGAAAAGTTGGAAACTTTATATAATTTCCTTAATAAATGTTGAATATAAGCTTAATCGACAAAAACCCAATATACAGAAACTAATATAGTGTCAGTGCTCGAGTCAACTTCTCTCTTTAAGATTGGCAAGTCCTTCTCATCCGTACCTTCGATTTTATCAACTCGCCCCATATATTCTGGTTTTCTACTATCCACTACATCCTCTTTCAAATTTTCATTATCTTTTGGGTTCGTAGTTCCCAATTCCTCCTTCAAATCTTCTTCATTATCTTCTAACTCTGCAATACCACTCACAGGTTCCTTTACTTTGTCATCATCTTCAAGCTCTGTAGCGCTCGATTGTTCTTTCAACTTATCATCATCCTCTTCACCAGCTTTGATGTCGTCATCTTCATCCGATTTGATATCAGTAGTACTCAATACGTCTTCGGTATCTTCATTGTTGAACTTATCATTAGGGCCAGCTTCTAAAGTATTTTCTTCACTTTTGTTTTCTTTACTATTCACTTCGTCATTGAATTTCTTCTCTAATACTTTCTCCGTAGATTCCTCAATCAGATCTCCCTTTTTCTCGGCCTCTGTATCATTGTCTCCTTTTAACTCAACTTTAAGACTAATATATCCATCCCTATTAGAATCCCAAACAGCACCAAAACTGGTCAGTATATTCAAGTTGGTTTCAATTGAAGATGGAGATTTCAATCTTGTTGCTTGAATCAAGAATTTATGCTTGGAGGACTTCTTCTGTAGCTTTGCAAGCAAGAACTCAATCAATGCATTGGTTTCACTTAACTTATTTATATCTTCACTTATTACTTCAGCTAAATACTCCGTTGTTACTGGAGATTCCTTGGAAGCCGAAGAGGATGTTATAGAAACGATTGGACTAGACATTATTCGTGTTAATGTGATAAGCATTAACTGTTCCAAATATAAATCCACAATGCTTTTTCGTTCCCTGAATACGCGAGATTGTCAATTTTTCAGTAAACAAATTCAACAATATGTGATACCTCTGTATTTCTTTTACATTCGCTGAGTTTATACAAGTTCATAAATATGAATATATTTAGAAGGAAAGATACTAGTACGTCGAGTCTCTCCAATTCAACCAGCGAAGCTGCTTCAGTTTCGTCTAAATCAAGTACTGCAAGTACCACCACTTCAAAAAAAGGTTCAAAGTTGATAAAATGCCACACACCTTTTGATAAACCTGTCAACCCCGTCAAACCCCCAGTATTTGATTTATCAGAAGAAGAACAGAAGAAATACGATGAAGTTTTGAAGCACTTTCAAGAACACGTCAAAAAAGACTTGCCAGTAAATGATCAAGCAGGTGCCGCAAAGCACGCGGTACTCGATGAAGAGATAGCATGGTTGACTAAAGAGTGTTTCTTACGGTACTTACGAGCCTCTAAATGGAGGCTAGAGACTGCCATCAAGCGTATTGAAGAAACTCTTATTTGGCGTAGAACTTTCGGAGTTGTAGAAATTCCTCAACATACCGATCCGAAAATAATTATTACACCGGAATTAGTGGAAGAGGAGAATGTCACTGGTAAAAACCTTATTGTTGGATATGATAATGATAATAGACCCTGTCTTTATCTTAGAAATGGTTACCAAAATACCTCACCATCTATAAAGCAGGTTCAACATTTGGTGTTTATGTTAGAAAGAGTTATTCAATTTATGCCTCCAGGACAAGATACATTAGCTCTATTGATTGACTTCAAAGCTGCACCAGCCCACATGAACCTCTCATCTAAATTCCCATCATTATCCATATCAAAACAAGTATTGAACATTTTGCAAGGCCATTATCCAGAAAGATTAGGTAAGGGTTTATTCACCAATATTCCTTGGATTGGTTACACATTTTTCAAAGTCGTTGGACCATTCATAGACCCATATACGAGGCTGAAAACTATTTACGATCAACCATTTGAAAACTTCGTTCCTAAAGAACAATTGGACAAAGAGTTCAACGGAAACTTGGATTTCGAGTATATTCATGATGTTTACTGGAAAGAAATGAATGTGATGGCAGAAAGAAAACGTGAAAACTACGTCAAGAATTTTCATCGATTAGGTGCAAAAGTCGGTTTGAGCGAATACGACTTAAGACTAATCCACAATGATGATTCTCAATAGTATAGACCAACTAGATAACAGATAAACCTTCCTATTTATAATCTTATTTTTAATGCGCACAGTACATATATCAGGTTAATATTGTAATCATCCATGTATTTACTTGATGATTTAAATTTGCAACTCTTTCCTGTCATTCTTTGCAAATTTTACCAATTATGACTGCGAAAAACAATAAATACAAAAAATATGCAAAAAAGTGCTACATACTAATAGGATAACATGTAGCTTGATACACCCTGCATGAGTTTGGATTTATAACAACTAGAAGATTTACTTGCTATCATATACTACTATCAGATCTTTTGTTTTAGCCAGAAATAAAACGTTATCTAAAAAATCTATGGGAAACGTTGTGCACTGTATATAATAAGTGAAAAATATTTTGGTTTGAGTCATATAAGAAACGTTGATGGAAGTATTACAATATAGATCTGTTAAGCTACAGTTGAAATGTCTAATACAGAGGGGTATTCAATCACAATAATTTCACATTCTTCTGGAATTCCAGAGGAAAAAATTGCTTATGTGGAAAAGTTTATTAGCGAGAAATTACAGTTAACAAGTAGTGAAAAGAAAGCGTTATCAGCAAATAACAGAGTACTTGATTATTCTGTAAAGTTAGGGGAACAACAAAATGAGCAAATAGTGGCGTTGATAAAAGACGAATTATTAGGAAATCCATCAGGCTTTGATATCATCTTTCAAAAGACAAGTGAACGTAAAGATAAGAAATTATTTATTTTTGATATGGATTCCACTTTGATTTACCAAGAAGTCATAGAGTTAATTGCAGCATATGCAAACATCGAGGATAAAGTTGCAGAAATTACGGAAAGAGCAATGAATGGTGAACTCGACTTTACTCAGTCTCTTTTAGAAAGAGTGTTATTGTTAAAAGGTATTGATTCTACGTCGATTTGGAGTGAATTGGAAACCAAGATTGAAATAACAAAGGGAGCTAGAGAGTTATGTAAGGCATTAAAGAATCTTGGATGTGTTATGGGTGTTTGTTCTGGTGGATTTATACCGTTAGCAGAATTTATCAAAAAGCAACTAGGCTTGGATTATGCCTATGCTAATCAATTAGGAACCGATTCGAATAATATTTTGGATGGTACTACCAAGGGTTATATTGTCAACAGTGAAAAGAAAGCAGAGCTATTGCTAGAAATTGCAAGAAATCATCAGATAGATCCTCGTAATGCGGTTGCAGTAGGTGATGGTGCTAATGATTTGAAAATGATGAATGAAGCTGGTTTTGGAGTTGCATGGAATGCTAAGCCAAAAGTTCAAAAAATGGCTCCTTGCTGCTTGAATACTGATTCATTGCAAGACATATTATATATCATGGGTTACAACGACGAAGAAATTGTACAATTAATTAAGTAGATACATAAAATAGACTAAAATAAATTATCCGACTATCTTACCCTTTACTACACCCATAATCCCATTAAATAGTAAAATTTCCGTGTTTATTTCGAGTGATCTTAAAGTTATAGTTTCTTCTTCAATAAAGTCCTTTCTTAATAAAAAGTGTCTCATCACACCACATAAGCAACCACTGCTCAATTGTGGAGTTATCCATTTACCATCCTTCTTTCTCCTAATAGCCACATTAGTTATAGACCCTTCCATTAACTGCTCCAGTCCATTGATCAATAACACCTCTTCCTTTCCAGGTCTTAGCCCTGGTAATGCTCTTTCCCTTGCTGCACTATATACTTTTCTGTTCGTTGTTTTGAACGATGTAAAGGGGGACATAAATGTCAGCTCTTTATCAATGTAAACATCCCAGATATCCTCCGTTGACGACGAAGATTCTTGAATACCATCAAGCAAGTTATCTCTGTACCCAGTATCATGAAGCTCTATTTTGACATCCCCATCCATGGAGACTAATAATCTAACTTTCATTGGTTCAAATACCAATCTATCAGAAAGGGTTATGGCTTCAATAAGTTTTGATAGTAATAAATCCTGCGGTATTTCGAAGTCTAGTTCGTCCAGATCATGTATCTGGACATGAAAGTATTTTAATGTGAATACCAATCTATGATAGTGTTCATCTAACAAGAAGAAATTGTCCTTGGTAATATCAGAAGCCATTATTGGTGGTATGACAGTTAATTTCGGATCATATCGTATTGTAGAAAGGATCTGATAATCGGTATTTTCTGGATTGAAAACATCAGATAAGTATTTTCCATGTATCTCATCAGCTATCTCACTGTAAGATTGTCCGTTATTTGGATAATTGCCCTCCATTTTAATACCTGATGAGAAATAGACTAAAATTGCATATCTGGAACATAAAAAAGTCTCAAATGTGTGTGATCGAGGGTGTACATAATACGATATTTACAAAATGTTATTAATCAAAGACTAAGTATATAAATACATTACACAACTTCAATATGGCCTAAACCTTTTCTTTTCCTTCATGAGTCTGACCTTCTCTTGATCTAACTTGAATTTTTTCAATAAATCATTCATCTCGTCTTTCTTACGTTGTCTCAATTGGAATCTATAGAAATCTTCTTTCTCTTTCTTTTTCATAGTAGACTTGGCTTTATCAACCTCAACTGTGGCAGCTAATTTCTGTCTTCCCATTATACCTGCCTTGGTCTTTCTATGTGAGCCAACAACTAACGTGAAACCATCTTCGTCTACGAGCTGTGTTTGCTGTTGAAGATTTTCCATGGATTCTTTCTCTGCTTTATCAAAGTCAACAAGAGCTTGCGATACAATGTTAGATATTTCCTCTGGATCTAAAATCTGTGATTGGTACTTGGACAAGAAATACGATGATCCGAACGTGGAGGATGCATTAATAGGCCAATCCGATTCAGTGGATGACGATGCAAGTTTCTTTAACGCATTAAAT
The DNA here is from genome assembly GCF_000006445.2 of Debaryomyces hansenii CBS767. Taxonomy (NCBI): domain Eukaryota; kingdom Fungi; phylum Ascomycota; class Pichiomycetes; order Serinales; family Debaryomycetaceae; genus Debaryomyces; species Debaryomyces hansenii. The sequence goes on from NC_006049.2 coordinate 335,782, forward strand.
GCTAACACGAGAGCAGCTTTATCAACGAAAGTCGCTATTCCACAGTTTTTAGGTAATTTGCTTCGGGCTTCAATATCTTCCTGTTGGTGTAATTCCAAATCCGATGTTAACTTGGTTAAATCAACCCATATATCCTCGGCATAATCAGTTAACAAACTTGGGGTATACGACTCTATAGTAGATCCAATGGCCACCGCCTGGAAATATTTTCTTAATGATGCTGTAGATGTGTTTATAGGTAAATTAAAGAAGAAAATTGAGCGGTTGGCATTATTGTTTTCACTATTATTGGTACTATTTTTGCTATCATGTTTCTTAAAGAATATATAATGCGGTCTACTTGCTTCTGGTAGCTTTACCGGCAATACTAGAAAGCCCTTGATCTCAGTAACGGCCATGGTTGATGAATAACATCAAACTATAGTCTATACTTAGAGATGCTAATTTTGGTGAAAAGTGAGAGAAGAGGTATAATCGGTAAAACACGACTTTTTATATTCTTGCAAGAAGATAAGAAGCTTTCTACGTGTATCTGTATCGGCATATATATATACGTATATATTCATGTTCTCTGCGATTCAAGGAAGTGTGCTGTGGGACAGCTAGTTTGAATGAAACGACATAGGTGACTGTAACAGAAAATGTATTTCTTAAAGTGAGATTATTGGATAGACTAACTGCGGTTTAAACACCATTCCTTAAGACAACCCCGAATGAACCACTAGAAAGCATATATAACACCTCAGTTCGGCCGACAGAGAGATACTATAGTATGTTAGCGGCCTGATTGTGTCTATGGTAGAAAGAAATGTAATAGTGGTTTTGTGTTACTTGGACTTAATCTCACAAAAATTTTTCAATCTGATATGAATGGTATAGAGGTTGACCCGATATAAGTTTTCTAGTCACCGTGTAAAATATAGTGATTAAATTTGAACATGGACAAAGACAACTTGCTTAAGTCTTTAGCGGGAACGTTAGATTCGGACTTTCAAGTCAGGAAACAAAGTGAACAAGAATTGCATGTTTTTGAAGTTCAACCTGGGTTTACTGCGTACTTACTTGACTTGATCATGGAAGAGGATGTTCCACTTGGAATTCAAATAAGTGCCGCAATTTTCTTCAAAAATAGAGTTGTCAACTATTGGTTGATTTCTGAAAACAAGGCTGCAACACCATTGAATATCCAGGATAATGAAAAACCGATCATCAAAGAGAAATTGGTTCAAACATTGGTTAAAAAGCACAAGAATAACCAGTTAAAATTACAATTAGCTACTGCTATGCATAACATTTTGAACTCTGAAAAATGGGAGGAGTTGATACCTGTGATTAAGAAGTTGATTAGTGATTTTGATAATCTTGACCATATATACACGGGGTTGATATGCTTATATGAATACACTAAGAATTACAGATGGGCAGGTTTGGAGACCTCGAGCTCGACTAATCCAGTGTTAGAAGAAATCACCACCGAAATGTTTCCTATTTTAGAGAATTTGGTTACGAATTTATTGAATAATGATTCTCAGGTTACCGATGAAATGTTGTACATGATCATTAAAATATTTAAGTTCACAACCTTCTCATCATTACCAAGTTACTTCCAAGATCAATCAAAATTAGGAAATTGGTGCCACTTGCAAATTCTTATCATAAACAAGCCATTACCGGCATCAGTTATGGAAGAGGATTCTATTGAAATGAGAACTTCCAATCCTAGAACCAAGACTGTTAAATGGTGTTTTGGTAACTTGCATAGATTATTGACCCGTCACGGGGGTGGTTTCAGTACAAAGGATAAGGCTAATAATGAGTTTGCAAAATCATTCTTGGAGAATTTTGTTCCAGAGATTTTGAGTGCTTACTGGACGATTATCGAGAATTGGTCCGTTAAGAAAGTTTGGTTATCCGAAGGATCTTTATATCATATGATCTCATTCTTGGAGCAGTTGATTGAGACACCAGCTTGGGCTTTAATTTCTGACAAATTGGACGCTATCATTCTTCATGTCATCTTGCCTACTTTAAATGCTAACGAAGAAACTATAGAGTTATACGAGGATGAACCGGATGAATATATCAGAAGATTCTTTGATATCAACAGAGAAAGCAACACTGCGGATGTAGCATCTATCAACTTTATTTTTAGGTTGTCTACCAAAAAGTTTAAATCTACTATCAACCAAGTCTTAGGAATAGTTAATAGTATCTTCAGTAGAAGAAATGAAAATCGCCAAGATATTGCGACAGCAATGGAAACTGAGGGTGCTTTACGTGTGTTGTCAACATTATCATATAAATTAGATAAGAAGTCGTCACCGGTTCAAGGCCAATTGGATCAATTGTTACATACATTTATCTATCCTGAATTATCAGATGAAACAGTTTCTAAAACTCCTTGGTTGACCGCAAGGGCATGTGACACTTTGGCTATGTTTGTTTACAAATACCAAGATCAACAAGTCTTACAAGATATATTTCAAGCTGTTGTTAAGTGTTTCCAAAACCAAGAACAATTTCCAGTCCAGCTTACCGCAGTTGATGCGTTACGTACGTTAGTGGATGAAGAATTAGTAGCTGAACATATTTCTGGACAGGCTCCGCAATTGATGGGTACATTATTGGATATGTCAAAAAAGTTTGAATCAGATATTTTAACCAGTGTTATGGATTCATTCGTTGAAAAATTTGCTAAGAACTTAGAGCCATATGCTCACGAATTATCTTCAAAATTGGTTGAGCAGTTCCTTAGATTAGCCTCTGAGTTGTTGGACCAACAGACTAGTAGTACCAGTAATAATATTGACCTTGACAAAGAATATCAAGCATCTGGTATTTTAAATACTTTAACTACCTTGGTTATTGCTATGAATTCTTCTCCAAACGTTGCAGCTTCCATGGAGAGTGTTATACAAGATATGGTTAAGTTTATTCTTGAAAATGCTATGGTTGCCTTCTTAGGTGAAGCCATTGAAATTCTCGAATCTATTTTGTTCAGTACCCAACATGTTTCACCTACTTTGTGGAACTTATTCCAATCTTGTATTGATTCTTTCGATACTTATGCATTGGAATATTTTGATACATTTCAACCATTTTTTGAAAGTGTTATCAACCACGGTTTCAGCCAAAGTGAAGTTACAATTGAAACACCATATGTACAATCATTACTTAATGTCTGCTTCAATATTCTTAGCAGCGATTCATTGGATCCAATTTTCGCAGACTGTGCATTTGAATTAATTGAGTTAACCATATTAAGTATGAACACCAGATTTATTTCATTCTTGCCAAGATTCTTGCCAGAAATCTTTAATGTCTTCACCAATTTGGAATCTCAAGATGCATTTGATGGTTATATGTTACATCACTTGTCAGTATTGAAGATATTCTTCGGATGTCTTTACATTGACCCATCTACGACTTTCAAATTCTTAAACGAGAAACAATTTACTGGTGGATTTTTCCAATTATGGATTAAGTATTCTGGTGATTTCCAAAGTGTTTACGGTTGTAAGATTCAAATCTTATGTTGCTTGTCTATATTATGTGATGCTGATTTATCTTTGATTCCACAACCAGAAACTATTCTGGAAGTAACAGATTTGTTAATTTCAAACTTGGAAGTTTTACCACACGCTATCAAGGCCAGACAAGATATCCTCTCCGAAGACCGTGGTATGAAGCAATATTCAGCCAACACAGGTGGTGATGATGATGAAGAAGATGAGTATGATGATGCTTATTTCGAAGGAGATGAATTCGAAGCAGACGAAGCAGAATTAGAAGCTATGAAACAAACTCCTATTGATAATATCAATGTATTTGAAGTATTTGCAAATAAGGTTATGTCTTTACAACAGCAAGATTCGGGTAAATATTCAGGTATTTTTGGTGGCTTAGATTCTAGCCAGCAAGATACGGTTGCTAAGATTATACAAATTAATCAGCAACAACAAGAGCAACAGAATAAGTAAGTAACTAAGTAGGTTTATAGACGTTTATACTCTTTTTTTTCACTCGTTTAAAGATGATAGATTTTATATTAGATGAAATTCGTAGATAGCTATATTAGTTACACAAAACCAATGTTGCACTATGAAGTAACGGCAAGATCGTACTCATTAAAGATAGGTTCATAGTACATCATATCTTAATTTATAATAGCTTACAACATGTTCTCTGGATTTGGATCAGCAATGTTTGGTGCATCGCAATTTGCGCCAATGAACTCGAATTTTGAAGATTATTTCAGAAGTTATCCAGTTGCTATGATGCCTGATCATATTAGAAAAGATGATGCCAATTATGGGGGAAAGATTTTTTTACCATCTTCGGCATTGAACAAGTTGACAATGCTACACATAAGATACCCTATGTTATTTGAATTATCGAACGAAGCAAGTGGTGTTACAACTCACAGTGGTGTTTTGGAGTTTGTGGCGGAAGAAGGAAGAGCTTATCTACCACAGTGGATGATGTCAACTTTACAATTATCACCGGGGCTGTTGTTGAAAATTTCCAACTGTGACTTACCGTTAGGTAATTTTGTGAAAATAGAACCTCAATCCGTTGATTTCTTAGATATTTCAGATCCAAAGGCGGTGTTAGAAAACGTGTTAAGAAACTTTTCTACTTTAACGGTAAATGATATCATTGAAATAAACTATAATGATTCTATATTTGGTATAAAGGTTCTTGAGGCCAAACCTGAATCATCAAGCCGTGGTATTTGTGTTGTTGAAACAGATTTAGAAACAGACTTTGCACCACCGGTTGGGTATGTTGAGCCAGAATATAAACCTCAGGCGAAGAAACCTACAACGAACGCAATCGACCCATCTAGCGTAAACAGAAGTGCCGGGGCTGGTACTATGGCCAAGTCTTTGAATTATGCCAACTTGGTAGCTGAATCATCAAATCCTGCGACGAAAGCGTTCCAAGGATCAGGGCAATCATTATCTGGAAAACCTACGACAGAACGGGAACAAGTTAAAGAAAATCACACGATAGATGATTTGGATCCTGATGCAGAACCCGTGCCATTGGATTTACCAAGTAATCAGTTATTTTTTGGCTTTCCAGTGGTACTACCAACGCCTGAAGAAAGTGAGGAAGAGAATGCTAATCAAGCTTCGCAGGATGCTTTTAGCGGAAGTGGGCAATCATTGAGACAGAGTAAAAAACGAAAGGATAAGACTAGTAATCATCCATCATTGAAGAATCATTCAAGAAGCCCAGACTACATTGAAATAGATTAATCCGCTTGCCTAACATATACATATATATCAATACGTAATTAAATATCTTCCATTAATGCATAAATATAACTAATACATACGCCGTAAATAAATAATATACACATACTATCAATTAAGGCAAGAAACAATCATTTCCTTGTTCAACAGCTCTCTTGGTGTGCTCAACAATGTCAATTGCTTCCCATGGGTAGGCGATCCAGCTGTCTGGAACGGTTCTAGCAGCAAAGTAGTTACCGTTCATGATTTCGGCTGGTAATTCGGCCCTCTTTGGCTTTTCCTTGTCATGCAAAACAAAAATACCAAAAGTGGTATCGTTTGGATCGGCATTCTTAGCAGCAGATTGTTCAGCAATATCCTTTTTCAACTCAGAAATGGCGTAGTGCAAAGTGGTTCTGGTATCGTCAACCTCGTCGATAATCAAGATCTTCTTACCAACTAAATCGATCTTGGATTGTTGGTAGTCAATCCATTGGGTTCTAACCACCTCGGTACCAATTTGCTCTTCATTGGCACCATCAACAACCTCGTAAAGAGACAAGATAATGGCCATAACTCTGACATTTGGTTGACCTGGCTCTTTCAAGAATGAACGTAACATACGGGCTGGAATAAAACCACCACCACCAATAGCTATGATTAAGTCAGGGTTGAATTCCTTAATTTTGTCTGCTGCTTCTTGACATAATTGATGGACATTGTTGTACGAAATGTACATTTTGTCTTGAACTTCGTCCGAACCCATTACTGTTTACTTTGATATTTATGTAAGCTTGATTAATTGCCGAATCACGTACCTAGGGGGCAATCGTTTACCCAAGCACAAGAAGAGTTTCAGAAAAAGTTTTGGAATTTCAATCCTTAACACTGGTGCTGCGCAGGACGGAAAAAAAATTTAGAAAAAATCTCTTGATGATGTCCTTACGGCAATCCACGGATTGCAGCTTATTTATCCGTAAGTTAGCTTGCTAATCAAATGCGTGAACTATACTGCCTGAACTTAATGTTTCCAATCAGATAATGACTTAATATCCAGTGTCTCAGCATGTTATCTTGATATGCATTTTTTGCTTATCTTTCGTACACCATAGCACCTTCAATGGAACCGAACAATTCACCCATACACCAAATTAGCACCTTACACCTAAGCCACGTATTGCACAGAATAAAATGACACAAAGAACCCGAAATTATCAAAATGGCTGCAATTCAGTTAGATGGAGGCCGGAACATTGTTGTCAACTATTCATTCATTGTAATCGAGAAAAGGGACGTAGTTTAATATTCACGATTGTATGATGTATTGATGGGTCCTGCTGAGTCACGAATCCTACACATACTGAATATATAGCAAATGCATGGTTAAGCGAACTATTCTTAAACAAATTTGAAGTCAAACTGTATAATCAACATATCATGTTATAATCAACATATCACTTTATAAAACAATATAATATGCTGGTAAGGTAATATATCATGTAGTATATGAGGTGTTTTCTTGTTAAAGTACTAATTAATTCATTAATTAGTTTGGTGTACTTTATCGAAACCATGGCAGGTAAATAGCGAGATTCAAATGGTATAATTCGATTTTACTACCATCTTAAAAAGAGAAACGACTACTTCTCCCGAAGCAAATAATAATAAGGAGACTAAGATAAAATGACCCGATAAATAATTATGTACCATTTGTCAATGTGATTCGTGTTTTGAAAACACGACATTTAAAACTTAGTTCCAGACTGAATACAAGCAGATTTGTCAATATGACCTCATGAGCTTCATTTTTGATAACACGCTAAGACTTGATAGTACTATTAGCAGCAACTAAATTGGCTTACGATGAAAATCATTACAGAAGCGTGCAAATGATAATTTGATTTCACCCCTCTTTTCGCATTCTAGACGGTACTAAACACGTAGAGATTTTTCAGTACTAATAAAGAGAAGTGTTTTCTAGAATATATTATCAGTAAATAGTGAAAACGAAGGCAAAGCATTGATAAACAGAGGATGAAACTCATATTATTTTTCATTTGTTTAGTTGCTACGAGTAGTGCGGCTATATTGGGGATTGACTACGGTCAACAATTCACCAAGGCCGTCTTATTGGCACCGGGAATTTCATTTGAAATTGTGCTTACTGATGAAGGCAAGAGAAAGGATTTGTCGGGTATTTCGATCAGAGAGAATGATGGAGGACTCGAGAGAGTATTCGGATCCGCCACTGGGTCGTTGTGCACCAGATTTCCTCAATCGTGTGTCATGGGATTGAAACCGCTTTTGGGGAAATCAGCCAAGAGTGCCGAAACACAACAGTTTTTGGCACGCAATTTTGGCGTGAAGTTGATTGGTGACGATTCCAGGGCAGATGCTATTAAGCTTGATTTGGGGCTTTCGAACGATTCGTACAAGTTTGCCATTGAAGAAGCGCTTGCCATGAATTTGCACGAACTCAAAGGTAGGGCTTTGAACGATTTGGAAGATAACGATTTGGCAAAACCTATTGTTGAAGACGTGGTGGTTTCTGTTGCTCCATTTGCTTCACATGAAACAAAACAGGCGTACTTGGATGGATTGAAGTTGGGTAATTTCTCTAATGTTTTAGGATTAGTCGATGAAGGTACCGCTGTTGCATTGAATTATGTTTCGAGCAAAAAGTTTGAAAAAGGAGATTTGACAGACGAAAAAGAATACCATATTATTTACGACATGGGTGCCGGATCGACAACCGCCACTTTATTTTCATTCACTCCATTCACTAATGGTTCAATTGTGTTGGAACTCGAAAGTATTGGATACGACGAAACCTTTGGGGGTCAATTATTCACCCAATCTGTTAACACGATCATTTTAGAGAAGTTTTTAAGTGCATTCAATTTAAAGGATTCAACTAAGCTTCCACCAAAGGTTTTGGCCCGTATCTTAGAAGCAGCTGAAAAGGCTAAGATCGTCCTTTCTATCAATTCTGATTATCATGTTTCATTGGAGAATCTTTATGAAGATAAGGATTTTAAGACCACTGTCACAAAGGATGAATTCGAAGAAATTAACTCCGACTTAATGGACCATATAACTAAGCCAATCAAGGATGCATTGAAATCTTCCGCTCCAGAAAAGTCAATTGAAGATATAAAATCTGTTATCTTGAACGGTGGGTCTATGAGAATTCCATTTGTTCAAAAGCATTTAGCCACATTATTAGGTGAAAATAGAATTTCTAAATCTGTTAATGCGGACGAAAGTTGTGCTTTAGGTACTACATTACAAGGCCTTAGATTGAAGACTAAATTAGAGAATTTCAAGGATATTAAAGTGATTGAGAAGTCCTACCATAATTTTGAAGTTAAGATTGATGATAGTGATGACGATCAATTAGTCTTTCCTAGAGGTTGCCAAATAAATAATAGCTCTAGATTGAATTTCGGTAACCCTACCAAAGGTATCAACATTGGATTATATGAGGATGGCCGTTTAATTAAATCCTATAAATTTGATGATCTTCTGAAAAAGGCCAGTGATGTAAGTTGTTCTTCCAAAGAGAGTAAACAAATTTTTGGCACTTTTACCTTAGATCATAATAAAATGTTTGATTTATCCAGCTTAGAAATCGAATGTGTTGCAAGTGGAGAAAAGGGTGGATTTTTCCAAAAATTATTGAAGAAGGAAGGAGATGCGTCGGAAGATGTGAAGGAAGAAGCTTCTAACGACGATGAAACTACCGATAACAACGCGACAAATACAACCCAATCAGACGCATCAAAATCGACAAAGAGAAAGTCCAAGCCTGTTTCTATCAGTATCCCTAAACCGATTTATCCCCATATCAAGCCTATGTCAAGAACAACCAAAGAACGTACTTTCAATAAGTTGGCTTATTTAAACAGTAAGGATGAATCTCGGGCAGAATTAGACGAAATCAAGAATAATTTAGAGAGTAAATGTTACGAATTACGTGCATTTATTGATGATCATGAAGATGAGTTATTAAAGGAGGTGACTGAAGATGAAATATCGGAGTACAGCTCATTTGTTCGTGACACCATAGAATGGTTCGAGTTTGAAAGTGATGGATCTTCTGTCGAAGACTTCCTTAAAAAATCAAGTGAAGTAGCTTCAAAGAAGAAAGCTTTAGATTCTATTGTTGAAATGTCGAAAGTGGATATTTCTTTAGCTGGTATGAAAAAATTATATGAAGATGGTACTACTATCGCTATGCAAGTGCAAAGTTATATGCTTGAATCCGGTACTCAAATTAGTGAAATAAGACAAAAGTATGAAAAGGAGAATTTTGATTTTGATAAGGAAAATGATCGTATTAAACTTAAACTTTTGAGAGAAGGTGGCGATAAGATTATGACGTTAGACAAGGATTTAGAAAAATATAAGGAACACTTATCAAAAGTTGGCGAATTGACTTCATTGAGTGAATCTAAATTCAATAAGATTCCAAAGAGAGAAGTTTATGAAATATATGAAGCTGCTACAGGAAAAATTGTTGAGATGTTAGCTGATATTATTTTAATTCAGGAATCGCAAAAGACCAGACTCGAAACATTCAACGATAAGTTTGATAAGTTATTAGAAAGAAAGAATAAAAAAGAATTAAGAGATAAGTTAAAGCAAGAAAAGGAGGCAGAAAAGGAGACTGTCGAGGATGAAGAAGAGAATGGTTTTATCGAAGAAGAATCTGATTCTGAACCAATTGAACCAGAAACTAACTCTGAATCCACAGTTATCAATGACGCAGAATCTACCGAGATTGTTCACGATGAATTGTGATTCATGTTCCCTTTAACCTCTTTCTATACATAGATATATATTGGTAAAGATATATATATACCCATTAATATAAATAATTGATTTTATCAGTGCAGTTTGTGTAATAAACTGAAAAAGCCAGATGCGAGATGAAATAAATTATCAACACTCCAGAAACTAAGTATTCAGAGATTAACATAAAGATATTTCAATATGAATAACAACAATCGTATGTTTATACTATGCCATGGATATATCTGCTTTGATTTATACGAATCATTCATTATGCGAAGCGAGCTTTTCCTTTGAACATATATACTAACATTTGCAACAGATCGTCCCTCATCGTCTGGAACTTACCTGGGAAGAGACTCGTATAGAACATCGAGAAGAGAAAATAACGGCGGATATGAATATCAGGATCGTGCAAGAGAAAGAGCTCGTGATAGTCCATATGGAGAAAGAAGTGTGCCAGAATATGAGAGAAGAAGTGGGAATGATAGGTACGATGACAGAAGAGGTGGGAATGATAGGTACGATGACAGAAGAGGCGGGAATAATAGATACGACGACAGAAGAGGCGGGAATGAGAAGTACGATGACAGAAGAAGTGGGAATGATAGGTACGATGACAGAAGAGGTGGGAATGATAGGTACGGTGACAGAGGAAATGGTAATTATAGGCCTTCTCGACCATCTCATGACACAAGGAACGAAAGATATAATAATAACAGATACTACAGGGATAGAGGAGGAGATAGGGATGATAGGGGAGACTCACTGCTCACGTATAAACCGAGATACGATGATAGACAACAAACGGGAAGACAAAGAGTTCCCACACAAGACTCTAAACCTAAGTTGACTAAAGAAGAAGAAATAGAGAGATGCGAGAAGAAATTAGCAAATTTACAAAAGGTTCCAAATATCGAGGATATAACTATTATTGACTCGAAATGGGGTGTGAAACCAAAGGGGTTTGAGAATGTTACAGCCCAGCGAGCCAAATTATCAGGTTTGTTTCCTTTACCAGGCTATCCAAGACCAGTTGATTTTACAAAATTGGAAGGGGTGGCTAGAGATAGATTATTGAATTCGAATGATATTTTGAATGGCTCGTCTAAGATTGACCCCATCGATTCAAGAAATTCTAGTATCTTGTTCATTAAAAATATTAATTTTGGAATAATTGACTATTTGAAGGTTACTGAATATTTCAACAAATTTTTGAGCCAGATTGATATCCCCGAAACCACTTTAAATAACGTGGAATCCAAAAGGAAAACTAAAGATGATCAAAATTTGATCATTGAATTTAAGAACAATACATGTGCAACGATTGCAATGGCATTAAACTCTAGGAAATTATCATTTAATGAAATGAAATTGGTCAAAAATGACGATGAAGGAAACCCTATTCATCAAATCGGTCAAGACACAGGTGATGATATCGTACTTGACATTTCAAGACCTGGAGAATATGTAGTCCAATGTTTACCACCATATTCCGAAATTAAAGAGGATGAAATCGAAGAAAGTGTCACCGATAGCCCAAGAAAAATTACAGTTTTAGTACCCTCCACACTTGATGAAACAGAACTAATTAAAAATATAAAGGAGGTAGGTACTATTAAAGGATTTCAGATGTTAAGAGAAATAGGTACAAAAAAATCATTAGGAATCGCTTTCTTAGAGTTCTATATTGATCCAACTAAATATCAAAAGACTATTAACGCAATTCCAGTAATACAAACATTGGTTGAAGACTTGAAACAAAGCCTGTTTATAGAAGATGCGTTCTTCTCATGCATTATTCCTGATCATACCAGTATTCAAGATTGTCCAATTGATTTGAGTACTTTAAAGAAATTAGTGAAGAATGAACATGTTACAACGCATCCAAGCCTGCGAGTTATTCAGCTTATAAATATCGTAACAGCCAAGGATTTGATGGATGATGCAAGTTTCAAATTTATTCAAAAGGATATTCAGCAAGAAGTTTCAAAATTTGGTAACCTTAAAACAATCAAAATCCCAAGACCAGCGAACGATTATACTCCTGGGATATCGCAATTTACCCAACCAGGACTAGGAAAGATATATATCGAGTTTGATGACGAGGAAACTGCATTGAACGCTATCATGGGATTAGCAGGTAGAATGTATAATGATAGAACAGTACTTTGTTCGTTTTATGATTATGATGATTTTAAAAACGGACTACTTTAAATAGCATTAGTTGTACTTATTCTCAATCAAAAATAATTTTAATTCATTTGGGACGTTAGCATCGAACCCATGCCTTGTAATTAAATCGTATAGTGGTTTTGGTAGCTCAGGGATGAAACTTAGACTCAATTTTATGATTTCATTTTCTTCCAAGGGTGGGAAATTTCTTAATATTTTCATGGGTTGCTGGGTCTTCAATAATATTGATCTATGACTTATCAACTGTGCAACTATAAACAAAATGTTCATGTGGGTCCCGTATGCAAATAAGAAGTCCCATAGCTTGAGAACTGATTTTAACGGTGGTGTACATGCGCATAACGTTAGCACCGATGGAAATGCATAGATTTCAGCCTTTAAAAACTTCGAATCGAGATAATCACTTAGCACCGGGTCGATGATCTTGAGAACTACATCAACAAGACTGAGTCCCGTATGGACACCATCTAGGTTTGGCATTATGTACTGCGGTATCTGCTTTGTGATCAAATGATGCAATATTGCAAAAGCTTGAGGTTCACTCTTCTGGCATGCATAGGCTATGGGAGCCAACAAAACATTCATCCCTTGCACATACCCCACCCTGTTGTCAACTGTGATCGCCGTGGCCGATAAGATCCGCACCAACGACTGTTCCAGCACTTTCTGATGAAAATTCTTATCGTTCATTAATGTTCTGAACGTATCATTTTTGATTTTCTGGTACAACTCGGGTGACAAATGGTCGACTGTATCATCCATGATTTCCCTATACATATCTGTTGAAAACGTTGGCACACGACAAAGAATTGACCATACATAGCATCTGTACGGACACAGATCATACCCGGGTGGTGTTGACAAACCTTCAATAAGAATCATATATCTCAACTGAGACAAACTATTTTCAAGAAAAAGTTGGGGGGAACTGATAAATTGCTCTATTGAGTCCTTCTTCCTCCCCTTTATTTGCATATTACTACCCTGATCCATTATCTTATTCCCATTCATCATACTGAATAAATCCTCTTTGACTAGTATTTGTGAACATAAACATAAGTTCGCAACGCTCATAATTTACATTTTTCCTAATTGCAAGTTAGCTACGAACGTCAACTTGTCAAATATATATAAGACTTCCTTCCTTTCTATACTAAGCAAGTGAAAAATATAAGAAATAGCAAATGTTCGGACTCGGGAAGTTGTTGTACGTGATTATATTGACAGTCAACGGTATAGCAGTTCTTAGTGAGGATAGATTTTTGAACAGAATAGGATGGGGATCTAGCACGTCCAACAATCCATCTCAGCCATACCTGCAATTCTCTACGTCGATGCAAAGTGAAGGAACGTCGGTTAAAACAAGGATGATCAATCTTATAAGTGCAGTGAGGACTCTTATGAGATTGCCATTGATTTTCATCAATGTGGTAGTGATCTTCTACGAGTTAGTATTGGGTTAAGTTAGCAATCAGAGTGGCCGCTCCACTCTTGTATATTATTAATTACACGGTTCAATTTACGTTATAAATCTATTTATTAAACTACTGTACATTTGTGCGTCCAATAGAAGTATTGATCGCAAGTTATGGAATCGGAACAATCGATGTGGGATCGTACGCGTGTTTGATTATCCATTGGGTCTTTAGGACTCGTTTTTCACCTCACTAGTGCTGTGTAACCGGTCTCTCGATTTCTTGAATAATTCCTCTTGTTGCTTTAACAATTCCTCTTCGGTCAATCCCGAGTTTTGGAACTTGTTGTTCTTCTTTTCTTTTCCCTTCAAAAGCTCTTTATGTTCATCCAAGATTCTGTTAATAATCTCGAGGTAGTTGTGGAAACCCAATTCCTCCAATGCTTTCACAACGTGATCCGATGCTATGGTTTTCTTAGCTTCTTTTTCCGCTATATCATTCAGCTGCGTAGACAAAATCATTATAAATTCTATACTGCATTCTGTTATGGCTTCCCTGGCTTCTTTGGAAATTGCAATATCTTTAGGTAATATTTCCCCTATGATTTTCTGAGCCGTGGCCTTTGGGAGGGATAAATCTTCTCCGCTACTGCTTGGATAATCCGACATATTGATGTTTGTTACCATTTATTTTGTTTCTCAAGCATGGGATTTTGGGGGCCTTTTATATTCTTTGCCCTATTACGTAATCAATATACATCACTTTCATTTGCAGCAACTCTGGAACATAACAATAACATCACTCTTACTGATGATGGTAATGATGAACCATCACCTGGCAAGTTGTAGGAGAATATATGTCTTATCTACTTAGAATACGCATACGCTTACAAGGACATGATAAGCGTTTCACGGGATATATGGGATAATTAAGTTCTAAAAACAGGCGCCATGGTGGATTTAGAATTAAAGCCTTCAGAAAGCCTTAAATGAAGGTACACCATACCAAAAGATTAGGATGTGGTATAGGAAGCCCTTAGTTGATTTTCGGAAAGATTCTGGGGTTACTTGATGTTTTGAACGATTTGCTTACGAATTTAACAAATAGCCGCCACGAGAAAAATCAGTCATTGATACGATAGCAATTGATAACCAAGGCCAATACTTAGCAGTTGTGCTTTTATTACCTGAAAGCATTGGCTTCGGGCTTAAGAATGATAGAGATGCGATGAGCGATGGTTTCAGAAATCTGAAATTAAGCCATTCACAGGGAAGCAAATATTTTACCTAGGGCTGCTTTATTATTCAGTACTGGTGGGTGAAACTTGGAGATTAGGAATCAATTGCACGTAATCTGAAGCTATGGGTCAGGTCAAAACTCTTCAGGAGTTTTGGCTGTTAAAAGTCTGATTATATAAGCTTTCATATACTCGCAAAAAAATATTTTTCAAAAATTTCTACAGAGCTCATCTAGTTATCAGTTGAATAATAGAAGATTATTGGCTTGTCATAGTAAGAAGTGTCTCATTATAATCAAATAAGTAATCTGCTAAGATATTCAATCCTTCAATACTTGAACTTGCTCCTTTGTATAATACGGTTAGAAAACACATAAATCACACAAGACAGAGACATGGCATCGACAGGACCTTTAATAAATGCCAAATTTGATCCAACAAATACTTACTTAGCATCGGGGGTTATTGCATTAGATACGCATCAAGTAAGAGTACAATCTATAAATCCGTCACAATCGTCGTTGAATTCATCGTTCAGCTTAGACAAATCGTCAAGGTTAACGGCATTATCATGGATATCATACAACGAAAACCAGCTCATCGCCATAGGATTAAGTAAGGGATCGATCCTTGTATATTCTCCTTTAACCAATGAAATAATATCAGAATTAGTTACTCCAACTAACTTATCTATCCAAGATTTCCACTATTCTAAATTAACTCAAAGTGGATGGTCTTGTGATATCGGTGGAAACATTCATGAATGGGATTTAACAAATTTTAAGTTGTTACAAAGCTTTGCCATCAATGATTTGTTAGAATCATCTGAGAATATTTCTAGAATCTCGACCGTGCTTTACGAAGAAAAAGCTCATTTGTTGCTCGGTTCCCATTCAGTTTATCTTATAGAGATTGAAGGAAGACAAATCCTCAAAACCTTCCCTGCTCATGTTCAGCCAATAGAAACTATCTACCCAATCCCAAATAATAATGATTTATTCCTTACTAGTGCTGTTGACGACAGATTCATTAATTTATATTCGATTTCCAAGCAGAATACCAAGGCAGTGTTTGTGGCTCAAGCGTCTATTTTAGATATGACCCTTGGAATAAAGAATGAAAATTCATCAGTTTTAGTAATGCTTACTGAAAATGGCTCTTTAGAAGTCTTCAATAACCCATTATCAAGCGATGCTCCGGTATCGGCAAATATTCATTCCAAAAAGAAGAGAAGACAACAATTATCTACAGTTCAATCTCGTTCTTCAAATGCAACTGTTAAGTTGGCTAGACCAAAAGATGAAATTAAAAGTGGCGTTGATATGGGTTTATCTATAACTGCAGTGTCCGTAAATGATGACTCTATTCTTTTATCATGGTTGGAAAATGCTAATTTGCTGTACTTTGAATCTATTAAATGGTTGAACGAATCGGGCGAAGCGATTTTAGATAACTCGGTTACTATTGAAAAGTCGAAACCAGATTTAAAGACTACGAGCCATTCTGATTATGGTCATGATATCGCAGCATCTAAACATTATAATGAAGGAAATGCAATTGTCACTGATGGCTCAAACTTCAAAGATTTGGACAATGAAAGTGACAACGAAGAGCAAGAAGAAGAGACATTAGCAGAAAAATTGGAAAAGTTGTCAACTGACCAAAAACCAAAGCAGGCTAATCCAAATAAAAGAAAGTTAGGTAGCAAAAACGCTCCTGCAACCTTGACTATCGTTCTTTCTCAATCTTTAAAGAGTAATGACCATTCATTGTTAGAAACTGTTTTAAGTAACCGTGACCCTCATATTATTCAAAGTACCATTAGTAGATTGGACTCATCATTAGCTGTCGTTCTATTAGACAGATTAGCTGAAAGAATTACGCGTCAAACTTCTAGATTTGACCAATTAAACTATTGGTTGAAATGGATTATAATTATTCATGGAGGTGTTTTGACATCATTCCCAAATTTGAATATAAAGTTATCAAACTTGCATGCAATCTTATCCAAAAAGGCAGATACATTACCTAGATTATTGGAATTACAAGGAAGATTAAATATGTTATACCAGCAGAATGATTTGAAGAAAGAGATTCTCAGGGACGATTTCAATGATGATTCTGAAAACGAGGAAAGTGACGTGGAATATGTAGAAGAATTAGATGATGCAGAATTACTTCAAGATGGTCAAGATGAAAGTGATGATGCAATGGATATCATAAATGGTCAAGATGATTATTTGGATTCTGATATTGAAAATGAAAGCCAAGATGAAGGGGAAAGTGAAAGCGAAGTTGAAGACGAAAAACCAAGAGATGTAACGAAGTCTGTTATGGATTTAGAAAATCCTGAAGATGAAGAAGCTTATAGTGATATCGAAATTGCGGTTAAGAATGACGATATATCAGAAGACGACGAAGAAGATAAATAATCGTCTGATTCAAAAGTTAACAATAGCATTGAGAAATTCAAGTCAACCAGCCCTAGTATACGTAACATGTCCTTTATAGAAATGATATTAATATTATTGAAATTAATAGTTACGACTTGAATAATTTTTGTAGATCAATACACACGTATATTTTTTAAATCGCAAAATATGTATGAAAAATTATGACCAGTATAAAGAATTCTTTAGTAGCATGTCGTTGAGTCTTGATTTTAATTGGAGATATGTATACTTAATAGCAATTGGGTTAAAATTTGTACTTGCGTTATCCAATTCTTATATTCATCCCGATGAACATTTCCAAAGCTTTGAAGTTTTAACTAATAAAATTTTCAGCTTCACTACAACTACACCATGGGAATTTTCATCTGATACACCAGCAAGAAGTTTCGGACCGTTATATTTGTTCTACGCCCCATTGTTATATTCAATTAAATTGGTAGGATATGAGCTAAGTCCGTTGCAAATATGGTATATGGCTAGATTGCAGAATGTTCTAATTGGATGGGTGATTACAGATATGTGCATCTATAGATTATTGCCTACAAAACCAGAAAGAATAAAGGGGTTATTTTATACGCTGACATCCTACATTACATTAGTATATCAATCTCATTGCTTCTCCAATAGTATTGAAACCTGGTTGGTGTTGATTTGTGTATTGGTTATCAATGATTTACGGTTCATTCAAGAGCTGAATGTGCCAGAATTGCAAAGCCAACGTCAATATCAAAAATTATTCTGGTTTGGGGCTCTCGTATCCATTGGTATATTCAATAGGATTACGTTTCCGGCATTCTTAGCTCTCCCATCGCTTTACTTAATGAAGTACTTCAGGCACAATAAGATGAGTGCCATATTCTCTTTATTAGGATTTATGCTTCCAACCATAGCCATTATTTTGCTTGACACGTTTGAGTTTAATGGTTCCATAGATGACATTTTAAAGCACCCACTTGATTTCAACAGTTACGTGATAACTCCATTGAACAACCTTATTTATAATTCAAAAGTAGAGAATTTATCAAATCATGGGCTCCATCCTTATTACACCCATCTACTAGTCAATTTACCGCAGATTTTGGGTCCTGGTTTATTCTTCATGGTTTCTAATTTTAAAAACCAGTATTGGAAAACTACACCATTTTTAGCTGTTATAAGTGGTGTATCTGTATTGTCGCTTATTCCTCATCAAGAATTGAGATTCTTAATACCAATCGTACCACTAGTGTGCTGTTGTTTTGACTTGAAGAATATTTCGTCTGCATCCAAGGGAGAAAGAATTACCAAGGCACCTCCCATGGTCTCTGTCTTGATGAATTTATGGTACCTTTTCAATATTTTATTAGCAGTATTAATGGGGGTGTATCATCAAGGAGGTATAGTTCCAGCATTGGATTACTTTCATAGTAACATATTTCAGGAAAATTCTAGACAGTCAGTCCAGATTTGGTGGAGAACTTACTCGCCACCACCATGGATTCTTGGTGACAAGCTAGATACGCTCCAGGTTTTAACAGTAACCGATGATTCTCCACAATTTGAATTAGATTCTTCAAAATCCAATTATTTAATAGATGCGATGGGCAGCGACTATACACATGTTTCAAAGTTAATCGAGAGTTTCAAAGATTTCAGTGGATCTATTTATTTGATTGCTCCTATTGCTTCTATCCGCAAGCACTATGATATTAGTATGCATCAAGTATGGAATTATACTCATCATTTGGATTTAGATCACATTGATTTTTCAGATTTCCAAAGTTTGAAGCCTGGGTTAGGAATCTATGAATTATTATGAAATTGTATATATTATTTTACAAATTATTTAATTATAAATTTAAATGAAAATCTATACGAAATCATTTGTAGAAATCGAATTTGTCATGTTCAGTTCCAGATTTGACTTGAGATGTGTATGCTTCTTCCAAGTCACTTTGCAATATCATATATCTGTTCTTTCTGACAGCTCTTAAACCAGCTTCTTGCATAATTGCAGCAATAACAGCACCAGACAAAGGATCATTTCTTATAATCAAAGAGTCTAAATCAGCCTCAGGAGCTAAAGCCATGTTTGATGCTATAGTAGAAAAGATCAATCTTCTTTCTCTTCTATCTTTTAATGATGGGAATTCAATCTTTCTATCTAATCTACCAGGTCTTAATAACGCTGGATCTAAAGTATCATGTCTATTTGTTGCCATTATAACTTTAACAGTAGAATTTTGATCGAAACCATCCATTTGATTTAATAATTCCAACAATATTCTTTGCACTTCCCTATCAGCACCCGTCTGAGCGTCGAATCTCTTAGTTGCAATTGCATCAATTTCATCTATAAAAATGATAGCAGGAGAGTTTTCTCTAGCCAATCTGAAAACATCTCTCACCATTCTTGGACCTTCACCCAAATACTTCTGGACGAACTCGGAACCATTAATTCTGATGAAAGACGCAGTGGATGAATTAGCTACCGCCTTCACCAACATGGTCTTACCGGTACCTGGTGGCCCGTACAACAAAACCCCTCTTGGAGGATCAATACCGATCTGCGAATACAAATCACCCTGAGTTAACGGCAATTCAACCGCTTCCCTGATTTCTTGTTTCTGCATATCCAACCCCCCAACGTCAGCATACGTGACATCCGGTTTTTGCTCGTCTCCAACAATAGAGATCGACGAATCTGCTTCAGGTGGTAAAGTGTCGACTAACGCATTGGAATGACGATGTAATGCTACTGATGACGATGGTTTCAACAATTCTCGATCCAATGTTGACAATATCCTTACTACATAGTTGGATCCAGTAGTCGACGAAACAATACCCGTATTCTCGTCAATTGGCTCGAGAAACTGTCCAATCACCAATGGAACCGACTTGATTCTCTTAACCTCTTCTTGTGCCCTCACTAACTCCCTTTTTAAGTGACGCTGTTCATCTTTGATATAATCTTCCTGTAACATCAACAAGTCCAATTCCTTCTCTAATTTCTTCAACTTCAAATATACATCGGAATTCTCCTCATTATGGTTAGGCTTGATATTACCCTTATTGTTTATTGGAATGTGTACTTGTTTACCGTTAGATTCATAGATACCAAGTTCTTCCATTGTAATTCGTTTTTTTTATCGATTTTTTTCCAACACCGGCTTCGTATGGTGATATGTAAATATCTCGATAAATATCTGCTATAGAAACTGAATATTCAATTAATTAATAGTCGATGGATATCGAAAGAATTATCACTATTATCACCAAAAGATTTCAGTGGCAATTGTTCCATGGGCAAATCACACACACGACCAAATTTATATGCCCGCACATTTTTACTTCATAGTTAAGGAAAGCTAGTTAAATATACATTGTATTTGGTCTATATATACGTCTATTATTTGAAATATACCGTCAAAATGCTTCCTAAAGCACATCCTAATATTGTAATCGTAGTAGCAAACCAGGCAAACTCGTATTTTTCGAATTGTAGTGTGCTGATGGTGGATGATCTTAATGCGTTGTAGTGACTGCGAATGGTTGTCTTGAGGCCCTGCCAGGAGTTATCCACTGGAGTCAAGATCATTGGGTATACCGAAGATTTGTTGGGCTCTGAATCGTCGTCGGAATTAAACCACCATGATTTGAGGGTCGAAACAGACTGTTGAGCGGCCGATTCTTTTTGCTGCAATATCATTTGGTCCCATTTTCCTTCTTGTACTTCCGACATTTCAAAGATCGCTTGCTTGACTTTGTCTTCAAAGGAGCCGACGAGACGCTTACGTTTCCAGGGTTCGACCAAGAAGGTTGCGAGGATAAAAAGAAAAAGATTGATGCCCATAAGGATCCATGTACCCCATGTGGAGGCCCTTCTGATCTTATCGGACCATATTTGTTCCTCGTGGTACCTGGTCAAAATCAGCTGGGTGAGTTTGAGCTGGATGGCATCGACTTTCAGCTCGGCGTCGTTTAGCGCGTTATGCGTATTCAGTTCTTCTTGTTCGTTGACATGATCGTTACGGTAGAGCGTAGTGAACCGTTCTAGGTCATCTGGGGACCAGTTATGCTTTCTGGTAAGGAGCTCATTGATTTCTCGCTGCAGCAATGAACGGCGCAAAATAGCCTGGGAGTAAAGATCTTTACATTTCTTAACGTTGTCTTTTTCGTTTTTTAGTTGAACCTCCAAGTCATTGATCGATTTTTTCAATTGTTCAATTGACGAGTAGCCTGTGACATCATTAAGAGCCCTCGTGGCTGTGAATATTGTGTCTTGCAACGAATCCAAGTACTCTTCTAGCTTTTTAGAAAGTTGATATCGTCTCGTTTCTTTCTGCGATGGTAAATTACCGATTTCTCTCTGAATATCTTCACTTATTTCTGATGCAATAATAGAACCATCATTTGCCTTTACCTCTTCTTCAGGGGTCGACTTGTCGCTATTACTTACACTGTCCTCTTCTTGCCCTTTTTCTTGGGGTGTTTCCTTACCTTCGGCCTCTTTCTCATATTTCTCGTAGGCCTTTTGTTCATGCAACTTTTTGTCATGCATTTCCTTCTTTTTACGTAGCTCAGATCCAAAGTTAGTTGTCTCTATTATCTCTCTAAGTTTCTCATCATGATGTGACAGCTTTTCGTTCGAATTTGCAATTGGATTGTTGGAACTAGAGAAATTTTTCAGCGAATAAAACCTTACTGCCAATGGATTCAATATACAAAAACACAGTCGACTTCTGATCAACCTGTGAGATCTATAAATAGGCCTTATGTTATAAGTTGAAACATTCATACGTATGTATAGTTATTTGTTATCAAATACCAAAAGAAAAAGAAAGTTGATTTCTCCATATTTACTCGAGGTTCCGGTTATCGGGTTCTATTTTTTAAACTGATTTCTACAAGCCATAATTAAAAGTAAGCCATACATTGGCTTTCTAACGTATTTATAATCATAAAACAACATAAGATCGTTGAAATAGTTAGCTATAAATATATTTACGCTTAGAACAAATTTTTGTTTCTAATTTAAAAGTTTTTGTCGACTAAAGACTTGACAAGCTTCCAGTCATGGTCTTCAACATAATCCAAGACAAGAATACCACAACCTTTCTTAAAAGTATCTTGAATCTTACCTTCGATCATTCTGTCAGCGACCTGTTTTGGCCAGCAGTCATGGTTGAAGAAGTTTGAACCAGAGCAGAAGTTGATGAACAATTTTGGATCGTTGTTAGAAGAGTTATGGTTACCAGCTTTTTCAGACAACTTCTTGACGTAATCAACCTTTTTAGAAATATCGTCTGGACTTTCGATTTCACAGAAATCTTGCACGACGAAACTACCACGGTCATCTTCGGCAGTGTTGTACTTCCATGTAGCAGCATCAAAACCAAAATTTTCTCTTAACTTATCGTCACGAACACCGAATCTTCTGAATAAGATAGCCTTACCTCTAGCATCGCCAATTCTTGGCATATCAGAGCGCAAGTACCATTTGTCCTTGTTCTTGTCGACATAACGATCCCAGATACACTTACCAAATTCATCTTTGTCATTGTTCCAAGAATCTGGACCTTCTTGCTTAAGAGAAACAATAACAGTTTCTGACTTGTTGTCCTTCAAGAAGTCATAAACTTCATCTAAGACAGAAGTTAACTTTAATGGGAATGGAATTTTCACTGGGAACTTACCATGGATAACTTGCAAATCCTTAGCTTCGTCCCCTTCCTTCATAAACAATTTAGAGACTCTGATATCTAAAAATCTAACACCATGATTCAATTGATCAGTTACAGATTTTCCTTGACATTGCACTGATGGTAAAGCAGTGTGACATGCTGCTGAATTGTGGGTACCGGGAATAGCTAACTTCGATATCTTTGTATCGTCATTAAGCTCTTTCATCCATCTCTTGTAATCAACCATTGTTTAATTTTAATTTAAGTACTATATTGCTATAATTTAGTGAATATAGTCTACAACCACTTGTCAATTGGTATCAGACGCTTCATATAGTCAAGGACTGAAATTTAAATTGCTAGTGAATGTTGCGACCCAATCATTTCTTATGATAGTATTAAACAATAGCACAGAACAATAGGAATAGTATAGAATAATTCAAGCGAAATTATTCCAGATCATGCCATGGGCATCATAGCCTAGTGTTTCTGGAACCAATTGCAATACACAAACAATATATGCCATGCTAATAAGAAAGAAAATATAGAAAACATTGCCCCCAATATAATTTTGAGCAATTGGAAAGAGATAAGCGAGTAAGATATTGGTAGACCAATTCATGGCAGCACCCACAGATAGAGCAGGACCAACTGAATCGTGCGCTGTGAATTCTGGTGTTATGATGAATGGAATTGGACCTAAACCCACCGAAAAGCTAATTATAAAAACAAAGCACGAAACGGTTGCGAGAATATCGTAGCCATGTACTAGACCAAAAGCTATTGCCAAGGATGAAAGACCCATGCCTCCAATTGAAGTCAATAATAATGATTTCCTAGCGAATTTATCGATTAAAGGGGCTGCGATGAATGCTGAAAGAACATTACAAAAAGATAATGAACATGTTAAAATAAGTACATTGGTACCTTCAGGAACTACATTAGAGAGGATTGAAACCCCATAGAATGTGAGAGCATTCATACCACAGAGCTGTTGTGCCGTCATGACTGTAGTCACTGCCAAAAGTTCCCTTCTATGTTCCTTTCTAGTTAAAAATTCACCCGTAGTTATGTGACCACATTCCAAGGAACCATTTTCTGATGCAGGAGAATTAAGAGGGATTGAATCTCTACACCTCAACAAGGAAGTGGATTCAACAGGTTCGTGGTCCGCATCTTCCACGGTGGCAGATAATCTTCTCCAGTGATTGATTTCGTGCTTAACCTTACTCTTATCTGTTCTTAAATCATGTAATATCGATGTAGCATTGTGTACGTCGCCTTGATTGAGTACCAACCATTTGGGCGACTCAACAGTAGTAAACAACATGAAAAATTGGAAAACCGCAATACCACTTGCAAAGAGGAAAATATACCTCCATTGTTGTTCATTCGACCAGTTAAATGACACTACTTGAGCAAGTAATATACCCAAAACAACCGCCAATTGTAAAGAAGAACCTAAGAATCCTCGATGGTTTATCGGAGTCAATTCATTTATTAATATGGGGGAAATGACTAGTGACAGACCGGATCCAATTCCATTAAGAAACCTTCCTATATTCATCTGCATTGCTGAGTTGGACAAAGCCATAAGTAACGAGCCAATGAAGTAGAAAACTGAATTGGTAATGCATATGGATTTTCTTCCAAAATTCGTAGATACTTTATTGGAACCTAGTATAATTGAGGATACAAGTCCTCCGATAGTGAATATAGTAGTAGTCATAGCAATCCCATTCGCCATAGGAATACAACTTTCAAATCCATGTTTATACCAAAACGTATCAGAATACGACGGTAATGGGCCGGCCTTGTGACTTGCACAAGTTATCACTGATTCTGGTGCATTTAGCTCTGCCTGAAAATAGTTAGTATTAGATCCATGTTAAAGATTCATAAATACGTACCAAATGAAATCCAAATTGCAATGTACTCGAGCAAGCAATTGCAGTCGACCACCCTAATTGAAATGTAATTCTATGATTACTACTTTCCGCCATGAGATTTTGTTCTAATAGTGATGTATGCTTATTTATTCGTAGGATGAAATTGGGTGCAGCAAATCGGTTAAATTCTTGATCTCAAGGATAAACTAAATATTGATGTCTCAAGTTTGAATACATTTCATGCACACTATTATCCAGTCAACGATGAAGTAGATGCATATATGAAACGTGTCAAGTCGTGATATAGCCTAGTATCTGGAGTTCATATAATTGGATCCGTTTGACTCTAATGTCTAATATTACCATGGTCTGCCTATAAAATCGTTGCAATGTATACCGAGATGCTCATAATTGGCTAAATTATGAAAAAGAACATAGCATTATGTCATTTCTGATCCTTGTTTAGTAGGCCTACATGACAAAGACTAGGTGAAAGAAATGAAAAAGCTCTAGATTGTTAATTTGGTTAAATCCGGTTAAATGCGACCATTCTTCTTTTCGCAACGATAAGGATATCATTACAATGATTTGGTGATAATATTTGATTGATTAAATTGAAGTAGAATTGACACATATAATATATAATTATACAGTAGTATAACATCGAAGTGATAGAGAATGGTCTTTGGTTATAAAGTTCTTAAGATCAGCTAAACAAATAGATGGTCTTGAGGGTCAACTAATACGTTGTACTTTATGCATTGATCAATAAAAGTCTCATTTACTACTCTAGGAATCTTGGACATACCTTGGGTACCGAAATCAACAGACTGACTAATCTCTTTACTGAGGGAATTGACCCTGGACAACAAATCGTCTCTCAACAGCGAATCTTGATTTGAAGCGTTTGAGACAATAATAAATGAACACTCAGGTAAATGTGACGATATCTTACCTTGAAACCGTTCAATTTTCCTCTCTAGTATTTTCAGTTGCCATTCACAAACTGTAGTGGCATCAACTAAGTAGAAATTAATATTATAGAATAAAAAGCCGATAGGAAGACTTATATCTTGACGATTTAATTCATTTATGAAATCATCTGTATACTCATGAAATTTTTCTTTAGATAAAGAGTGTGGTATTTTTAGTCTTTGGACGAACGTGAAAACCGGCTCACGAACATTGATAACATAACTATCACCAAATCCATCTACTTGATTACGAGCATTTTCAACAATAGTTGGGTTTATACTATCCAAGATGAATGAAGGCTCCAAAGGTACAATCGAGTTTCTTCTTATACATTCAAATACCCACTCAGGCATAATAATATCAAAACCTTTCTTTAAGTAGATCTCACATTTGGTCGTGAGTTTTTCACTAAGAGTCACAATTTGTTTATCTCCTGATTGGTTCAAAGGATTATGAATAATTGCACCACCATATCTTTTGATAGTTTTACCGATCTCCAAGATTGAAATTCGTTCATTATCCGTAAGATTTAGCTTATCGGAAAGTATTAGAAATTTAAAATTCCCAAATAGCTTAGAAATCACCTCGATTTGCCTTCGCTTATCATTGGTTAGTTTTTCTTCAAAAGAATTAATGAATCGTTTCCTATTTTTAACAATGGATTGTGATTTATTGAATTCGCTCGAATACTTTAATTTTATTTCCTTGTATTCATTTAATGTGATACACTCATCGTACAGTTTATCCTCACGAATACCTCTACAATAAAGGTTATGCAATGTTGTCCCAACCGCGTAGGTGCTTAAATAAGTGCAATCAATAGATCTCGCCTTGATCTCCAAAACTACTGATTCATTCGGATGGATCCAAGATGTTGGTTTCTTCGTACCAAACTTTAAAAGATCATCCGGCGGAGGACGCTTCTTATACTCAACCCATTTTCCGGTTGTCAACCTTTCTATCTTGTTAAATTCATTTTCGGAAAAGCCATTTGCGACAGTACAGAACGACTTGAAAATATCATTATCATCAGAGTCCCTCAAGCCACAAATGTATGAGTTTTTGATTCCTGGTATAATTCCTATTACCACCAAGTCAAGATTCTCACCAAATTGTTCTAAATATTCGGGTTTGATTTTAATCCAGCAGTTATTTCTTGAAGCAACATGGTAATTCAGCTTTGTATTCTTGACCATAATCCCTTCACTTCGTTCTGAAATAATATTTCTGATTGCTAACTTGATGTCGTTGGCATCTTTGCATTTGATGAATTGTAAGATCTCGAATTTATGTGGAATTGGATTGATTACTTTATGCAACAAATCTTTACGGTAAAACAATGGATACCTAGTTAAGTCTTTACCATTTAAATGCAATATATCGAATATTATAAATAAAGGCCAGGAAGACTGCTGTTCAAAAACATCAGTCGTTGTAAATTGGCGAACAGCTTCTTGAACAGCCGAAGCCTTTAAAGTACCAAATGGCAATATTAAATTCCTTTTGTAGTCCCAAGCAACCATTTCACCGTCAAGAATAATACTTTTAACCTTAGGATCGAAAGCATCACGTAAATGCTTTGTTAAGGATCCAATCTGTAAATTTGACCCATACAATAGTGTATAATCTTTAGTCCTTCTGGAGAAAAATTTAAACTTATTATTTTCCATATGCATAATCATTCTGTCTCCATCCATTTTCTCTTCAATAAAGAACTCATTATTCATCTTGTTGCACAACTGATCATACGAAATCGAGAGCTTTTGAGACAATTGTGGTAGAAATGGATACATCAACTGAACATTCAATTGATCTGGGTCAAGCCTTTTTTCGGGATCTGTTAACAACCAAAACACTTTTGACAAATTATTACATATATTAAACAACCTGGGAGCATCAGGATGCCATGCCCTGAAGAAAATAACTTCGAATGATGCAAGTATTGATTTCTTCAAAATCATAGTAGTGAACCATCTGATCTCTTCAATAGTTAATTTCTCTATCACTGGCTTTAGTATTCCGATTTGTATCTCACTCTTGGTTGCTTCTGGAGAACAGAGCTCATCTAGAATTTCATTAATTTGGTTGATGGTGAATGTGGACTTGACAATCTTACTAGGGTCACGTCTTTCAGAAATAATTTGGGAAATAATCAATGGCAATGACCTTAGATGCTTATTTGCATATCTATTTAAATGCATATAATCATGATAATGCTTCTTATAGT
Source organism: Debaryomyces hansenii CBS767 (assembly GCF_000006445.2). Taxonomy (NCBI): domain Eukaryota; kingdom Fungi; phylum Ascomycota; class Pichiomycetes; order Serinales; family Debaryomycetaceae; genus Debaryomyces; species Debaryomyces hansenii. The sequence goes on from NC_006049.2 coordinate 363,871, forward strand.
TGAACAATTTATCGTAATCTATTGAATTTTTGGGTATGTTAAACATTTTTATTACCAATCTTGCAAGCACCACATCTTTGATAAAGTAGAGTCTCTTATCTCTATTAGGGAAGATTAATCGTGCTGCTGGGAAAATATCATTGCCAATAAATTGTTTCCACTGCTGGATAAATGATTCAATGATAAAGTTCTTCTTAGAAGTAACATTGGGAAACGGGCCCAAATGTTCACTACTCACCACATCAAGCTTTGAAAACAACTGTTCCACTAAGAAATTGAATGAAGCATCATTAAGCTCATTCTTAGGTCTCTCAATATCATCAAGATATGACATGAGAAATAGTTACCATAATCTCTTACTAGACTAATAATGATTTTTCTCACTGTTAATAAAAATGCCGATACCGGCAAATTTGATGCAAAATAACACTAGTATAATTAACTATCATATGTCCCCATTACATTTCCAAGTACATCGTGCATCTTACGAAACGAAATATGAGCGATACATACAACCACATTTCTGCACTGTGGTCATCGATTATGCCAGTTTCCGTGCTACAAGCAATTTGGGTGCGACTCCGGCTTCCCTTGGCAAGATGGCCAAGGCCAGCAAGAATTTAGGGTGATCCCGGCAACCCATATACGTATATCGTTACTAATAAGTTAAGTATAGAGTAAGACAATGTAGAGCAAATAAAAATTCCCAATTCTAAAGTCATCAGGGCCAATAGCAACCTTCGTCTGCATTCGTTAGCTACGTCGATGTCACCATATTTCACGATTTTAGACCCCTTACGGCTTCTATTGTCCATATACGCCTACTACCTATAATTACTTCAACGGTGCAACACACGAATCCTAGCCATTAATCTCTATCATACTGTACAGCCTTCCAAATGTGGCTATTGTATTATGTACAGTATGTGCAAGATGGTTCCAGAGAACATACAACCAACCCAGTGATACAAACTGCTCTATTGTCCTTGAATTTTCAAAATCTTCGAGTGATCACTGCCCCTGTCAAAATACACTTGTGATTGTATGCGATGATTATCGATACCTGAAGGTACCCACCGTTAAGCAGGTACATTTCAAGACTAAGGCTCTCAAACACAGACGAAATACGGTCGATATGAGATAGAGTATAATGGTTTAATCTGTCCGATACTTCCCCTGTCAAGTGGGGGTTCTCATTCGTAAATCAGAATACCTTAGGGAAAACCGTTATCGAAGGCCGTGGGTGATTGCTGAAAAAAAAACTAATCCGCAATATTACTGCGCAGTTATCCCCTACAAAAAATAGCTTATATAAATTTTATTCCGTCCGGATTTTATCTCTAGTCTTCCTTAAATACATATATCACTATAAAGTTTACACCGAAAGATAGGATGCCAATTTCGTTTCTTTCGCCGAAGCGAATCTTTAGTAAGAATAAGAAGGATCCAGAATCCGATTCGTTATCAACTCCGTTGAACCCGCCGGCTCCAGTCGCAAAGGACGCTAAATTTAGCAAGGATGGACAATTACCGCTTCCAAAGTTGAAAACACAGAACTTGTCGTCGTCGACTGTTACGCTGTCGTACGACAGTACGCCTGGGTCACCGACAAACGGAAAGTACCAGGATTATGGGAAATTATCTCCTTTAAGACCACCGAAATTTGAAAATGGATCCGGAGCGTCTACACCGGGAAGAAGAGTGCTCAGTGATAAAGTAAAGTCGACACCATCATCGTTGGTTCGTCAGCTGAGAGAGTTTTCGAACTCAATGTCGATAAACGACATGTATTCGAGTCCGTCGTTATCTTCGTACAGAAGTAAAGGGTCTGTGCTCAGCCATAACAGAACCATCACCGAAAATTTACCGCCTGAATTGTCTCCCGTAGTCAATTTAATCCATTCACAGAGATTGAGAACTTATGCTGTGGGCAACTTCAGAATTCCAGGGATGATTGGAAACGAGAAGATTTGGTTAGAGGTCGAGGCAAAGTTGACAGGGAACGAATTGGCCATTTGGAGACCTTCGGATGAAGATTTTACGGTTGAGAGTGGCCACGATGAATTTAAACCTAAGTATATCAACCTCATTGACTCCCATATAAGTCTCAATCCAAAAGAGCTTGAGTTAAATATCATACAAGATTTCAACGAGAACTATACGATGGTAAAACTTGAATCAAACGACGAGCTCAGGAAATGGGTTGCAGCAATTAACTTATCAAAATTCGAATATACTTCGTTGAACGAAGCGTTCACGGCCGTTATGTTGTCCCTCAAAGGACCCAAATTATCTGATGTTCATATCTTGTTGTCACAAAAGAAGAGATTCCCCAGATTTGAGTGGTGTAACCTTAGATTACCTCAAATATCGTCTAAATGGGTTAAATTATATGTAGCTATAATTCCTTCTGATTCTAAGAGAAAAGGATGCATAGAGATTTATTCTAATGAAAAGGTTTCTAAGAAAAATTTGGTTGCATACATTCCTAATCTTTCCAGTATTTTCAACGTTTACCCTGAGCATGTCAATATGATTGATTTTAATTCAATCATGAAATTGGACGGGGAAGTGCACATCAGCAAAAATTTCGAACACTTGTTTGTTCACAATGAACCGCCTTCGCCATCTGGCGCAGAATCGTCTCATTCTTTGTCCTCATTGTCTCACTCAATCACAGGAGGTCATTCCAAGAATCAGTCTGTTAGCTCAACAAACTCATTTTTTAATAACGCATCTTCTCCAAAAGTGCAAGATACTGGAGTCAAGTCCCCAAAGACGTCCACAACTTCATTTTTCAAAAAACACATGGACTCATTTGTGGCGACAAATTATTTGTACATTATGCCAATTCCACATCCTGGGGTTTCTGCCATTGAAATTATGATCCGTAACTTCATACACATTATTGACTCGTTCAAGTTGTATGGTAGACCTCAACAATTGAATTCAGATAAGACTAACGAGGAGTCTTTACTTTTCGGTATACCATCATTACCCCTGTATCAATATTTATCCGTTGAGAATGCTATTGCAGTCATCGGCAGTAACATAGGAAATTCGTCATCCACTAACTGGGATGAATTCTTCTGGAGACGTGCTTTTAAGAACCATATTGCGAAATTAGGCCCAAAATATAAGGGAGATGGTAATATTTACGACTTATACAACTCATTAGAACTTGATGCTAACGAGATCTATAATTATGCCGTCGATTCTCCAAGGATCCAATTCCCATCTTCTAGTGGAATGAGATCACAATCCAATTCAATTTCAAACCTGGAGATCAGGAACCTGGATTTCGACAACTTCAGCGAACCTCCTGAGAGTCCTATCGTCAATAACTACAATCAAACCCCCGAATATGCACAAACCTACAATCAAAACTACAACGAAAACTACAACGAAAACTACAGCGACAATTACAGCGACTATAACCAAACTTATGGTCAGAATGGTGCTTTAGGTGAGCCTATCGAATTCAGTTCTCCAAATGCTTCGGCTCCTGCGTACGACAGAACTTTAGATCCCATTATAGATTTACCTACTCCACGGGACGAAATTCACCCATTCAAAAATCTTGCCCCTGCCACCAATCAATAGAGCAATTCCAAAATCCCATTAGAGGGGTTCTTCACGATTATCTATTTGATCACTCTCGCCTAAACTATAAATATAGCTACCTTTTTATCAATATACATGTACTTCCGAACATCGGCCCTTATCTGTTATTAATCTATTAATAAACCCTTAACAATTTCCTGTTGCTCCTTGTAAACCAGTCCTATATGTCCAACTTGCCCGGATTGGTCTGATCTTCCGATCTAACAATCACGTCTTACTAATATTATAATGCCTTGGTAACACGTCTCGCGTTTACGCGTATGCCCTTTAGGAATTTTGTAAACAAACTGCCCCGTAGATTACAAACAAGAGAGTGAATTCCACCCTCAACTATAGACCTAGGAGCCATTTTTCTATATAACTACTATCTGTATAAGGATGGGGCCTCCTGGGACATGTTCAATTGAATTTTACGCTTCGAACCATACACATAACACGTAAAAAGCTCTAATATTGGGCTTCTTAAATGGAAAGTTGTAGTATAGATTTTACGCGATGATCCAATTCGCGTTTTGTGTAGGGAATTGCTTCTACATCAAGCAAAATTTACAATGCTTTTATGTATACGGCCGTAGACGGAATAGACAACATTGTATAATCAGGAATTGATATAAAATAGTTGATATCCCACTATTCTAATAACTTCATTTTTTATTAATTAGTATTTGATAATATAAAATTTCATTAGTTGCTTTCAAACATTATTCAGACAATGTCCATTCAACAAACACCAACCAACGGTTTAACGGGAAAGATTTCAGGGTTAGATGTTTCCAACATGAAAGGAAAATCATTAACTGATAAATTAGCTGCTGAAGCACAAGCTAAGGATGACTCGCAAACCAATTTGATCGACCAAAAGGTAGAGGTCAAGCGCATTAAAGATATAACACCAAAAGATGGTAAAAGCGCCGAAGACGTGACTAGAGAATTAGAAGAAGCAGAAAGAGTCCATCAAGAGTTCTTGAGCACACATAAGGCACACCGTCGCCTGTTAAAGAGCTTGGAAAAGGAAGAGCCATTATTGATTGAAAACACACGTCGTTTCGTTTTATTCCCAATCAAATACCACGAGATCTGGCAAATGTACAAGAAGGCCGAAGCATCCTTCTGGACAGCTGAAGAAATCGATTTAGGTAAGGACACCCATGACTGGAACGAAAAATTGAACAACAACGAAAGATACTTCATTTCTAGAATCTTGGCATTCTTTGCTGCTTCTGACGGTATTGTCAACGAGAATTTGGTTGAAAACTTCTCTGCTGAAGTTCAAGTTCCAGAAGCCAAGTGTTTCTACGGTTTCCAAATCATGATGGAAAACATCCACTCTGAAACCTACTCGTTACTTATCGACACATACATCAAGGATCCAAAGGAAGCCGATTTCTTATTCAATGCTATTGACAACATCCCATGTATCAAGAAGAAGGCTGACTGGGCTTTGAGATGGATCAACGATGATGATGCTTTATTCGGTGAAAGATTAGTTGCTTTTGCTGCTGTTGAAGGTATCTTCTTCAGTGGTTCATTTGCTTCTATTTTCTGGTTAAAGAAGAGAGGTTTAATGCCTGGTTTAACCTTCTCTAACGAATTAATCTGTCGTGATGAAGGTTTACACACTGACTTCGCATGTTTATTATTCTCCCACTTACAAAACAGACCAGATGCTGTTATCGTTGAAAGAATTATTACGGAAGCAGTTACTATCGAAAAAGAATTCTTCGTTGACGCTTTACCAATCTCTTTATTAGGTATGAACTGTAACTTAATGTGTCAATACGTTGAGTTTGTTGCTGATAGATTATTAGTTGCCTTAGGTAACAAGAAGGTTTACAACGTCACCAACCCATTCGACTTCATGGAAAACATTTCCTTAGCCGGAAAGACCAACTTCTTCGAAAAGAGAGTCAGTGACTACCAAAAGGCTGGTGTCATGGCATCAACCACTGACTCAAAATCATCAAACTCTTTCTCCTTTGATGAAGATTTCTAAGTGGATCGCCTTATGATCGCTTCATCACTTTATTTTAGGTAATTGGGTTTTTGTATTTGTATTTGTTTTATTGGTTAATGTTTAAGTCTGGTTACATATCTACATTGCTTACTTTGCTTTCCATTGCTTTTTCACGTTTTATTTCTCATTTAATAGTTTTATAAATTTGTATATTATGAAAAACATATTTTTATTATAAATGATTTTGTGTAAGAAGATTATATTGAAGTAGCTCATCAAAAGATTTTAGAGATTATGAATATATATATCGATATGCTTATCTGAATAATGGCAAAAGGAAAAAATAAGACATCTGAAGAGAGAGCCAATAAGGCCAAAACTTCAAATGGCCATAAATCTAAACAACATCATATAAGAAAAGGAAGACAAGAAAATGGATCACAATCTCAGGAAGATGGTGAAAAATTTCCAGTGAAGTTAGCTATGTGGGATTTCGATCATTGTGATCCTAAGAGATGTTCAGGTAAAAAGTTAGAAAGGTTAGGACTTATCAAAAACTTAAGAGTAGGCCAAAAATTTAGTGGAATCGTTGTATCTCCTAATGGGAAAGGCGTGGTTTGTCCTGATGATAGAGAAATTGTGGAAACTTTTGGAAGTGCTGTTGTTGAATGCTCTTGGGCTAGGTTAGAAGAAGTTCCTTTTAATAAGATAGGTGGAAAGCATGAAAGATTATTGCCCTATTTGGTTGCGGCGAATCCTGTGAATTACGGAAAACCATGGAGATTGAACTGCGTTGAAGCTGTAGCAGCATGTTTCGCTATTGTGGGACATACTGACTGGGCCGAGCTTCTTTTGAGTAATTTCTCATGGGGCTTAACTTTCTTGAAAATTAACAAGGAATTGATCGATGTATATTCTAAGTGTACGGACTCCGACTCTGTTGAATCGGCCCAAAAGGAGTGGTTGGTGAAGATTGAAAATGAGGCTAAAGAACGTAAAGAACTCGCCCTGAAAGAGGATGTCTGGATGATGGGAAATGTAAATAGAGAAAACGTAGATGACACTAAAGAGGATGATGATGAAGACGACGACGACGACGACGACGAAGAAGAAGAAGAAGATGATGATGATGATGATGATGAGGAAGATGTTGAATATGATAATCTTGGTAACATAATACTGAAAAAAGAAGTTAAGGTAGATAGTTTGGGAAATCTCATAGATGGCGATGAAGATGAGAGTAGTGATGAGCTGAATGAAGATGAGTCAGAAGAAGAAATTGAAGAAGAATTGTATGATAAGCTAGGAAATCTTATTATCAAAAGCTGAAACTACGCACACGATGTTAATTTGAGTGGTATTTATAGTCCCAGTTTAGTATTCATAGGCGTTTCTGGATACATTGATTGAATTCGACTTCTTATCCAATAATCATCATGGAATAGACTTAGATATGTGCTTTTTTTGCAGCAACAGCTAATATACTCTAATATTATTTATCAGACACTCAAGTTAAGTGTTCATGATTGTAAGAGTTTTACTACAAATAGTATAAGTGTTGGTAGATTTCATGTACTTCGTAGATTCAAATCGAGACAGATGTCGACCCTTCGCTAAATTCGGCCAATCTCGCAGACATCAATTTTGCTAACCCCATATTTGTCAATAGTCCTTTATTCATTTTATCAAGATCAATTTAACCGTAAATAACAATGAAAGGAATTCAGATCGCAATTGATAGAGGTGGAACCTTTTGTGATTTTATTGCTAAATTCCCGGACAGGCCAGATTACGTATTTAAGTTATTATCTGTTGATCTCAATAATTATAAAGATGCACCAACTGAAGGAATACGTAGAATATTAGAAAGAGCACAAGACATCAAAATTCCAAAAGATGAAAAGCTTGGGTTAGAGTTAATTACGAGTATCCGGATGGGTACTACTGTGGCTACGAATGCGTTATTAGAAAGGAAGGGAGCCAAAGTTTGCCTCATTACTACCAAAGGGTTTAAAGATGTTTTGGCTATTGGAAACCAAACAAGACCTCATATATTTGATTTGACTGCCAAGAAGTTGGGACATTTGTATACTGATGTTATTGAAATTGATGAACGGGTTACCATTGAAGGATTTTCAGAAGGAGGTGGTGATAAATTGAAAATTATGGACTCCGGGGAGCCAGAATTGACTCACGGTGTAACCGGAGATGTTGTTCGGGTCATAAAAAAACCTGACTATGAGAAAATAACGGAACAATTGACCGAACTATACAAGGGTGGTGAAATAAAGGCCATTGCGTTATGTTTGTTACATTCCTATACATACCCCGAACATGAATCAAAAATAGCTGAGATTTGTAGAAGTATTGGATTTCGAGTTTCTGTATCTCACAAGTTACAACCTATGATCGGTATGGTCAACCGTGCTTCATCAACTGTTGCTGATGCCTATTTATCGCCTATAATCAACAATTATATTGAAGGTTTTGGTTCTGGATTTAAGGGTGGTTTAGAAGCATTTGGAAATAAATTATTATTCATGCAAAGTAATGGTGGATTGTGTCCATGGTACAAATTTACTGGTTTAAAGGCCATCTTATCTGGTCCTGCGGGTGGTATGGTAGGATATGGCGAAACTTGCTATGATGATCTTTCCCAAAAGGCTACGATCGGTTTTGACGCGGGTGGTACGTCAACCGACGTTTCAAGGTATTCAGGTAGTTTAGAACATATTTATGATACTGTTGTCAGTGAAGTAAGTCTCCAAACGCCTCAATTAGATATATCAACCGTTGCTGCAGGAGGAGGATCGATGTTATTTTGGAGAAATGGTATGTTTGTTGTAGGTCCCGAATCTGCAGGATCTGATCCGGGGCCTGCTTGCTACAGAAAGGGTGGTCCATTGACTGTAACTGATGCCAATTTATTTTTGGGAAGATTATTGCCATATTATTTCCCTAAAATTTTTGGTCCAAATCAAGATGAAGCCTTGGATTTTGACCTAACCTCAAAAAAGTTTAAGGAATTAACTGAAGAGATTAATAAGGATAAAGAATCTGAAGGTATAAAATTAACCCCGGAAGAAGTTGCTAGTGGATTTTTGAAAGTCGCAGTTGAATCCATGGCAAGACCTATTAGAAACTTGACAGAAGCAAAAGGTTTCGTAACTTCGGAACATAATTTGGCATGTTTTGGAGGATCTGGTGGTCAATTTTCTGTGTCTTTATCGAAAAATTTAGGAATCTCACATGTTGCAATTCATAAGTATTCTTCATTGCTTTCGGCATATGGTATCTATTTGGCAGATATCGTAATTGAAAAGCAATCACCGACATCATTCGAGTATTCACAAGAGAATTATAGCATCTTAGATCAAAAAATTGAACTGTTGGTAGATCAGGCATTTGAGGAATACCATGAGCAGGGATTAAGTCCTCTTGAAACATCTGTTGAGGTTTATTTAAACATGAGATATGTAGGATCTGATACTCATATATTAATTCAAAAGGGAAAAGATGAATATAACTTAGACTCCAAATTCATTGAAAGACATAACAATGAATTTGGCTTTACTTTGGATAGAAAGGTCCTAGTGGACGACCTTCAAGTTTTGTTTATAGTTAAGAGTACCAATAAGCAAAAAATTAACCCGTATAATGAATTTGCTCAAATGACCCACACAAAAAACGAAGATGAATCCAAGATAATGAATAAGATTTACTTTGAAGGTCAAGGATGGTTAGAATCGTCAGTTTATCATTTGCCTGATTTGAAAGTTGGTACGACCATCTGCGGACCATCAATAATTCTAGATGACACTCAAACAATTTTAATTGAGCCAAAGTCTCAAGCTTCAATTTTGTCAAATCATATTTTGATTGTAGTTGAACAAGAAGAAAAGCCTAAGATTTCAAACGAAGTTGTAGATCCAATTCAGTTATCGGTATTTGGTCACAGATTCATGTCTATTGCTGAACAAATGGGAAGAACTTTGCAGCAAACTGCAATTTCAACGAATATCAAAGAAAGGTTGGACTTTTCGTGTGCTTTGTTCGATCGTAATGGTGATTTAGTAGCTAATGCACCACATGTTCCAATTCATTTGGGAGCTATGTCGTTTGCTGTGAAGGCACAGAAAGAAATGTGGGAAGGTAAATTGCAAAAGGGTGATGTATTAGTTACTAATCATCCTCTGGCAGGCGGATCTCATTTGCCGGATATTACAGTTATTACTCCAGTTTTAGATAAGGATAATAATCCAGTATTCTGGACAGCTTCAAGAGGACATCATGCTGATATTGGGTCTATTTCAGCTGGTTCAATGCCTCCAAATTCCAAAACAATTTTTGACGAAGGAGCCGCAATCATAACACATAAATTGTGTTCAGATGGAAAGTTTGATGAAGAAGGTATAACCAGGCTTTTATTAGAAGAACCTGCCAAACATCCAGGTGGCTCGGGTACAAGAACATTGAGTGATAATATTTCCGACTTGAAAGCTCAAGTTGCGGCTAATTATAAGGGCATTATTTTATTGAATAGATTGATTGAAGAATTCAGTCTCTCAGTTATCAATTTATATATGGGTGCTATTCAATCCACTGCTGAGGTGGCCGTTAGAAATCTTTTGAGATTGGCATATGAGAAGTTTCATGGTAAGGCAATGCAAGCAATTGATTATTTAGACGATGGTACTCCTATTTCCTTACAAATATCAATTAACCCTACTACGGGTGATGCTGACTTTGATTTCACTGGTTCCGGTGATGAAATCTATGGTAATTTAAATGCTCCCAGAGCCATTTTATATTCTGCTGTATTATACGTCTTGAGATGCTTGATAAGTTCTGATATTCCATTAAATAATGGTTGTTTACGACCAATCAAATTCAAGACAAGGGAAGGCTCAGTAGTTCATCCCTCTATTGAGGCGGCGGTTGTTGGAGGTAATGTGGAAACTACACAACGGATCGTTGATGTTATGTTAAAAGCATTTGAAGCAGCTGCAGCATCACAAGGAACATGCAATAATTTTTCTTTCGGGATCAACGATAAGGAAAATAAAATATCGTTTGGTTATTATGAAACGATTTGCGGAGGGTCTGGTGCAGGACCCACCTGGGATGGACAAAGTGTTGTTCAATGTCATACGACAAACACTAGAATCACAGATACAGAACTATTTGAGAAGAGATATCCGGTAATTATCCACGAGTTTTCAATTAGACATGGATCTGGAGGAAACGGTTTACATAAGGGGGGCAATGGTGTTATTAGGGACATTCAATTCACTTATCCTAATTTAGAAGTTTCTTGTCTTATGGAAAGAAGAGCGATGGCACCGTTTGGGTTACTCGGGGGAGAAAGTGGTTTGCGAGGTGTAAATAAGTGGTATCGAAAATCTGAAACTAGTGATGGATATAGAAGAATATTCCTTGGTGGAAAATGTACTGTTAAAGTCAGTAAAGGTGATAGAATTCTAATTATGACACCTGGTGGTGGTGGCTTTGGTACGAGTGCTCAAACAGATGAAAAAACTGTTAATTTCCCAGTTGACAGTACTAAGCCCAGTATTTTGACCGGCTCTGTTGGGATGAGAAGTAGAATCCAAGACACTAACTAATTAAGTAGTTATTCAGTTTTAATACATTTTTACAAAAATTCCATGAACTCTTTTATGTTAAATTTTTGCAACCTTTCAGAAAACAAGCATAATTGATATTCTACATTGTCGATTCTTTAAATAAAGAGATCCATCGACAATACAATCGTTAACTACAATTGACTTTAGCATTGATGCTGTTTAGTCTTTATATCAGTTCTGTTCATTGTTTTCTGTAAAAAGATCACTAACTATAGTACACCCTAGGATAGTTACACAAAACCGATAGCATAGATCACACGGACCTTATCATAAAAAGGTTCTGTCTTTAGAATATATATTCTTATTTTATATAGAGAATATTGGAGGATAATGAATGTATAATGCCACCTCAATCAAAGTCAATAACATATTTACCGCTTCTTTACAATCCTTTTCTAAATTGCATATTCAATAATCCACATCATTCGAAGAATCCATTCAGACAGACAGTTCAGGAATTGTCAGAAAACCATAATGACTACACGATCTTAGTTCCACCGGCGCATATCCTTCACGAGCTATTTGATCCCAGTACAGAAAAATCATCGACCAAAATACGGTTACATGATTTATGTTATCATAATGAGGATTTCATACGATCTCATATTATAAAGACCAACACCACATATCCATCAATTACATCGTCTAAATCGCTGCTGGCTATTTATGTGACAATGAATGGGAAACAAATATTAATAAAAAATGGAATAGTATTTACGGGAAAGGGTTTCAAAAAAAGCTTAAGATTAAAAGTATTGGATATAAACTATTTCAATTCGTTCTGTGATTATTTTCCAAAAGGCAGCAAATTTATGATACTATATATAGAGGATTCGATGTTTGGGAGCTTTGATCCCAATGTGCCAGTATCTATGCAATCAAGGGAAATGGATGAAATTAAAATAGAACCAACATTAAAAAAAGATCAACAATTTCATGACATCACATTTGAAAAGCTCTTAAGAAGCTTTCCACTATTGTCCAATGCAGTATCTGATAAATTTTATAAATTATTCCATCATAACAACTATCAATTCCGTTTGTTGCGAACAAATACCCGTAAGAAGCTATCTAGCATAAAGTTTGAATTTCAAAGTATGTTAGACGAAGCATTCAAGGTTGTTCTGGATAGTGTCAAGATTGACACGCCAGATAGCGAGCAAACTTACCATTTAATTAATTATATTCTTAGGCTTTATCCTGGCCTAGACCTAAATAGATTAGTCCATGAATACGTGGAACTAAATTTATATGATAAGCTTTGGGCCCAGTTAATCTTCCAATTCGACTTTCCTGATAATGATAAACAAAATGATGATCTGGATGCAATAAAAATTTTGACAAAAGAGAAATATGATCATTTGGCATGTATATCGTTGAACCAATTAGATGTTCCAACGGATAAACCATGGCATATTAACGAATTGCATAAGAGAATATACAAAGCAATTGACGAGTTTTCAAAGTTATCAGATGCTTCTATTCTTAACCTGAGCGGGAAAACACAAATTTTAAAGAACACAGTAAACATATTGACGAATAATGTGAAACAAATATCGGAGATAGAGTCAATGACGGAAAAGACAGGATCTGATGGTATTACTGTAAATGCAGATATATTGATTGGTTTGTTAATCATGGTCATTGTGCATGCAAGGGTGGATAATTTAGAGGCTCATTTGTATTATATAAAGCACTTCAATTCAGTAGACTATACGAATGATGGGTATTTTTGCTACATCCTAAGCAACTTTGATGCGGTTATATACCACTTATCGTCTTCCATGAATGACGAACCTCAATATGCTGGCCTAGTTAAATCTTCTGCTTTAAACCACAAGTTTTGGTCGTTGATTGATTCAGGCGATACCGACAATCTTTTGGTTTTACTAGATGAAGTTCAACAAGGATTAGGTGATTCTAAGCTTCCGAATAACCATTTCTTAAATAGCAGAACTGTACAAGGAGAGAGTTGTTTAATGATGGCAGTCAAAGCTGATAATCTGGATGCATTCAATTATATAATTAATTATAACTATCAATGGTTCTCTATTGATGACATTCTATTTGATAAAAACACAACTACAAACCAGAGTTTGTTAACTGTTGCATTAACACAAGAATCATATAACATTATCACACAGTTGGTTGAAATAATACTTTCAAATACAACGTTAGAAGAACAGATCTTATATTTTAATTCAGTGGACAATTCAGGAAGGTCTGCTGGGCATTATTTTCATCATTCCCCGAATTTAATAGATCAGATAGGTTTCTTGATAGATTGGGAATTGAAAGATCTCAATTCACATACGCCTTTGTTCAGCTTATGTCGATGCTACGACCACCCAGACTATGCAACGTTACTTGAAAAAGGATTCGATTGTATTTACAAGAAATATGGCAAAGAATCGATTGATTTCGACAAGCATATTGACAAAATGGGAAACACTCTATTGCATATTATTCTTAAAGATTTATCAAAAACCAAATTGTTAACAAGTGAAACTAATTTAATTAATGTAAATCAATTAAATTATAAAAATCTAACACCACTAGATCTATACGTGAAATATAACCGACTAGAAAACTTAAAAGAGCTTTTAAAGGATGATAGATTGGATTTCAAATTTGAGGATAGCACCAATTTTTATTCCGTTTTTGATTTCTTAGGTAGTCTGACTGCAAAAAGTCCAACTAACACAGTATTGAAAGAGATTGAGAAGTTGATATATAATTACTGTTTCATAAATTATTACCCAAACACAGATACAGAGAAAATTGCGGCATTGAATGCCAGGTTTGATACTACAAAGAAAGATTGGGCTTTATTCTTCATTAAAAGTAATAAGATACCAACGTTAAATGCTGAAACTTTAGACAGATTGAGAAAATTCACATACATATTCAAATTAGATCATACACATTCATTCTTTCCGGATAATGAAACATTTTGGTTAAATTTTCCTCAAGAGAAATCTATGGTACCAATTTTTGCCAAATTCAGAATTAACAGAATAATTGAGCATGTAAACATGTACATGATAAGTTTAAACTTCCATCCAATATTGACAAACGAAAAGATTTTCGAGAATTTTTTTGTAAAGAACAGAAATAAACTGACACTAGAATTAATTAATGACATTACGAATCGTCAGGAATCAGATAAGCGAAAATTTAGCAATTTAGTTTTGGGAATTGCTCAAGTAAATGAAATAGACTTCTTTCTCAGGTTTTCATTGACTGATTTAGTGAATTTTCAAACTACTATTGCCAAATTCAATAAGTTAGTTGCGATAAGCGATATTAAACAATCTGATCTAAGGATAGTAACTGACAGAATGTTCAATTGTTTATTTTCCAGCAACATTTTACCATCAGTTTTGCTTCGAGAATATAATTTTGCATTAACAAATCAATACAAAAACCAAGATTCTTCATACAAAGAGCTTCTTACTTTCACTGCTTGGTTAGAACTCTCCACAATAGAACTTACGAAGAATATTCGGCGCATCTTACTCAAACTCGATGACTGGAAGGAACTCCACAAAAATATTAAAGAGCTCAATATCGAGTTAACGAAATACGAAGAAGATGCGCCTACGCGTTACGCTACCGTAGTCCGTGATTCGACAACTGAAGCAGACACGACAGACACGACAGACGCGACAGACGCTACCCATGCGCTGCCAAATCTTGCTAACTCAACTAACGGCAATTTGCAACAAGCTCATCAGTTAGAAGCCGAGGCAGAAGAAATAGCAGACACTTCATCTTCATTTTTCAGCTTTGCAAGCATTATAGAGAATAAAAAAGCAAGATACAAGAAGCTCTTATTGATGAAAGCAGAAGAAATCAAGAAGATCATGAAATTGAATGCTGAATTGAAGTTCGATCATGAGTGTATTGCAGCTGAAATTTCAAATTTTTTGAAATTCAAATCGAATTTTATCAACTTGGGTATCAAACGCTATGTTAGATTAAGCTTATGTCTCCTGAAGATACGTAAGTATGAATTAACAAAGCTATTAAATAGTTGTAAAAGGTAGATATCATCGAAAGTAGTGCAATACACATTATTTATATCTGGAAACTTCGAGAAGTAATTCGGTTCCACGTCGATCAGATATAATAAGTAGAGGTGACCTAAAGTAATAGAGATAACAACAGCTAAGTATCAATAATGTCAGTCAACAATAAGGATATTGCGTTAAGTGTGATTCATTTCTTAAAACAATCTGTTTCAAAGAATGAAATTCCAGAAGATTATGCCGAATCAATGGACGTAGCCATTGATTGCATCGCTGATGCATTTGAAGTTAATAAGGATGATGACGACATGACTGTGGAAGCTAAGTTTGGTGGAAAGTCATTAGCTGCTTTACTTAGTGCTTCGGGTAGTTCTAAGCCAGATAGTGAACCAGCTGCTCCTGTTGAGGAATTAGACGCTGCCACGAAAGAAAAGGCAGATGCATTAAAGGCAGAAGGTAATAGAGCCATGGCAAATAAGAACTTTAGTGAAGCTATTAAAAAGTATACTGAGGCCATTGAATTAGATGGCACTAATGTTGTTTACTTGTCCAACAGAGCAGCTGCTCATTCTTCCTCCTCCCAGCACGAAAATGCTGTGAAGGATGCCGAAAAAGCCATCGAATTAAACCCTAAATTCTCTAAGTCGTACTCAAGATTAGGATTGGCCAAATATGCCTTAGGAGATGCCAGTGCTGCCATGAAGGCTTACGAAAAAGGTTTAGAAGTTGAAGGCGACAAAAAGTCAGATGCGATGACTAAAGGGTTTGAAACTGCTAAGCGTAGGGTCGAGGAAGAATTAGAACAGTCGATTCCAAAGTCATCTGTGGCATCCAATGATGGAGCTAGCGAATCAGCTGCCAGAGGTGCTGGTGCCGGTGCCGGTGCCTCAGGAATGCCTGACTTAAGCTCTATGTTCGGAGGAAATGGCGGAGGCATGCCTTCGTTTGGTGATATGATGAACAATCCTCAACTTATGCAAGCTGCTCAAAGCTTAATGTCAGACCCAAATGCCATGCAAAACTTAATGAGTAACCCTGCTATTCGTCAAATGGCGGACCGTTTCGGCGGTGGTGGAGGTGATGGTTCCGGTCCAGACCTTTCGAATTTGATGAATAACCCTATGTTACAAAACTTAGCAGGCCAATTTATGGGTGGTGGTAATAACAATAATAACAATAACAACAACAATAGTGGTGACGGAAGCGAAAACTAGAAGTTGAATTTAATTCTGTTGCATATATAAATTATGGGTTTTTAGTTTGTTAGATTAATATTTAATAATATTTGCGTTTAAGCTTTTTACTGTAGTGTGCTTGAAGTAGCAAGCTTATTATTCTTCTATCTTGATTAAAAATGCAATTTGATGATTTCTGGAGAATGGTACCAGTGATTACAAAAATCGCGTATCCAGATTTATATAAGATAAAGAGGTTCATAAACAGAAATGGATAAGGACCCAAATAGTACAAGTAAAGATTCATCAGGTATACCTATAGCAACCATAGCTAGGTTATTTCAAACTTCAGCATTCAAAAATGAAAAAACCCGTATAACCCAAAAAACTTTACAGTTGTCTTCAGAATATATTAAGTTATTTATAAACGAAGCATTGATACGATCAAATGAAGAAAGGTTGGCCGAAGGTGACACGCTTACTAAAGTAGATGGTATAGACAATTTAAACAAGACCCGTGAAATGGAACAGGGGGACATTGAGGCAAGGGTTGCTGATAATACAATGAATGACGGGAGTGAACCAGACGATGATGACGATATGGACGATCCAACCCAAACTGGCACTCAAAACCAAACAGCATACAATTCAGATGTGGATTTAGGAAACGATACGTTAGATGCGAAACACTTATCTAAAGTTGCCGGGATTTTGGTTTTAGATTTTTAATCGTTTGGAGGGTTAAGAGAGACATACTTTTTGTATTGTAATCATTAGTCGTTAATTGCTATTAAGCAGTCTATAAAGAAAAGATAATTTATATAATCATGATTTAACTTTCAATAAGAAAACTACCAAAATTGATAACAGTCCAAAATCCATACGAAAGATGCAGATTTGGTAATTTTAAGTTTTGTATGGACTCAGGGACTTGGGATTTTGTAGTAATATAAAATGGGATTTTAATAGTTACCAGCGAATTCTGTAGACCTGATGATTCAAAGCTGATATTAAATGGGATCAGGCACCAATTATCACCTTTATCCACAGTAATATCAGATTCCTCGAAAGAATCATCACTAGAATTACGTGCTGAGTTTAGTTTGCCTAAACGCATAATCAATTCAGTCCTGGATAACTTAGTATTCTTTGTTAGAAAGGGTGTAGGTATTGATTTGACAATTGAATTGGGATCCTTTTTTTGTTTCTGTCCTTTTATCTTTACATGAGACACTGGTAGTGTTACTTGGAGATTCAACAGTGGATCAGATAGAAACTCCAGAGATACTTGAGACATTGTAGTTATCACCATATCAATATCAACAGGTAAGGGGTTGATCACATTAATAAGTAGATCGTACAGGTTTCCAAATTGTAATGACTTGGGGTATTCTTTATTGATTAAACTGGATATCCTAAGCATGGGCAAGAAATCAATCGCATTCCATTTCGTCAATAATTTGATCAGGGAGGGTTCTTTATGTGGCATAAAGAGAACCTGTCGACATTTCAAGCACGTATATGACTTTTTGGATACTAGTTTTTTCGGAATCGGTACTTGGTCTGCAGCTGTGGGATTCGAAATTTTATTCGGTATACTTACTAGCGATCCATTGCTTATAGTAGAATAGAAATTACTGTACTTCGATTGCTGCTCTAGTTTAACAAAACTGTCTAAACTGTCCTTGGATGCAATTTGAGAAACGTCATCCAAATCTTGGTTTTCATCAATAGCGACCAGCCCGTTCTGATTGATTTTGTTTCTCAATACCTCTATTTCATCTGATGAGGTTGTCATGGAATCAGCCAAATTAGACAATTCTAGGTCCTTCAACTTCTGCAACACTTCGCCGGACAACCGCGGTACATTTTTTTTCATCTTATGCTGATTGTTTTCAAGCTTCATTAGTGTCTGTTGATCAACGAAGTTTTCATGGAATTTGGCAAATAATGATGCATATCCACCATCTCTACTCTTTTTTTCAGATCTAATTATATTAACCAACGATTTAGGTTTCAAAATTGTAGCCGTGCTATACTGATACTCACAATATAAACATTTGAATTTGAATATTTTACCGTCTTTGTCATCACACCGACTATCAATAGCACTTATCGCCAACCCTGAATCACACAATGGGCAGCTAAAACAGCTTTTCGTACATACGACTTCATTTGACTCAGTATAATCTGTCATGCAATTGGAGCAGTATTTACTTTCGATATTCACCTGGCAACATGCTGTGCATTTATGTCCCTGACATGTAGGACAGAAGAATAGATCACCAATTACATGATTGGCACTATCGTGTGTAATCATCATGGGCAAGTTAGTGTTAGCATCCCCATACCTCGTTTCTACCTCGTTGTCAGAGCCTGGGCAATATACCTTGCATTCTGTATATATTTTGGACATTGTTGACCTGAAGGGTTGATATCTGATTGTTACTGCACGTGGTGGTTAGTAGTTATGGTCACCAGTCCCCGGGGGTTCTTTGACTACTATAAATACCAATGATTCAGCTGGTTTAATGGGATAACTGATATGCTATTATAAGTTTCTTACAAAATGCTTTATCAATTATTAGTTGGCGTGTTTTTGGTGGTGAAGGTGATTTCAATTTCGCTCTCGGTTCCAAATCAAAATTTTTTGCAATTGCGAAACCTGAAAGATGTTCCAACCAAATATGACGTGGTTAAAGGACTCTTTGTACAAACTGATGACGATACAGATGCTCTGAAGTTCGATATTAATGAGGATAATTTTGGGTTGAAAAAGGATAAGTCTTGGGATGACGTTTTAGATAAATTGAAGGATTTGAACGATAATGATGATGGTGAAGTTTACAAGTTGTTCTTCTTAGCTAGACACGGTGAAGGCTACCATAATATTGCAGGAGATGGATATCCAGAAAAGAACTGGACTTGCTATTGGTCAATCCAGGATGGAAATTCAACAATGGAATGGTATGATGCTTTGTTGACGGATAATGGACATGATCAGATCAATACACTTTCAGACAGCTGGAAAAGTCAGCTTTACACTAACAATGCACCATTACCCCAATCTTACTATGTTTCTCCTATGAGAAGATGCTTACAGACGTACAATCATACTTGGTCGTCGATTTTGAATGATACCCAGGTTCCGCTTATCAAGGAATTAGCGAGAGAGACGTATGGGATCGACTCGCAGAGTAGACGTCATAATAAGACGTATATCGAAAATTTTGTTCCTTCTTATAAGTTTGAAGATGGGTTTACTCAGCAAGATGAGCTTTGGGAAGCCGATAAAAATGAGTCCAGTGAACATAGGGATTACAGGGCAACAGCATTATTCAATGATATATTCTCGAGCGACTCCAGTGATGTTATTTCCATCACATCTCACTCGGGAACTGTATCTTCAATGTTGAAGGTATTAAACCATAGAAAATTTTCTTTGAAGACAGGCCAGATGATACCTGTGCTTGTCAAGGCCAGCGACTTCGGTACATATACCCCACCTGACTTGAGTGACAAGGATTGGGCTACATTACCGAAGGAATGTGATTCGTTTTCTGAATTTTAATTCAAAGTTTTCTGGGGGAGTATCGACTACGATATGAAAACAGTTATGTACGGATAGTTTACAATTAAATAGATGTATTTATACACAATTACATGAAGTCATCCTCTTCAAATTCGTCGTACTTAGATTGATCTATGTCGTCAAAGACATCCTGCTTGAACGATGTGTTGACGTTAGTCTTCACAGCTGGCTTGGCCTTCTTTTTACCTGCACCACCAGTGGCAGTACCACCAGCCTTCTTCAATCTAGCCTGTCTTTCAGCCTTTTCCTTTTCCTTCAGGATAACATTCAAAGTCGATACGACCTTTCTTATGCTTTCAATAGATAATGGTTGGGCTAAATCTCTTATCAAATCAATAGCTAACCCAGAAGAGTAGTTCATTAACGAGTCTTCTGCCAAGTTGGTCAAAACTGGAGCCAAAGCCTTTCTCAATTTTTCGTATTCCTGTCTATCGGTTGGTTGGAATAATGGGTGAGTATCGATTGGAGTATCCTTGGTCAATCTGGCAGGAGTAGGGCCTGAAGCAGCAGCAGCCGCAGCAGCGGCCTTAGCTGCTCTTTCCCTTGGATGTTCGTTGATATCCATTCCCCCTTCACCAGCAACACCTAATCCTCCAAATAAATCAGCAGCATTATTCAAATCGGCGTCTAACTCTGCCTTCTTCAAGAGTTCTTGTCTGGTGTTTTCGTCAACCAAATCGATATCCAATAAAGCCCTTTGTCCCTTGTTCTTAGACAATTTCTTAGCCTTAGATTCTTCTTGTTTCTTCTTCAAAGCTTCCTTTTCTGCCTTCTTTTTAGCTTCTTCTTCCTTCTTCTTACGCGCAACTTCTTCTTCGTCTATATCCCACGAGTCTAATAATGGTTCATCGTTACCTTCCTCTTCCCAAGATGCAGCAGCTTGCTTGGAATTGCTTGGAATATCAAAGTCTTCATCGTCCCACGACATGTTTTGAGTTCTATATCAATTTTGTTCAGTATTTGGTTCCTAGTACATTTCTTCTTTCTTTTGACAAATTTTTTTAGTGCTTTCTCAAGCAAACAGCGATTTCCGGGTTACTATTTTTTTAATGGTATTAATGCTCTAAATCAACTCCAAACGACTCATTATAGATCGGTTATACCCTGGAGGGCCATAGAAGGCCCATTACTGGGGTTTCTAGCTCTTTATAGATGTAGAATAGGTATTTGTCAGATATGTACGTAAGAAAGCGACAAACTCGACAAATGCGACAAAACTTTTGGTCTTGAAAGCATTCTTCGAAGATATATTTGGTATACCTAAGTAAAGATGCTAATAGACAAGGATACGAGGATCCCAGGAGTTCCACACAACGATGAGTTTGATAATTGGCTACTTAAGGATAATTTTATAAAGGTTCATCCAGGATTGACGATTGGATCCAGCAAGCTAGGTGGAATTGGGCTATTTTTCAACCAAGACAAGGATGCCGGAGTCAAAGATGATATACTTGCCAGGATACCTAAGGATGCGACTTTTGATTACATGGGTTTGTTACAAATATTGGAAGGGTTAAAGGAGGCTGAAAAAGATCAGGAAGCTGAGGGGGAGGAAGTTGCTGAGTCAAGCATTATCACAGCGGTATTGAAAAGTGTGCAACCAAGCAACGAAACGGAGATACTTACATGCTATTTCATTGGACTCAGGATTTGCTACAATAGACGTTATCTGACGGAAGTGAAGACCGAGTCACCTTTGTCCAAGTTTGACCCATATTTGAACGTTTTGGCTCATACTGAGGTTTTGGGCTTACCCCAGGAAGACGTAGGCTATGAAGATGAATTTATTCGCAGGCTAAGAGCAAATGCAGACCGCCTACACGAAGAGTATAATGAGCTTATAGAGGATATTGAACATGTACATCCTTGCTTGACATTCGAGGAATATTATCAACTCTGTGGTGCTATCAAGTCGAGAGTGTTGGAAATTCCACATAGCAGCGAAACCGAAGAAGATTATTACACCAATATCACATTGATTCCTTTGCTCGATTTTGCTAATCACCTGAACGCATCACGAAGTCATGCATACTTTGACGTTGACAAATCGACGAACGACGTGTTGTTGAAATTGAACCGTCTGAGAATGCCACAAGGTGTCTTTGAGATCACCATTAGTTATTCCACCACCGAATCCATTCAGCATTTCATAGAGACATATGGGTTTATTCCACAGAGTAACGATTTTCAGCTCCTTGAATATAGGGTATCCCCCGATGTCTGCAACCACCACATCAATGCGATTATGAACACATCAGGACAACCATACGATAAAATAATGAAATGGCTACGTATATTGCCGCAATTCCAGCTTGTCAAATCTTCAGATGATATCTTCGTGAACTTATTCAGTAATAGCCTCCCACTTATATTCATCGACGGATTACAATACGATGATAAATGGACCGAAAATGCCTACGAATCCTTCAAAGAGTTCAACGGGATTGAATTGTCCCAGGAGGAATTTACTCAGTCTGTTTTACCCATGTTACAACGCCAAGAGTCGGATTATGACTTTATCAATGCCATTGGCCAGATCGGTGTCGTCTGCAACAAAGAATTCCCAGCACAAGAATCAATTTTACAAGTCTCAAATTACGACTCCGATGAGGCGTTCCAACTGCTTATCTCTAAGTGTAATTCATTCATCGTCAATGTAGCACATGCTGCGCTCGATGCCAAGCCTCCGTCTTCTTCATCTAAAAGTTTCTCCCAAATGACTACAAGCTACTACAAAGTACAACACACCTTCTTTCTGGCTCTCGTCGAAAAATATGACAAAACCAAGGACTTGTCATTACCAATTGAACTAGCAAAAGATGAATGGGAAACCGAATACAGGTCTGCCCCTAAACAAATTACTCTAAACTAATGATCATCAAGATTTTTGAGTTGTACTCATCTCAAAAAATGCACCACTTTTTTGAACGTTTCCCTCTAACCATTATTACTTCTACATTGTTAATGTAATAGTTCTACATAGTTCCATATATTTCTACATATATCCTACCACATGATTCCAAAATTTATTTGGCTATTCATCACTTGGATTAATAATCTACCTGCAAATTCGATGTGGACCTGGAAGGTTTACAAAATTCACGTGTCGTTGACAATTTGTCAGCCTCGACCCATTTTCCAATTGCTGGTCTTATAAGAGTAGCTGGAAAGAACCTATTGATCAATTGATTAAAAAATAACATTATATATTATACAATGGTTGCTGCTATCACTTCTAAACAAGAATTTACCGATGCTTTATCTCACGATGGATTAGTCGTTGTTGACTTTTTCGCTACATGGTGTGGACCATGTAAGATGATTGCTCCATTATTGGACAAGTTCTCAGCCGAATACAACCAAGCTAAGTTTATAAAGGTTGACGTTGATGAATTTGGTGAAATTGCTCAAGAATATGAAGTCAGTTCTATGCCAACTGTTATCTTCTTCAAGGGAGGTGAAGTCGTCAACAAGGTCATCGGTGCCAACCCAGGTGCTTTGAAGCAAGTCATTTCGGCCAATGCTTAAAGATTGAATAATTAGATACGATATATATATTATAATTGAAATTATTCGTTAAACTAATTAAAATGTCGAGTGTAGGAAATATATAGTTGTATAAGGAAAATGATGCAAGGGGTCTAGGTGAGACTACCGAGGAAGTCACCGACAATATCAAAATGAATGAGATCATCCCAATGGACCGCATGGTCATTCTTCGCTTCAAGGTCTAGCTTGTTCCGTAAGAATATGAGTAGGGTATCGTAGATCAAGTAGTATTGACGTAAGTTTTGAACCATGGAAACACGCTGTCTTCTGAAATTATCAACCATTGAGTATATCGGGTCAAATGCTAGGTCAAAGCTAGGGTTTGCTTCGAGGATATTGATGAGCGAATCAATTGTACATAATGTTCCTGTTCTACCACATCCGGCAGAACAATGGATGATCGTGGGAAATTCTTCCAATTTAGACGAACAGTTCTGGAGAATATGATGCTTCAATGAAATAATTGATATTAAGTCCTTGGATTGCAATACCGCCCCCATATCAGGCCACGATAATAAATGGATCTGGAAGATTTGGTGAGGTTCAAGGTCATCCATTGAGACTTCAAACCGCCGCAATATAATAGTATTTTCGTTCTTGTAGTTCATGGTATCAACCATCTTCACTTTGATTATGTTATTATTCGACTTGTATTCACCAGATTTCCAGAATGGCGAACATTTGTTGACACCGTTTTCAAACTCATCTGTAAGTGAAATTACTAACGGAGTTTTATGGTTCAAAGCACATTTCCAAAAGTCACCGGTGGTTTCATTTAATGGTCCCTGTGCGCCGATGTATTTAATATGATGAATGATCTTACTTGTCTCCGTAATCCTTTCTAAATCCTTCAAAGGGTTTAAATATGATGCATTAATGTAATCACATAATTGTCCCTTTTTGGTCATAGTAGGTAAATCATTCAATTTAACTCTAGAATGTTCAAAGAGAAAAATGTCCTTGTATCTATTTTTATGTCCATACTCAATACCGGAACTGATGGATGGAGCATGAAGGTTTTCTGCATCTATAACTGAACCACCTGGAGATAATTTTTCTTCCTCTATTTTGTCATCAACATTATTCGATTTATTTATAGTGAATGCATCAAGTAATCTATGTTTTTCATTTTTCTCCAAGTTATTAAAGTCTTCCACCAATTTCGTCCGTTTTGATAAACTGCTCCTTATCCAAATAGGTAAGCGGTTTTGATCATTACTTGAGAGCTTATCGAAATGATGGGATAAATTAGTCAAACTCAAATCAGACGCGCCTTCTAAATTATCAGCCAAAAATTCTTCGTTATGTCTAAGTTTGAATTGTTTTTTTGGAGTTTGTGGAAGTTGAAAATTAGATAGAATCGGCGTACTTGTATCCACCATGTTAATACTTTTCATAGTTGGAATATCCGATAAAGAAGACGATCTGAATTTCCCCGCAATATCTTTTACTGGCAACAGGGGAACCGATCCATGCCTCACATTACCGTTTCCAGATTCTACCAAGCTAGGAAAGCTTTCGGAAAATTCTTGATATTTACTGTCAAGAATAAAAATCGAGTCCTCCCATGACTTAAAATCCATGAACTTTTTCGCCATATGATACAAGTTCGGAGAATTATTATAACTATCATAAAGTAAAATGCTAGGGAACTCCGTGCAATTATCATCTGTACCTTCAGATTCGGCTGTGTTCAAGTTATTTAAATTTTTGCCACCATAGGTGGAAATATGCCCTTCGAAAATACTTTTTTCATAAGCAGGCAATGCCTTTATGCATCTATTCAAGTCATAATTTGCTCTCTTCAATAATGTCAGGGGCAAACAAATATTGATTGATCCCCTTATATGCGATTTCACGTATTCTGTGAATGGTCTAACATCAATGACTAAGATCTCTGACAATTTTGACGTAGAGTTCATGATTTGTTTCATTATATCATTATTTGTATTAATCGAAATCGTTTTGATCCGGTTGGAGTTTTCTTGCGATAAGGTGTCTATGAGATCTTTACAATCCACATTAATGATCTTATTTGGTTTTTTGAATTGTTCGTTCTGAACCATCTTGTAGGTTTCGCTAAGTGTGAGCGATGGAGTAGTAGTATGCTTCTTGAATGAGGGCGGATGATTACTATTTAACACTGGGTCCATGTTTGGTAATGAGCTTGTGGGAATTAGGCTTGGCTGGTGTTTGGTTGGCGACCTATGAATGTAAAAATCAAACTTCGGCTCCACCGCCGATCTTGCTCTTTCTTCGTCTCTACTCAGTGTTTGTATATGCTTGCCTATAGGAAGCTGTAAATTAAGGGGATTTTTCTTCTTTCCATGCTCTATTTCTTCAACAAGCGTCTCTGTGGAAAAGACGGAGTCATTCCTAGTATTTCTGACATTAAGAGACCCAGATGAACTGTCACACACCGTTGTATCCGAGTTAATCGATGACAATGAATTATTCATCTTATTATGGACTGACGGTGGCGCCATGTATCCCGTTGTCCCTTTTTCAGATATCGGAATCTGTGGATATTCGGGTTCACGCGTAGGTGTCTTGGTCGTGAAATAGTCATTTGCATCCCCCTTTGCCCCTTCCACATGCTGTGATGGTGGAAATGTGAAGTTTGGTGATGCACAAATACTTGGTGATGAACTCATCCTTATCTATATTGGTTTCTCTCCTATGCTTTTGGTTTTGTCTCTCGTTTACACAAACAATAAAAGTGCTCTGAAATCCGTTCAAGTATACTTCAAATACCTCTCTGAACGGCCCTGTACGCTTTATATTTCTTCTATATGGTATGTCTGTTGATATAAACAATAACTTTGTATACCGTATACTTTCAGTAACTTTCCGTCTTTTTAAAATTTTTTTCTTCCCTTAGGGTTTTGCTAAAATCGGTTCTTTTGAATAAATAAAATGCACTGACTTAAAATATCATAAACTATTCCACTATAATTTATATTTACTAGTTTGATTAGTCTTTTGTATATTAGCCATCTATATACTACTTGTAGTAATATATTTCAGATAAACCCTTTTTTAAATTATAAATAAACCAATTGTTATATAGCCAAAGCGGCTTGTTTCAAACTTTTGATGAGAAAAACTAGATCTACGTATATACAGGTGAAAAAAAGTAACGGTTACCTATTATGGAATAAATATATAGGAGGCATATACATGCTTACTGCTACTTACTTCTTCGTTTAGAGTCCTTCGACTTGTCATGGGAGATGTTTCGTAACTTTAGTTTAATTTTAGGCAACGGCTGCTCTGTAGGGACTTCAGAAGGGTCTTCGGTAGGGTCAGATGGAACACCCACGCTGACACCAACACCACCTCTTGACTTTCTGCGCTTGTTGGTAGATCTTGGATCTAGAGGATAGAGCGGAGGATGTTTGTGTTCAGATGCATTTGTAGAATGGGCCAGATTCGGCGATTCATGTTGGCCATTCGGGTCTTGTTTTTGGTATTTTTGGTTTTTGTTTTGTTTGTGGCCCCGTTGATGTTTATGCACTATAGGTACTGGCTCTTGGTGGTCATCTGGGTCGCCCTCCTCCTCGTCATCAAAGAGGTGAGGGTTAATGACCTTGTCGGTGGCGTCGTGTATCAAGGTGGCGTATTCAGACTCATCTTGCGCCACGCCATCCTTAATCATTTTTTTCATCAATTCGCTCTCTTCCTTTTGGGCGTGGGATGATGATGAAGAAGGTGCAGACAGATCGGCATGATCGAAGGGCGAGATACTCTTGTCTATACTTACGCGATGTACTGTGTTCAAAGTATTGCTCAATCCATCGAAGTATATTTCGTTCACGTTCAAATTCTTGCTGGGGTCCAAGTTCTTCTGCTTTAGATTTTGCAAGCTGCTCATCCCCTCTTCGTCCTGTTCTACTTCGGACAATATTTCACCACACTTTAACGCTGCCCCATCTTGCGATGTATATTCCTTAGAGTGGGCGATTCTGCTATGGTTCAAAAATCCCTGTGCCGACGAAAAATTGCTTCTGTTGCAATCGGGACAAGTGAGCTTTACAATCACCCCGTCGGTTCTTCTGTAAAGACATCCCAAACTGGCGGACGGCTTGCTTATTGATGTACTGGGCCTTAATGATGATGTTGTAGATCGTGTTCTGTATGAATATTTGGGTTCTCCCGCATACCCTTCTTCCAGTATTGACGCCTTTGGGATATGTGAACCATCCGGTATACCAGAAAGATTTGAATAATTAGCTGATAATGATCTATTGAGCAAGTTGTAGTACTTTACTGTGAAGTCATTGGGTTCATTCTCCAAACTGACCAGCGATGGAACCTCGAAAAACTTACGTAGTGTTATCATTTGAGACTCACATTTGCCTATTTCTTCTTTCGTGAGTGTCAACTCTTTGTGTTTCAACCGAATCTCCAAGTCTATTTGATTGGTAATGATATCTCGCAACTTTTCAATAGGTGTGTCCTGGAGTCTCTTAATTAGCATTTCTCGGTCAACTGCCATTGTCTCCTGTGATGTTTCTTCATCATTATTGTGCTCTATCGGTTCTTGTACTCTTTGCTCTTGTGGTGCCACTTGACCTGTCTCTTCCATTTCTCTCCTAGGTATGTCGAAGACATCTATATGTGGCTCCGGTGTGGGTATGGACGTGGGCGACATATCACTCATTGTATTATATATTAGTTTTCTACTTCTTTTCTTCTCCTACCGTTGCATTTTGTTTATAAGCATATTATCTAGGATTAGACGGTCGAGATTATTACTGCATATAGTGCCTCCGATATCAAAACGTTGCTCGAATAATCACAATAATAAATCTATAGGGTCCTTTCCTTTAACACACTTCAGTAATAGCTGCTTATAGGTAAGTTCCCCCTTATAGCGTACTTTGGAAGATCGAGTTCTTCTTCTAGCTAGTTTTGCGCTTGGCTTCGATTTAGACTTGGTGGTCGCTTTAGACTTTGAATCTACCTTCGATTTAGATTCCAGCCTTGTTCTGCATTTAGATACAGGTTTGGAATTTACACTTGTTTGTGTCTGTTTAGGCCTTTCAAGTAATTGGACTCGCTTATTTTCCCTTGGTACATGCTCTTTCTTGGTTACATTAACAATCTCCTTCTTCTTTGAATTTTTCTTAGGTTTGAAATCATTAGCCATAGGATGGTCAGGAGTTTTTTTTGTATTTGACTTCGCTGGTTTTGGTGGTTTCTTAGCGTCAATTTGTTGACCCGCTTTTTTTGGCCTGGTCGGCTTTTTCTGTGGTTTGTTCGCTGCAGCGCTATTTAGGGAGCAATTTCCTCCGCTACTAGGTGGTGGTGATAGCTGCTCTATTAGCAGCATTAGACTCTCTTTATTTATTGAATCGTGTATTTTATTGATCTCAAGATCTAGCTGTCGCTGATTATTGATTTGCTCTTCTTCGATTACTTGACTATTTACCAATTGAGAGTTGAAGGGAGTGGATGTTGCTTTAAACTCAAGCTTCGTTTCAGCTTTTTCTTCTTCTTCTTCTTCAAAAATGGCCCGTAGATTTTCAAGCGAATAGTCATCCTTTTTTACTATTTTGGTAGCGACTGATCGCCGTTTTCGCTTTGGCTCTGGTTTGTTTATCCTTTTCTTTGGGTCATTTATTCTATTGGGTGCTTCTTTTAATGGAACCCTCTTCTTCGCTTGGTTGTTGGTTGATCTCACTTGTTTCGACCGTGGGTAAGGTCTAACCGCTTCTAAAATAATTAGTACCAATTTAAGCACATTTTCACACACACACTTTAAGTATTCGAATGTCTACTTACTACTCGCATCCTCGAATACTTGAAATGCTTTTGGTGGCATTGAATATATCTAATCAATCCCCTTCTACTGTCATGGTAAATGGTTGTAAAAAAACGAAAATAAATATAGCACGACATTTTTGATTTTTTACGACATTTGACGATAAATTTCAGATCCACGACATTACTTACAGACTCTGTTTAACTGATAGTGATCTTCCCTATATCTTATATCGTACTCACCATGTCCAAAGAGGATATTATATTACCATCTGCATCATCATTTTCTACGCTAACAATCTCCGATACGCCAACATCAGGATTTGGGTATAATCCAGCAGTCGGTCCAACATCTAATGCCATAACCCAAGAAACATCGAATATCTTGTTGAACAAAAAAACAGTAAATTTAACACCAACGTCGGCCAATTCTATATATGATAGAAACTTGAATAAGAAGACGCCGGAAATCAGCTTGTCATCGTTATCGTTTTTGTTTTGTGAAATTGTCAATTGGTCCCATAAGAATTCAAAAGGAATCCAAGACTTGGAGCTGAGGCTAAATGGGCTTGGTTATCAGATCGGCCAAAGGTTTCTAGAGCTCGTTAAGCTTCAGGAAGGAATAAAATACGGTAAGAGAGAAGTTAAAATTATTGAAATATTACAATTCATACATGGCTCCTTGTGGAAGTGTGTGTTTGGTAAAACTGCCAATGAATTAGAAAAGTCGCAAGATGTCAATAACGAGTACATGATTACAGATAATTCGCCCTTGATTTCAAGGTTTATAAGCATTCCTAAAGACTACAGTAATTTAAATTGTTCTGCATTCACAGCAGGAATAATCGAAGGAGCTCTCGATTCAGCGTATTTCAATGCTACAGTAACAGCACATTCGGTTCCTCAGGAAGGTTATCCTTTGCGAACAGTGTTCTTGATCAATTTCGACGATCTGTTATTCATTAGGGAGGAGTTACGTTTCAATCAATAGGTTTATATAATGGAATACATGAAAAATCAAAAATGACACAAAATTGGAGTATTCTAAAATTTTGATACTTCGACAATAATTCAACGATTGTAAAATATACCCTTATATCCAAATATATCATCAACTATAGAGCATAATTGTTTATAATGGGTTTAACTATTAGGCAAGCTACGGTAAATGATATCCAAGCTATGCAAAATGCCAATTTGCATAATTTGCCAGAGAACTATCAGTTAAAATATTATATGTACCATATTTTATCGTGGCCACAAGCTAGTTTTGTCGCAACAACATATGAAGATGTCTCAAATGATGTGGCACTGACGGAAAACGAAGAAATAGAAGATCCAAAAGGAGATACTTCATATATTAGGAAGGGAGAGAAGATTGTGGGATACGTATTGGGGAAGATGGAAGATGACCCAGAGGCAGAGGATAAGACTCCACACGGACATATTACATCCTTATCAGTGATGAGAACGTACAGAAGAATGGGAATAGCTGAAAAGTTGATGCGTCAAGCATTATATGCGATGTGTGAATCATTCAACGCAAAATATGTTTCACTTCACGTCAGGAAATCTAATAGGGCTGCATTACACTTATATAGAGATTCCTTAAATTTTGAGAACACTTCAATTGAAAAGTCATACTATCAGGATGGGGAGGATGCATATGCAATGAGAAAAGAATTGAAACTCGAAGAGTTGGTACCATATTTATCTCAAATGTCTGAAGAAGTTGATGATTTCTCGAAAGATTTGTTAGAAGATTTAGAGATACCTATAGCATAGTTTAATTTAATAAAAGTTAATGTATTACAGATATTATATACCCCAAAGTACGAACCATGAAAACAACTATTTAAAATGCAAATATAAAACTGAATTATAATAAGAGTGGTAATAGAAACAAAGGGATTAATAACGTTCTTTCATTCTAGATGCAACTGTACGTAAATTACCGTAGACCTTACCTGGAGGCGAACCTAAAATCAATGAAACCACTGCTTCTCTGGCCATTCTGATGTGCGTGAACCCACCTAAAATATGTATCTTAGAATCAGCTAACACAATTCTGGTTCTAGTAGCGTTTTCAATCGCAAACTTAGTCTTACCATCTTTACCAGCAATTCTACCGATTGCTCTCGATAAATGGTCTCCGTTCAAGGTCTTAACATCCTTGACTTCAAATGTTTCGATATATAAGTCATCTAATCTCAATAATGCAATGGCATCATCAACGTCAAATCCCAAGGTGAAAGCCTTGACAAAATCAGCTCCCTTTTGTAATGCACCCTGGTCCACTGTATTCTTATTTGTCTTCATTTCGATCGTCTTGGTCTTCAAGTTCATTCTTACTTGCAACTTTAAGTGGTCCACTAATGGTGGATAGATCTTGGTCCATGTGTTCTTCAAAGGTGTCATTCTGTGTGGTGGTACCGGCACCTTTCTGCTTTCCAACTTGACCTTCATTCCTGATTTTGATGCTGCTGAAAACTTTGGTTTCCCACTTTCATCTAACACCATTTCGCTGCTTTCCTTCTTTTTGCTAGCTCCCTCTTCGTTTTCTTGAGGAACCGACCCTGCATCTATTAACATCTCTTCTTCTCCTTCTATTCCTTCGTTGGAGACCGCCTCCACATCTTTCGATTCTGGTAAGTCTTTGATTGCTGTTGGAGCTGCCATGTTTATCCTTTTTTCGACTACTTTACAAGTGAATCAACTGTATACTCTTCTTATCATAGAGTGAAAAAATATACTCATCTCAAATTTTTTTTACTATGCCGGTCACGTGAGGCTTCGAACCCCATATATGCTTAGTAGAGGGCCCTTTATTCGTCTATACAACTGATGATCGTGTGCTACAGTAGGGGTATGTATTAATACGACGTAGAGCTTCTCCCCTTGTGGTTATTATTATGTTTAGATCCCCCAAATTGAATTCAAGCCTAAGATTGTCTAAATCAACTAAATAGAAATTTTTCCACTGGCTGGTGCGAGATTTTTGTGAATAGCCAGTAACTCTTGCTTGAAATATTTAGAACTTATTTAGCAAGATTCACATAGTTAGGTAAGAAACCGTTTAAAATAGTCGGATAAGTTAGAACGGTAGTTTCCAATTGATATAATTCTTACCATTTTGAATTTAAGTGTGTGCTCGATTAGAAATGCTGATAATACTCAAGAATATGGCATTTTCACGGATGGTATCACGTATGCCACTAAATGGTGGAATTAGCAACTTTGCCCGACCAATGGGATATTTTCATAGACCTCTTTCAGGATCTTCTATATTTTCAAGGATAATGACGTCTCAGAGAGTTAAGAGTGAATGGCGTTCTGTATGTGGAGTTAAGCATCAAGCTTTTTTTAGTACGATAGGAAGCATTCAAAACCAGCATAAAGATAAGAGTGAAAAAAATAATTCAAAGATAACGAAGGCTGCATTACTTTCACAAGCTTCGAACCGGTTTTCAAAGTTTTTGATTCATATAAAATGGCCACTCATGAGAAATAACCGGCCATTTACCATGGATGATTTTACAGCCTTTTTCTCGTGGTTAGTGATGGGTAATGTACTATGGATTATTTTAGGAACTACAACGTTCGGATTGGTAACTATGTATTCGATTCATACGTTTGATAATATCCGTAACTCTATCAAAGCATATTACACAGGTGACGACGAGGACAATAGTGGTAACGGTGACAGAAAGCATTCTGACGACAGCATATTAGGTTATATTACCAGCAGCATTTTATCCAATGGATTGGGAGTTATTATTGAGTTTAAGAAAGGAAATGTCCTTCCAGAATTAAAGGATGGTATGTTAAGGTTCAAGAAATTTAATGTCTACTCAATACATACCTCATCAGAAGCAGGCGAAGATGAAGGCAAATTAGAAGAAAAGACGGCATTGAAATTCAAAGCAAATGTAGAGACCATGGATATTTCATTGTCATTTGGAAAATGGTACGAAGGCAAGGGATTAATAAATGAGCTTGAAATATATGGTATTAATGGTAAGGTTTATAAAAGTAGCGAGGACCATCAGGATGCTTCTGTCGAAGAATATTTACCTTTTTCTGCTGGAAGATATAACGAAAATCTCCATTTCCAGTATGACATGAACGACCATAACGCCGAGGAATTGGAATTGGTAAAACAGAAACGAAAGAACATTTTGATGGAATCTAACTATGAGATTTCGCATGTCAAGATTCATGATTCCTATGTTGAAATAATCGATGTTTCTAATAAAAACCCCTTAAAGATTTCTATATTCAACTGTGACTTGCCACAACTAAGGGGAAATCGTTTATTAATTGACTTTTTCAATGCCAATAATGTTACCGGTGCAATTAATGATTCCATGTTCACTATTCACAAACGTCAAGAATTTAATAATCCAACCAATGATAATAAGATCGTGAGGTTCAAGTTAGACGGCATCAATATGGAAACTATTTCTCATAGTCAAAAACTGAAATTTAACTGGATTGTTAACGGAAAAGCAGAAATAATTGCTGATATAAGGTTACCTTCAGTCAACCAAGAATCGGAAAATAGCTTTACACTTGGGAATGAATATAAGAAGATTTCTGATATCTGTTCTGAAATATTCGATGAGTTGATTGATGTGACTAGCCCATCTTCCCCGGAAAAGTTACCTTCAACTGAAAAGAACGATAATGATAACACTCTATTGAAGAGTGCCTTGGCAGCTATCTATCAAACTTTCTCCCCAAGCAGTAGTGAATCGAAGAAATCTTACAACACCACAGATTCTTCATCAGAATATGTTATTGTAAATTTTAAGGTTAAATTTTATAATTTGAAAGCATCTTTGCCCCAACATTTGCCAATGGCGTTGTCAAGCTCGCTCCCATTTATCAGTTTACAAGATTTACGGTCGTTGATTGCTTATGTGAATGACAATGCATCGAACAAACCAATAATAATTAAAACAACTGTTATTGAAAAGCTATCCGATTTGTACAACATAGAAAATTTGAGCCAAACCAAAATCGTCGATGAAATTGTGAGTGATGTATACGATAATTTATTAAAGATTGTCAAATTAGATGAGAAAAGGATTATTAATGAAAAGTCGTCATCGTGGTCTCACACGGTTGCTAGTCAGCTATTATTATTAGGATTGGGAGTTCTCGCATAACTTCCAA
Source organism: Debaryomyces hansenii CBS767 (assembly GCF_000006445.2). Classification (NCBI taxonomy): domain Eukaryota; kingdom Fungi; phylum Ascomycota; class Pichiomycetes; order Serinales; family Debaryomycetaceae; genus Debaryomyces; species Debaryomyces hansenii. The sequence continues at coordinate 398,385 of NC_006049.2, forward strand.
TAATAGTCTCGAAACTAGCACCATAAAGAATTATGATTTATGATACCATGCTTTGCAAAATATTTACCGTAATCCCTACAGGGGTAAGGTTGATTTATAGTATTTTGTTTATTTATTTATTAACTAATGCAATACGTTCGTTCGTATCCTGTAATTTATTTGCAGTAATCTTATTTTGTAGCATTTAAATCTTTATTTCTCCTTACTACAGGAATATCAAATTTGGCACCTCTTTTTACTAATAAATCAGCCATTAATTCGTCTTCGACAGCTTTCGCCCCAATCCCCAATAATACACCCTTCTTCCTTCGTTCTAGTAAGGGCTTCCCAGCGGATTCTATATTCTTGCCTTTGTTCTGTTTCCACCCCATTCCTCTTAATAACGCTGCCCCAAACTGATCTACCGGTACCTCTTTGTATTGTTCTATGGAGTCTTCATCTGGTTTCGAAGATATATCCTGCTCCACAATTTCGTCTTCAGAAGGAATCGGTATTATCAATCCCTTGTCGTCTAGTTCTTCTCCCTTTAGCAAAGACAGTCTTATACGCTCCTCCTTGGACATAGTGTCGTTTGATTCCGCATCCACTACAGACTCTTTCGAATTAGATTTTTCGGGCACGCTCAACCCAAATTCAAGATTGTTATCATCCTTCGCTATCACTTTTTGTCTATGCTCTTGGTTAGGAATATACATGCTATTTTGCTTCTTTCTTATTTCTTCTTTCCAATCCCTACTCGCAGTTGTAGGTTTAATGATTAACGGTTCTGTAACCTTGGTATTAACTGCCTTATTTCCGGCTATGGCCCCTCCTTTCTTCTTGTCAAACGAATCAATAGCTACCACGGCATCCTCACCTTCTGATTCAGACTCAGATCCAAGCAATGCATTAGGATTGAGCTTTCTTGTTTCATTTTTTTGCAGCGATGCAATTGACTTCTTAGGTATGATGTTAGTCTTCGATCCTCCAAATGCAAATGATATTTTTGGTTTTGATTGCGAATTTGGTTTATTTATCTTGTCTTTCTTAAGATTCATTTGGAAGCCGGCCATCCTGTCTCCAAAATATCTTCTTGCTAGCTGTAGTTTCTAGTTTACATCTGTTACTACTATTATGACCTCATCTTGTAGGTGAGTTGATAGTGACACAAAAACACGTTTGGCTAGCGCGGTGCAACACTATCAGATGTGTTTAGTTTCGTATCAACTAGAACGTATTGTAAGCGTTACATTTGAAGTGGATGGTCAAGATATGCTTCCTCGATCCCGAGAGCAACATAACAAGCTAACTGAAGGTGAAAATCAAGAAGCAATTTACATTACACTGTCGCCAGACCAAAATCATTCACATCAACAAGACAGTTCACAGTCGTTCAACTCGACCTGCTTCACAACAGCTTCTCTAAATATGAGTTCAGATGAGTCGATTATGTTTCATGATGGTGAATTCTCTAAGTTAAACTTTGAAATTCCAGAATCCGTACGTGGAGATGAAAATGGAAATATCGCTATATCTGATTTTATGGACAAATCACAACAACCAGATCAAGACAAAGTATTTACGAATACATTAGCAACAGACTCGTCAGACGCATTTACTGACGCTCAGGATTCAAATTCACAAGCTAGTGTGTCTGAAATTCGTCCGAATAAGCCTAATTTAATGGCACTTCTTTCTGGTAAACAAACATCAAAAAAGTCTAAGTCAAAGGTACGAACTAATGAAGATAAAGGACAAAATCAAAATGAAATTCAAGAACCCCGTAAAGAAGAAGAATTTGAACACGATGAAGATATAAGTATAAACGAATGCATAAATGACTCCTTCACGGAGTCAAAAAGTAATGATTTGCGAAAAGAACATGAAATGCTAGAATTAGAGAAGAAGTTTTATAATGACAATATAAAGTCTGTCACAGCTAAGGATTTTTTAGCAAAGCTAAATCAAAAGACCTTACAAGACAAAAATAAGGATACCGAGAATGTTGAAGAAACGCCGATTTGCATCAATGATGAAGGTGATCGTGAGCCTGTTCTCATAGAAATAGACAGTGACGAAAACAAGGATGAAATCGAATTATTAGAATCTAAAGTTTTCAGCGGAAATTTGAAAAGGACGTCTGCGAGAGATATATTTCATTCTTTCAGACCGCTGCCAACTCTACTGAATAAGCACAAAGCAGCAAATGTAAACAATCGTTCCTACACAGTTTCCTTCAGAATGAACCCAACAAGCCTCAAAGAAATCCAAATGAGTAGTAACCCATTTTTCACGAAAGGAAATAAACAGACAGCATCGTTACCTGGAGCAAAATCCGTTTTTGAAACTTTAATGCAAAACCCAAGTTTTAAAAAGAAGAAACTAGTAACGCTCCGAGTTGAACCTAATAAATTACGAGAAGTAACGAAACCTTTAAATAATCCATTGTTTTCCAGGGGTACGGTAGGTGTGAAGGGCAAAAGCGCTAATAGCTTTTTTAAATCAATGATGGAAAATGCGTCAGGAAGCACACATAAGTTATCAACCTTGCAGAAATTAAAGGAATTATATCCACCATCAATATCAAGAGAACAATTACATGTTTATGATAAAAATGATACTCCTAATCCCAATGCTAAGAGACTAATGGGGCTTGTCTTGAAATCTGAGCACAAGCCATATTCGAATCTAGATCAAGATACGAAAGAGGAAGATATATCAACGATCCTTAACCCACCACAAATCGATACTACACCACATAAATATAAAGTAGAAATTGAATCGTACTCAAGCAAAGAGAAGCTATTAGAATCTATATGCAAAGATATACCTCTGATGCAATTATATCCTCCATTAATGAACATATACAATAGATATTTGGACACATCAATTGATTGGAACAATAAAGAGTCACTGTTGTGGACAAGTTTATTCCAACCTCATCGTATGAGTGACGTTTTAATATCGTCCACGAAACAGAACGATATCAAAACTTGGGTTCTGAATTCATTTGCAAGATTAAAATCGCAGACTCTCAAGACACCTAGAAACGTTTTGCTTAAACAACAAAAGAGGCAGAGAAAGAATGTTTATAGTGGCATAGACGGCTTTGTCGTAGATGATTATGGTGACTATTTTCAAGATGGGTCGGAAACTGAAGAAGACGTTTTTGTTCCGCTTTTAATAATTCACGGATCTACTGGTTCATGTAAATCAAGTTCTGTTTATGCTGCCATCAACGAAATTAATGGTTATGTTTATGAGATTAATTCTGGACAACCGAGAGGTAAGAAGGATATCTTGGGAACTTTAAAGGAAATGTGTACGACTCACCTAGTTCACAGACAAAATGAAGAAAAACAATTTCAAAAAGGTATTATATTACTTGAAGATTGTGACATTCTTTTCGAGCAAGATAAGAACTTTTGGCTTGCGGTTCATGAAGTTCTCAATATTTCCCGAAGACCACTCATTATTACATGTAACGATCTAACTGCTATTCCTCAAAGTATTATCGAGTTTGCTAATGATGAAGATGCTATAATAAATCTTGACGAAAATGATCATGACACCGTAGCGAATTTCAAAAACTATTTACTGTTGTGTTGTATTAGTCAGGGATTTCAAATAGATGCTCCTATTCTTGAGAACATATTGAAGGATTGTTACAACGGAAGTTATGATTTACGTAAGGCTTTAATGTCTTGTCAAATATTTTGTCAGAATTATGCTATTGATATTCTGGGTGAGACTAACCACGAAATATATATCAGAAAAATTAAATACAATTCCTTCAATGAAACTAAGAATAATGATACAGAATACTCACTTGATGAACTAACGGATAATATTGATCTTTTATCAGTATCGGATGTAATTTCTTCAAATTCACATTCTTTGATGGAGCATGAATCAATCCCTAACGAACTTCTTGATATTTACTTCATTGATGAATCAACCAAATTAAGACAACGTACCTTGCCACATGAATTAAATATTGGCGATTTTATTCTGGAGGCCAACCTGATCGAGGACCGACCATCGGTGAACATGTCGTCTTTCAATAAAATAAGAGAAGCGACTACAGCTTTTACAGCTTCACGTTCAAAAGAATTGCCTAAGTTTGTTCAAGATTTGTATTCCGCTAGGAGCGTAAGGGCGTCAACTAGATCAATGACTGATTCAACAGAAAGTCTTACTGACTGGCAGCGCGATATTACAGGAGTTTCAGACTCATCTATCTGTAATTATTTGTCTCCTTTGCCGTACATTTTAGAGCTCGCCCCATTCGCTAGACAATGGTGTCGTTATCAAAACTCACTTGATATTGTGGAAGAAGATACGTTGGAAAATCTGGGAGTCAGTGTTAAGAAATTTATTGGTTGGAGACAATTTCAAGATAACTCCAAACAAGTATTGAATACTTTTATATAGCATATTGTACAATAGAAATAAAATATATACATTTCTTCGAAAATCGAATGCACGGTTTAGATAAATCTAGTTCTAGTTTTGACAAGTCCACCACCAAAAGACCTGGCAGCCTTATGCTTAAAATCCGTTGATTGTAATCTTCTCCATGCCTCTTCTATATGATATGGCATAATAGGCTTAGCTAATTCATCAGGTTTATCAAAAAGATATTTTCTCTTCCTCTTGTTCAATTCTTTGTTTAAGTTTCCTGCTTTAACTATCAGTTGCTGGATCAATTTTTCTTCTGCGCTTTTAATCTGCATTGCTTCTTCCGTCAAGGAACAAACAATCTCAAACGTCAAAAACCCTAAAATATCTACAACATCATCATTTGGTCTGGAATCACACAACTGGGTAATTTGAGCCCATTCTCTAAACCTTTTCGCTTTCCTGAATGTAAATGATGCCTGACGGCATTCAGACCAATGCACATACTCTTCCTTAGTCATATTTTTAGTTCTATCATCGGCCATCTTCAACCTCTTCAATGAAGCCATTGTCGCTGCTTTTTCATCGTCGTCAACTTGTTCTGATTCCTCTGCTGCTTCGAGATGCTGCTCCGAAAACATGAATTGAAGCTCCCATGGAAGTCTGATTTTCAGCTTTTTATATTTAGTTAACATCTTAGAATCAGTAGCTTGTACTGCTGGTGCACCAGTTGCCCCGCCACTAGCATCACCTTCCATCAATGACTCGGTTCCTCCTCCTTCTTGATCTTTAGCATTCTTACGAACGTCCTTCCAAGAAAGATAAGTTCTCAATCTATTCACCTTAGCTTTATCATGTCTCATCAAAAATATAACATCTTCAGGTGCTATCGACTTGGTTCCTCTAACACCAGCACTTTTAGTAGCTTGCAAAAGTATTTCAATTACTTGACCTCGTACAATATCTTCAATTAATGACGTTGTTTCTACCGGAGCATCGTTAGATTCTCCCAGTACAAACATCATCTGCTGTATCTCTACTCGATACTTGTGTTTATTCTCCTGTGACGACATATTGTATGTATATACCTAATAGTATTATTACATAGTTAGCTCCATGTAACCTAAATAAACCCTGGTTAATTATGGTAAGGCCGGGTAACATGAGAAACTATATAAAAGCGATTTGGATCGCCCTCTTTATTGATATCGAAAATTTTTCAAAGTATGAAAACATTCTACTGAAGAATAACATTATTCAAATGGTATGTACTTCTGTATAACCCCAAGTAAAGATTGATAAAATGATGAATCTGAGTGCATTTGGCTCGAGACTTTTTGTCGATGTGGAAAAAACCAAGCTACCTTATTTTTTTTTGTCTGACATTTTCAATTTAACTTGATTACAATTATGATTTCATTAAGTTTGAATCCATACTAACAAATGTGCAGTGTGTTAAGTAGTATATATTTAGCATGATGAATAAATGAATTACGACCAAGAAAATGTCCAAATGTAGAATATTATGAGATGAATCGGCATCTTGAACTTGCCGTAGCTTGAGATCTTTCATATTCTCGTTTCCTTGTAGTACCTACCGATGTCTAGGCATGTCGCTAGCTATATCATGTTAGTTGGAATGCTTGTCATTAGTGAGTGAAGATTTTGAAGTCATCGCAGGTTTTGTGTCTTTTTGAAATGGTTATTTGCTGCAAAAAGACCGTTGCTGGTTTATAACGATAACCCAAAACAGAACCTAGCGATGAGGTTACAGAGGTTGATATGTATGCTCTTTGTTTCTATGTTATATAGACTGCCAACATAAATCTGGCTTATTTGTATACTATTATTTTTGTGTTAGTAACTACGGAACCCCCAAAGTGTATATGGTATATTTATTAAATTACTTACAAACTTCTCGTTCATTATCTTGTTTATCCTTTAAATTCATTTAGACCCGTTTCAGCTTGTTTAGTGTATGTTGTAGTTGTTTGAAATCTCCTGGAGGTCATTTTGCACATTGTTGTGTTTTTTTATTATATTTTAGAAATTTTGCAGTAATTCTCAAAAATCAGTACTCTTAAAATATTTATTAGTTTATAGAATAGGACGGATTTTGATTCATGCCAAATTACGTGTAACGACTACCTAGATACTCTAATACTTCAACATCCAGGTCCTAATTTACGATTGCAATAATCAGAGCACATATCTGATATCATTGTAGCTCGAGCATCCATAACACAAGGTAATTCGAATAATCGGTCAAACTAACTTTCAAGACACAGTCTTATGTCCCAATTATGATTTGGATCAGAAATCTCAAACACTAATGCAAACTATCAAGTTTCAACTATACATCATTTACAGATCACAGTAAAATTCATTATACATTAATCTATGGTAGTTTACAACCTAGTATATCATAACGCAATAACTAGAATCAAAAGAATACACAACGCAGCCACCAATAATCCAATGCAACAGTCGCTAGCCCGCTCCTTATTTTTTTCAAGTATAAAGCCCACTCTTTTCAAACCCCGTTGAACCTTATTTCCCACTATATCCATATCCTGATCCAAACCTTCTAACATAAATCCCTGCTCCTCCAACTCAGAGCCCATCATCGTAGCTTGTTGGTTCAAGTTATGCATAGTCTGGTGAATCGAGTCCAATTGCAAGTCCTGGTTCTGTATGTATTCCTGCTGCTGAAATTGTTCGAATTCACTATCCACTCTATTATTGTCATTAAATGGATTATCCTGCCCAGTATTATCTTGTGAAATTCTATTTGACATCGTCGTTATCTCTCTCTGTCTATTAGGATCGGCTAGTTTTGTTTGCCAATCATTTTGTAACGATCTAATCTTGACTTCCAATTCCTTCAATACCTGTTTACGATTTGTGATATCCGTTGGATTCAATTGAAATTTCTCTGGATTGGCCTCACTTACCGTCACGGCTTGTGATAAATCTTGTAATGTTTCATTAAGATCTTGATACGAATATTGAAAGTCTGTCTTCGCATCTTCAGTTATATACTTCGTTTTCCGAATGAAGTCCTCGAGATTATGTATTTGTGACCAGCAGTCATCCTGAACATCATTGAATGGATCCATAATTGCTTACCAGGATGATGTTGTACTACGTTTTAATACATTTATTTACCACCTTGTGCCGATCATATTTAGGGACTTTTGAAAGTGTGTGTGCGGGATAAAATTCTACTGCCAGATTCATTATAGTGAAGATTTATCCTTTTGTTTAGCATTAGTACATACCATGGACGCAGTAGAGGACACAAATAAGAGAGAATTGGAGAGAGTCGACTCAAACAATGCCTCTGTCGAAAACGGCGGATCATCGTCGCAGACGAAACGCCCCAAAACTATTTCAGAAGATAAACAAGAACCAAATCATGGCAATGAATTGCCAGTCCATGAGGTGGTAGGAGGATCTTCGGTCAGACAATACTTGAATAGACACTTAACACAGCATTTGCTAGAGGGATTGCGTGATGTGAGTAAGAATAAGCCTGAAGATCCATTGAAATATCTTGGGGAATTTTTGATCCAGAGATCGAACCAAATTGTCAATGGCGAAACTGATACTCCTGCCAGTAGCATCACTCCTCATGGTAACTATAATGCAAAGTCTAATACTGAAGATGACCCACCAGTGAAGTCAGAGCAAGATAATTGATGTTCCGGTAGTTTACCACAATATATTGTACACTAGATGGCGACTCTTGAGCCTAAAATTACACAACCAAAAACATGGATACGCCCGTCCGGAATTATACTTTTAATTGTCTATATATGTCTAATAATTCTATATTTCGTCGCCTTTTTGATGTAGACTTGTTCCTCAGTACGATCAATTTTTGCGCAATGTTAATGGCTCACTAAAATAAAATGATATGAAATGGTAGCGCCATCAGGTATTCTTTCAAAAAGTTAAGCATATCATTATAATGGCAGGTTCCAATACATTACGGCCATATTATGACCACGACACGTTTGATGCAGGGTACTCAGTAATTTTTAAGCCCGGCGTAGGGTTAATTGATACCGAAACAAATAAACCGATAACATCGTCATTGGCATCCTCCATTGCTAAACAGTCGTCACAAAGAAATTTTAAACCGGGACAAAATATAGGATTGTCAGGATTGTCAAGCAAGAAATCAATAGGTGATATAGGAATTGGGAAAACCACAACATCGAATGGCACGGATAAAAATTACATTTATGATTTAGAGTTCCAGGAATACTTTGACTTTAATAATTTGTCTGAATTACTTAAGAACTTGGTTTGGAATTTTTGTAAGAATTACTTCAAGGTATTGTTATCACAGCCTTTGGAGATCGTTCGTTTGCTTTTACAAGTGGGTACATTTGACTTTAGTGATAGTCCGCCTAAGAGACGTTCACACTACTCCAGATTGTTGAATAAACTGAACGTCAAAAGTTCGAATACACCACAGGTGACCGATATATCTGATGAATCTGAAGGTGAAGTGAACTATTTTGAGTCACCAAGCCCCTCAATGAACTTGCCGAAGGAGAAATTAAGAACAAAATCACCTACTAAAATTCGTAAACTGCGTTCTGACAGAAAAGCCAAGAATAAGAACAAGATTCAGCCTGTTTCTCTTCACACGATAGACATTATGTCGTCCATAATAGCAAAGGATGGACCTTTTGCTCTTTTCCGAGGTATTAATGCATCATTTATACACCAAACATTGTCTCATACCATAGAAGCGTGGATTACTGGGTTTATTTCGCCCTTCTTAGGAATCCCAGACCCATTCTTCTTGGATTTAACACACCTGACCGAACCTTTGAAATCATTATGGTTATCAGTACTGGCATGTGTGTTGACGGGATTGATTTTGATGCCACTAGATTTGATTAAAGTGAGATTAATGATCACTCAGTTCAACAAGCCCGTGAGCAACGAAGAAAGCGGAGTTTCGTCTACTGATTCCCTGGTTACAAATATCAAGGAAGAAAAAATACCTGAAATAAGTACTCGTTCTATCCGTGACTCGATATGCAACTTCCCTATTCATTTCCTTGTCCATCCGCCACCTACGATATCCTGCTTAACAATATTGCACCAATTTTCAACCAGCATCTTCCGAAAGGCTGCTCCATACATTTTGTTTATCAGGTTTAATATTGACTCGTACCTGTCACCAAACTTGTACACCTTTGTGAACCTCTTCCTGTTGATATTGGAATTCTTCATAAAGTTGCCCGTGGAAAACTTATTGAGAAAGGAACAAGTAAGATTTTTATTGAGACCTAAGTCAGTGGTGGAAGATGAAAAGAAAGTCATTAGTATCGAGAGCGAAGAGGACGATTTGATTATCGACTTTAATAATGGCTGGAAGGATGACATTGACAACGAAGTAGAGGATTCTGATGGAGAGCTTAAACCTCTCAGATCAATTAGCTTATGGCAAAGAATTAAGATATTGGGCTTGTTCAATGGTTGGAGAGTCGGTGTCCTAAATGTAATTGGTTTCTGGGGCTATAATATTTTAAAGAAAAATGGCGCCGAATTGAAAGAAGAGCGATTATGAGTTTCTGTTTAATGACTTACTTTGATATTTGTATATAGATATGGACATCTTTTGAGCTTGAGCTTCATCTTCTAGTAGTAGTTACAATTATAACGTCCTTTATTATCTTCACGTGACACATAGTATTGTTGTATTCGTAATTACTCTTGGGACTTAAGTCTCCTTCTACTTGATTACTCTATTGTATTTATACAATTAATTACGGAAGTATTGATATACTATGGCCTCTGCAGAACCGTTTAGTACTGATGATTTTGAAAACAATAATCCATTCTCTGCTCCAAATCATGATGATCACATAAATCAGGTCGAAGAGCCAGCATATGAAGAAGAACCAATGAATGAAGAAATAGCGGACGAACAACAAGATAATACCAATCAAGATGTGAAAGGTTACGAGAAGTTATCAGAAGAAGAGATGCGTAAGTTATTACCAGAAAGATTTACGGATAAATATCAGATCAATATAAAGCTCACTGCAATCGAGAAGAACAAGGCCGGAAATCCAATATTGAGATTTGATGCCACGGTCAAGGGGTTGCCAAAGTTCCGTAGCGAGACGTATAAGGATATTCGTCGTACGTACAATGAAATTGTGAAGTTTAACAAGTACTTGACTGTTTCTAACTTGGAAGTATTTGTGCCAGTTATTCCTCTGGCAATTACATCATATCCCGCAAACGGGGAGGACGAAGCGAAGCAATTGCATAGCATATGGCAAGAATGGTTTAATAGGATTACAAGTAATCCAATATTGATTCGGGATGAAGAATTCGTGTATTTTATTGAAAATGATTTTGGATATTCCGTTATCAATAGTGGCCGTAAATCATCGGTTGCCAGTGGTTTGGTTCGTAGGACTTTGAAACAATTGGCGATTCCTTACGATCCATATGAAGAGTTAGCTGAGTTTAGGCCTTTAATTAAGTCGTCTTATTTGATTTGCCAGAAATTGCATAAAATATTGGACAGGAGTTCCAAGGCTGAAAAACAATTATCACTTCACATCAATGAGTTGGCGACGAAGCTAAACAATTTATCGGAATTTGAGATTATACATCCAGGAATGAAAAACATGTGGGAGAAACTTTCAAGAGTAACAACTATTCAGTCAGATTTGACTTTGATTCAACTGATTAATGATATGGGTAGTTTGGGAGATGGAATCCAGACCTTAATCAATGATTTCTATGAAATTAAAGAAGCGCTCACGAATCGTCATTTGATAATGAGGGAATTATTGCAAGCAGAGACTCAAACGAAAACAAAACACTATCAAGCTACCAAAATTAAGAACAAATCCGCGTTGGATCCTATAAAAGTTGACGAAGCTATAAGATCTTTAGAGTATGCGACCAAGACCGAAGAGTCACTTAATTTACAAATAAAGAGGATTTCGGGTGAGATGTTGTACGAAAAGGAAGAAGTGCTAAACCACGTTGACCAGAAATTTCAAAAAATGTTTAAAACGTATACATTAAACAGAGTCGATCAGCATAGAAAGATCCTCAAGCATTTGGAGCATATACGATTAGACATTAGGATCATTGATGAAAAAGGTGGTTTATCGAGATTAAACAGAGACAATTTGAGCAATTTGAAGCACAACTTGACCCAGTCCCAGTCAAACAACGGCGATTCGTGGTCCTCCAGAACCTTCAGATCATTAAAAAATGACAGAGAAGCGCAAAAGGAAGTATCAAAAAATCAAAACAATTCAAAAGACGACAATGTTGTGGATGCCAAGCGTGCAGCTAGTATCTTGGGAGTTGCTACGTTTTAGTGTTGTCATAATTATATATATTTAGAAAATATTTATTTAGTTAACTAAGTATCTCTTCTCAGCTTCCTTCCAGTTAATAACCTTCCAGATAGCCTTGAAGTAATCAGCTTTAACGTTTTGGTACTGTAAGTAGTAGGCGTGTTCCCAAGCATCAATTGCAAGCAATGGAACTAATGGTCCCGTAACAGTGTCTTGGTTGTAAGTAGTAACAACATCTAAGGATCCACCATTTTCCTTGTTCTTGACAAGGAAGGCCCATCCAGAACCTTGAATACCGGCCAATTTAGCGTTGGCGATCGATTGCAAGTTCTCGATCGATCCGTATTGAGCAGCAATTCTTTGTGCCAATTCAGAGTCCGACGATGGTGGTTCACCACCACCTTGCTTTTCTGGTGCCAAGTTCTTCCAGAACAAACAATGGTTGGTGTATCCACCACCATGGAAGTTGATGTTCTTTTGTAATTCAATGGTCTTCTTGACTTCGCCCTTAGACTTAGCTTCGGCTTGTTGCTCAATTGCTGTGTTGTAACCATTGACATAAGTTTGATGGTGCTTGGTGTAATGTAATTCGTTGATTTGTCCAGAAATGTGTGGTTCTAATGCACCAAAGTCCCAGTCCAAATCTGGCAATGAAATCTTAGTTCTAACTGCTCCAATTGTGCTCTTAGCAGCGGTATTTGAGAATCCACGAGAAACTGTATTTCTTAAAGTAGATGAAAGCATTATTATTCTTATCTTATGATTATCACTCAACTATTGAATTAATGTTAATGAGAGAAAAAGTCTTCCTTATATACTATTTATGATTGCGATTTATATGAATGCATATTTAATTGGTTGCGCTGCTCGTCGCATATACACGACCGGATTATTAATAGTAGGAAGTCCTTAGATTTAGGAAGGATCTGTAGGTGGTTCGTAAATGGAGGGCCCAAACAATAACGGTCCTGTAGAAGCATCTTATACAGCTTTAAGTGAGGTACTACGGGGGAATTTGGTATAGTTAAAAAGAAATGCGTAGTCTGTAGCTATACGTATGGAAAGTTTTCATTTGGCCGTTTGACGAATTGTCCAACCACGGGGACCAAAAGTCACCGGGACAGTGGAGATGTGGGAGGATGGGACCAGGATGACACTAGTTAGGGTAGTAAGGGACTAAGAAGGTCTAATACGGAACTAGGAAGGGAGTAGAAAAAAAAATTCAGTTCCGCAATGCTCTCAATCTCTCGGCCAACTGGTCTTCTTTTTCTTCGGTCATATTGGCCGTTGGAGGAGCAGACACTTCGACGTTGGTTTCGTTGAGACCCTGTTTCATTTCGATGCCCGCCTGGTCCGCGATCTGGTTCATGAGCTCGTCCACTTCTTCCTGTGGGGTGGTCAACGCATTGACGTTGTTGGTGGCACCCTCGTAGTAATTGGTCGCCGCATCCAAATCTTCAAATTGGTTCTCAAACTTGTCCATCACCACTGAGATTCGCTCGAGATTCATGGTCTGGAGCGCCTTATCCATGCCCTTGATCACCTGGGTCATATTGCCCGTCACCGATCTCATGGTCACCGCTGTTTGGACCCTCGACGCAACCGCATCTATTCTCGATGCCAATCTCAACAAGTTCACTCTTTCGTTGGACTTTCTTATAGCATTTTGCGCATACAACAGCGCAATATCATTATTACCTTGCATCATCGCCTTCTTGGTTTTGGCCTTCTCTTGTAATTCCTCCTTCGCAGCTTTCGACGCCTGTCTGTTAAGCTGTTTCGCCGTAAATTTAAGTTGAAACAACGATTGCTCTAACCCTGCCATTATAATGTCTATACTTCTTTATATTCTTTGATTCTCCGGCCAAATGATCTCCCTATTAGCTTAGTCTTATCAACAACTGAGAATACAAAAATCTTGCCATGGTCATATCGATCACGTGTCTCGTCTTACGTCTACAAGATTAACCATAAAATGGATGGATTGATTACCTATGTAATGTGTATCTAGTCGAGATCTCCTGAGAACTCTGGCATGTCCGTGTCTTCATCGGAACGAGGAGCAGAGTTACCTCTTTGCTGGCCGTTATTCTCGGCAGCGGCATTGTCGGATCTTGAATTTTGGTCAGTGTTCAAGTCTTGGGATCCAATAACAATATGGCCTTCACCGCTCTGGTTATTGAATGACTGGGAGAGGATGTTTCCAATACTGCCAGCCATGTTCTCAGGCATTATTCCTCGTAAAACATCACGCACGACGTTTCTGCCGGCCATTGGCGACTGGTTGCGAGGTTCGCTGGCGTTGGTGGAAGTGCCCGAGCCCGATCCCGTACCGGCTGGTTCGCTAGGGTTGCGGTTGACGTTATTATCGTTACCTGGCCTATTCTCAGGACCGGGGGTATTATCGGTTGGGATATCAATAGAAATCAGGCCAGTTCCTTCAAACATGTCCCCGAAATCATTTAGGAAACCACGCATCCCCGACGCAGCATTGCGTGGACCCTGTGGTCTTGTAGCATTCGTACCAGCCTGGCCATTCGCTGCGTCACGGTTTCTAGTGACCCTTTCGAAAGAGGTGATAGGGGTTGCTGGGAGCGTGATTGCGGACGCTTCGATACCGCTATTGGCAAGCATGTTTTGAGCCACATCTTGGTTGAGAATACTAGGTCTTGTACGGTTGAGCCTTTCTGCGGTAGGTCTGAAGGCAGAATCTTCCGCACTTGCCGAGTATGTGAAATATTGCATATCCTCGTTAGATGCCGATGCTCTCAATTTAGCTAGAATAGAGCGCACGTTACTGACAGTAGACTTGATCTCTAGCGTAGGCTCCCTTTGTTGGTAAGCACGCTTTTCTGTAAGAATAATCGCTTGGATTAATCTTTCCACAAATTGCGGCAAAATAGTTGCAAGCTTATTCTCTTGATATTCAACTACGAAAGCTTTGTTTTCATCTAACGGGAAATTCTCCGGTAAGATCTCACCTATTGCAGATTTCAATGACATCAAGTAACATTTTAAAGCAACCAAACTTGTGCCCATATAGAGATGACAATAACCCAATTGAACCCAGGCAGCAGTGAATGTTCTATCGTAGTTGACTGCCTCATTTAAGTCTGTTATAGCTTCAGGGAAACAATTGAGCCCAATGTATGCTATGGCTCTGTTAGTCAAGAGTTGGGGAATGTTATTGGCAGTTGATAAGGAACACAAATTAATGGCATTTGTATAAGTTTGAATAGACTGCGCATATGACAGGCTAGACATAAGGTTGTTACCTTGTTCTCTGAGGGTATTGATCAACTTAATGTTTGTCTCTTTATTTACTAGGTCGGAAGATGTCATTTCAAGGTAAGTTATCACCATATGTTTGAACCCTTCATAAAAGTCTTGTAGTGATAATGACGGGTACGTACCATCTCTTAACTCATTTACCACACCATCAATCTTTATGATCGAGCTTTCAGGTAGTTGTAATACACCAGACAAGTTTGATACTAGACCGCTAAGGTATTCAGCAACATAAAGCGTGGTAATATCAGAATCTTCTAAAGACGAGCCCCCATTCCATAAGCTGTTCTTGTGAATCTTCAAGGTATTCCTCAATAGCACTTCAAACTTCAATCCCAATTCCGATTCACGCTCCGCAACAAGCCAGAAAGGTACCCTGTCCTTACTCGTATCACGCTCTATCTTTTCAATGATCTCTTTGGTTTTCAACTTACTAGGTATGTCAAACGAGCTCAGCTTAGGTCCCAAAAGTAAATCTTCAAAGTTATATGCCAAAGAATTAGCGAAGCTTCCATTCGTTCTGTTCGCCTTAATATCTTCTTCTCTATAATGCATCAATATCTTCTTGAATATAACCTGGTTCACATGCTGAATATAATATACGACATCTTGGGCCTTGATATTAGCCTCGGTTGGATCGCCTTGTGAGACTTGTTGGTATAACTTGGATTCAACGCTAACCAAATGCTGTTTCATGGCTAGAGCGAATGCATAGTTAAATGCCGACTCATTTGATCGAGAATATATAGGTTGCATTATCTTTTATTCTCTATATTCAAGAAAAAGTGGTTATTGCTAAGTCAACCTTCTAAAATCGATTTGTCGCCCTCAGTGCGATCTTAGGTCGATCTCACCAAGTACGAAATAGAGAAAGAAAGAACAGCTAAAGTACTATAGATACATTAAGGACTAATAAAGGAATAATGGCATATAAAGAATCAGTAACCCCCAAATCATTGCTTACACCAGAAAATTGTCACTCGTCATCTCGTATACGGGCTTTTCTTCGTCTCTCTAGAATAGCTACAGATGATACTATCAGACAACATTTGAACGAGGTTAAATCTAGTAAAGAATGTGACAATTACTTCGAATCAAAAATAGTACCTCAGTGGGAGGCCAGAGCATCGATAATTCAGTACTGTAACGATTATGCCATCCATTTGAGACAAGAAACAACCAAAGGCAATACGGTGATGCAGAGCAGCAAGCAAGATCTCGAATCATTTGACCTCCGGGTTGATCCTTATGCAGTGAAGAAATACAATCAGCAATTGGAAGGGCAATACTCGCAGTGTAATTCAATTGACAACTGGGTGAAGAATGAGAGGGTGGTAGAAGATATTATACGGGAACAGACGGTTGATGTGCTCAATGATAAATGTTATTACCAAGACTGGATAGAGGAATTTAAGAAATTAAAAAATTTAGCTTGAATATATTCGAAATAGCGTTATATATGTATATGTATGTAAATAGTTGCACTTGATAAACATTAGTGTAAATTAAAGAAACATGTAATTGCTTTATTTGGTACATTTTCAATATATGTCATTGCATGCAAAGAAAAAAAACTGGATTAAACTAATAATACATATGTGGAAAGTAGCGTAAAGATTGTAATAATACGGGGTTACTTGTGGGCCGCGGCAGCGGCAGCATAAGCCAATTTACTGGCATTCTTAGGCACACTTGAAGAAGTCTCTGACCTTGTACTACTCGAGCTAGGTACCTTTTGTTTTGGCTTCTTGCCTGGTACTTTCTGCGTTTGTTTCGGAGCGTTTTTGGTTTTACCATTCCTGTTGGATGTTTTATTAGTATCTACCATTTCCTTAGCCATGAGAAGGCAATCAATCCACCCGTAATTTTTACCGAGTTTGATTTCGTGTCCATCTTTATCGAGAACCTTTACAGATTCCTTGATTAAAGGAGAGTTCATATCGCTGACTCTTTTAAGGAATATCAAATCACCCTTCTCTCTTATTAACTCCAAAATAAGATAGCCATATACCTCTTGTCCTTCTTCAATACTTCCATCTTCATCTTCAACGCTGATACTTTCGAATTCGTAGTCATACATCAGATAATCTCCACCTTGATTTGCTTTCAAATCAACCATCATCACATTAAGAGAGCCATCAATAAAAAATACTCGAGCTTGGTTTGTTATCACCGTAATGACAGGTACTGATGTCCTCTCTAAGGTGTTGTTGAATCTGGTGATCAAATCATCAATCATGGAATCATCTAACAGCTGAGAAGTGTCTCTATTTACTTCTTTATTACTTAAAGTCAGTCTCAAGATGACATCCATCTTTAAAATTTTCTCAGTAGGTTCAAGTAAGCCATGAATTTCCCTGAACTTTATACTTTGATCAGTGTATGTCTCACTAGGCTTCTCATTAGTAGTTGAGGAATTGCCATTCATTTTTGATGGTGGTTCTCTTGTACTACTGGTCTTTTTCACAAATTTAGTTGAATCTTGTTGAGGTGATCTAGGCCTTGATACGGGGGGTGATGGACGTTGGAAGCTGTTGCGTTCTACAGGCGAATTTCTGTTCATCTGAGGTATTGTTGGAGAAGTATTGTTTCTCTGAGAAACGTTTGCAGCAGCAGCAGCAGCTGCATATGATGGTTGGATCACTTGAGGAGTAGTCTGCTGTTGCTGTTGTTGTTGTTGCTGGTTTGGCGCTTGGGCGAATTGTTGGCCTTGCTGTGCTGAAGGTCCTGGCTGCGAGTTCGATTTATTATAAAATTGAGTTGATCCTGTCGAATATTGTCTATTATGAAAATTTCTTGCTTGCTGCGAACTAGCTATACCAGCAAATGCAGTGTTAGAACGTAAATTTGCACGTTGACCTTTATTTGCGTCCGGTGATGGGTTAGGCTTAGGAAATCCATGTTCAGCTTCTGGAGTTCTAGGAGTGTTTGCCATATTTAGTCTCGCGATATTGTTCATCCCATTATTCATCTGTGGAACGACGGGGGCACTATTTTGACGTTGCTTCTGCATGGGACGTTGACTGAATTGACCCGATGCAGGTGACTTATAATTGTTTGTTAATGGAGGAGTCAATGGAACTTCCGCTGAAGCACTTGTGGGAGGCATAAAATTCTTCTTTATTTTTGTTGCCGGCTGATAAGTCTTTGATCCCACAGATGGGATCAAATTCAAGTCCAACTGTTGAATCTGTGAATGTAGTTGCTGGTGTGAAGAGGATTTGTTCATATTTCTATTCGATCCAGTCTTCATAGCTGGTATATACGGGGATGCCGAAGGGGTTGGCAACGAACTGCTTGTTCCATTCTCCGAGTTGTAAGGCTCGATTCTTGGAACTTTACGTCCCCAAATATAAGTCTGGTCCGCCCAATGTATATCACTGAACCATCTACTAGCCATAATTTGGGGGATTGTAAGTCTTTGCAGGGGTTCAGCTACTAACAATTGGTCGATAATAGTTACAACATCTGGTGGGACTGCATTAGGACGATATTTGTATTCAACGTTGATAATCTTTTCAAATGTCAAATATTCAGTAGAGCCTTTAAATGGTGGATTACCATGGAAAAATTGGTACAAGATGCAACCGAGTGCCCATACGTCGGATTCGATCCCACACAAATTATGCTTTAATAATTCAGGAGATACATATTCCGCAGTTCCCACAAAGGAACCCCTGCGGTCGTGGTCATGGTGGCCGTTGTTGGATTCTTGGTTTATGCCCTTATAATCGATTTTCTCGCCTGATTCGTCAGAAGTGTTACCAAGGAGCTTTGCAGCCCCGAAATCAGTAATCTTCAAGTTGAAATCATGGCCCACCAAGATATTTTCCGGCTTCAAATCTCTGTGAATTACTCCCTTCAGGTGAATGAAGCTCACTGCATCCAATATCTGGCTCATATAGAACTTCAGGACCGACTCTGACAAGGATCCAAATTTTCGGATAATGGAGAGTAACTCTCCGTATTCTGCAAAGTCCAACACAAAAAAGAGACTGCTTTCATCCTGGAAGGTATAATACAACTGTACGATCCCCGGGTGCTGCTGTCCCAACCTATGTAACGTAGTTTTCTCGATATTCACATATTTGATCTTATCTTCCTTAACAACATGTCTCTTCGAAAGCACCTTGATAGCGTATGTTTTGTTGCTATGAACATCAAGTGCAGAAAACACCGTAGAGTACGATCCTTCCCCAATCCGGGTTCCAAATTGATAATCTTTAACTGTTTTTTTTTTGAGTACGGGTCCATTACCATTTGGTTGGTGGCTACCTATTGGTCCCGACATAGCCAGTTTTGAAATATTAAGATCAACACTGAACGAGCTAAAAAGATATTAACGACTGCTGTTAAGCAATATGATACTACTGATTCAACTGACTCAAAATATGCTCCGAAATAGCTAAACTGTTTTGTCGAAATACCACTTCTCTTTACTATACTACTGCTTTGCCTACGAGTGGCTCGCGTATGTTGACATTCCAAAAGTGGATTTGTGTCACCTCAGAATCAAAGACAATACTACGATAATTCCAAGCCATGTCATCAGACTGTGCATGTTAAAAATGTCTGTTTTTAGTTAGAATAACATAATAGATAGCCAAGACGACAGGGAAAGCGTTAATTACAATGTAGTTTGTAGCTACCTTCTGAATGTAGATACGAGCGAATTTTGTCCTTTACAATAATTGGTGCTGGCATGGTTGGACCTTGTCCGAGTCGTAAGATGAAATAAGAGATGGTGTCCATCGTCCTGGAAATACAAATGAGAAATTGTGATTAAACACATTGACCGGTAGAAAGGTAGTTGGGAGGGCACAGGAGGGTTCACTGGAATCAAAGGTAGATTGAATCATCGTTCTATGTGCAGTCCATATGATTAAACAGATTTTCCAGATGGCAGAAGACCGGGTGTAGTATAGTTTATAGGTGTTTATGGACATTTATATAAGGGAAAGATGAGAGTTACAAGTCTGCGATTACTACAAGGAGGGCTGTTAGTGCTGCGGGTGCTAAAAAGAAGACTAAATAATGCGAGTCGGACGAAGAAGGGGTGGTTTTCCACTCGTACGCTAGCCGATTCGAACGAGCACTTGAGACGAGTGTTTGACGACCAAGCATACTTTGATAATTTCACGAAAAGTGGAGCTCCTGAAGGAGCTATGAACTCGTTATTCGGGGGAAACGGAGTTGGGCTTTTTAGGAACAGAGCCTTGATTTCGCCCCAGGGGCTAGTTGATTTTTCAGAAGAGTCTCTTGAGAGGGCAAAGATGTTGGTTTCCAATATGATGGCTGAAGTGAAGACTAGCGAGCAAGGACGTTTAGAGTACATAAAGAAGCTTGACCAGTTGAGTGATGTATTATGTCGTGTTATTGATGTAGCCGAATTCATTCGGGTATCCCACCCGAGCCAGAAGTGGGTGGATGCAGCACAGAGGACCCACGAAATCATGTTTGAATACATGAACCAGTTGAACACTAATGTGGAATTATACGAGAGTTTGAGAGATTTGTTGATAGACCCTGCTATAACTACAAAGTTAAGCAAAGAAGAAATCGAGGTTGGAGAATACTTGAGACAGGATTTTGAACGGTCTGGTATCCATATGGATCCAAACACTAGAAATAATTTTGTTGCAATTACTCAAGAAATTTCTCTTTTGGGATCTCATTTTAATAACGATATTCACAGTTTAGAAAGCTATTGGTGTAATATTTCCAGGTCTGAATTTGATAAAATAAGCGATACGGTTGTCAAGAGCGAAATTTACGGATATCAGTCGAGCTCTCCTGCGAGCCAAAACAAGGATTCTGGAAATATATATATACCGTTGGCCGGTCATATTCCCTACACAATTCTTTCAAAATGTGAGGTTGAGTCAGTAAGAAGAAAAGTATGGATATCTTTGCACAACTCTCCTAAAGAGCAAATTGATACATTAAATGCATTCGTGAAATACCGTGCCTTACTAGCCAAAATGTTGGGCTATAAATCATTTGCACATTACCAGTTAGAACATAAAATGGCCAAAAACCCAGAGAATGTGCTAACTTTACTTAGGAATTTGCAACAAGGATTGATCAGTAAGGAATACGGTGTTTGCGAAGAAGTTAAAAAATTGCATTCATTCAAAAATGGAGACGATGCTGTGATGACTGACGAAGAAATATTAGAGGATGTCAAACCCTGGGATCGTGAATACTTATTAGCACAATTGCAATCTCAGACTTTGAAAGATGAGGAGCCATTGGAAGACATATCAGAGTATTTTTCAGTTGGAACCATTGTTTCTGGATTATCTAAATTGTTTTATAGTATTTACAATGTCAATTTGATCCCAGAAGCAACGTTAAAGGGGGAAACATGGGATTCAAATCAAGTTCGGAAATTAAATGTTTTTGATGTGACATCTAATAAAAAGCTTGGCTATTTGTATTTAGATTTTTGGTCCCCTAAAGTCTTACCATCGCATTTTACTATTGTTTGCCTGAGAAAGTTGAACACTGATATCGGTAGCGAGTCGAGGGATGAAATGAGAGAAATGGTTCAATTGGATGAAAATGAACAACACCAATTGCCGGTGATTTCGTTGGTATGTAATCTTCTGAAACCACAAGGGACTGGAGTTGGTAGGTTCACCGGAATGGATAGTCGTAAGCCAACTTTACTATCCTTGGACCAAGTCGATACTATCTTCCATGAAATGGGACATGCAATGCATTCTATGATTGGTAAGACGGATTTGCATAACTTGTCAGGAACTAGGTGTGTCACAGACTTTGTTGAGTTGCCATCGGTGCTCATGGAATCATTCAGTAAAGATCCCCGTGTATTATGCAAGATCGCAAAACATTATCGTACGAAGGAACCCTTATCCAAGGAAACCTTGGCTAAACATCAATCCCATAGAGTCTTACTAGAGGAAAGTGAAACCTTCATGCAATCTAAAATGGCAATGTTAGATCAAGTCTTACATAACGAGGATATCATAAATTGTGGTATTAAGGATTTTGATTCGACTGCCGTATATCATCATTTGGAGAGCCAATTGAAGGTATTTGCTGATAAATGGTCTACATGGCACGGAAAATTTCCTCATTTGTTTTCTTACGGAGCAGTATACTACTCATATCTTTTAGATAGAGCAATTGCAGAGAAGATTTGGCATGGTCTTTTCAAGGATGATCCTTGGAGTCGTGAAGCAGGTCAAAAGTATAAGGATAGTATTCTTAAATGGGGTGGCACAAGAGATCCATGGGTCTGTTTGGCCGATGCCCTAGGTGATGAAAGATTAGGCAAAGGTGATTCAAAGGCCATGGAGATAATAGGCCAAAAAGTATAGTTTTGTATTTATTTATTTATTTATTCTGTACATATATTAATAATTGACATATATAAATGCGAGCTCATTGTAAAATCCGTTTGTTTACATTTCGAAATTATTTACATTCTGTTATCTACAGTTTTTTTTTCAGCGGCAGAAGGCGTAATATATACTGAATGATGTCTACCTCAAACGATAAAGAAAACCCCGGTACGGGTCCCAGTGATAAATACGATGCTAGTTGTGAATATTCGCCCAATGCCTCAAAAAAAGCGTTGAAACCAATATCGCCAAATAAAGGACCAAACTCCTATGTTGGCAAATTGAATTTCTTGCAAGGTGATAATATAGACAGCCATTTCACCAATATTCATAGTTCACACCAGCAACTTCATCAGGTGTTGCATAACTTGGAAGTGCAGACGACACAAACAGGTATCGACTTAGGGCAATTATGTGATAGGCTGAAGAACAACAATCAATATTTGAATAAATTGCTAGAGAACATAACAAATTACTCGAACGAGGTTATCACAGAAGGAAATGCTACAAAAAATGATATTACGAACATAATAAGTAGACTAGACCTATTCAATGAAGAGCTCAAGAAAATCAGAACATCAGACGATTCAAAAAATTTAACTGATAATATAAGAGAGATTGTCCGTGTAGAAATGGGCAAGAATACTCCTTCATCTCAACAAGACATATTACATAAAGTAAAGGAAGCGGTGTCTGATTGTTTGGAAGGGATTCCAGTCAACAACGACTTCAAAGCATTAGCTAAATCAATCAATGAATCACATACGACAAATGACCAAAGGCATGAAAAGCTACTTAATGAAGTATTACTTATTCAACAGAGAGTTCCTGAAAGCGATCTTGTTAGGCAGATAGTAGACCCAATTGTTGCAGAGCTTAAATCTGTTTCATTGGATAGCAATTCTCTCAAGTTATTGGGTGACATACTTGACATTTTAAACAGAGAAAAGGAAACGAATAAAGCGACAGAGCTGTTTCAGACTACGTCCACAGAGAAGCTTGAAAATATCACCAAGGAATTATCTACTCATAACGAATCAAAGCAGGCTATAAATGACTTAGTTCGCCGTTTAGATGATTTACATCAAGAGACGCAAACTCAAAATAATGATATTTTATTACAACTCTCAACCGGAGCAGTACAGAGTAATGAATTATCTAATCTTCAAACTTCCATGATTGATGTTAAGAAAGCCTTGGAATCGAAAGATGCTCAAATTTCCAAATTAACAAAGCTTGTTGAAAATCAATCTACTTTGATCAATGATTTAGCATCTAAATCCGAAAAGTTATACACGAAGCAAAATCTAGAGAAGAGCATAACTAACCTCGAACACAAATACGATTTGTTATGTAAAAACTACGAACAAAAATTTAATGATCTTAAATTGGTTCAAAGTGAATTTAAGGAACTAGCTGAGAATATACAAAATATAAATACAGATACGGCTAAATCAACAGATATGAATAAGCCTGATAAAATACTCAAATTACAAAAGATTCGTCAATTACACAACTCGAAGATGAGTGAGATTCAAGAACATAATCAGCCAAACAATTTGAAGACAAATAAAAGAATAATGAGTACCCCAATAACACATAAGCTGCGTGGTTCGAACCAAATATTTGACCAAATTAATGAATATAATGAATCTCTGAATAATTCAGAAGAAGAATTTTAGAATTCGGTATATACAAAGATTATTTACATAATATACAATTATTAGCTTTCTTCTAATTTTGATAAATTCTCTCTTTATCATCCATATATGGCCTTAAGACCTTTGGAATAATAATCGATTCAGTGGCTGGATCATAAAATTGCTCCATTATTGCAACAATTACTCTAGGTATGGCAACGCAAGTTCCATTTAATGTGTGAATGTATTTTAATTTATTTTCATCTTTGCCATCCTCATATCTAATACCTAATCTCCTCGACTGATAATCGCTACAATTGGAACAGCTTGTTAATTCACCCCAGCCTTCTCTCCCAGGCATCCAAGCTTCACAATCAAACTTCTTCAAGGCCGGTGCTCCAAGATCCGAACTTGGCATATTTATCATTTTTGCACTTAAACCTAAGTCTTCAATTATGCTAATTTGTAAGTTTTTAAGGTCTTCTAATTCTTGTGCAGCCTTGTCAGGGGTTGTAAAATGGAATAACTCAACCTTTGTAAATTCGTGAACTCTGTATAACCCTTTAGTATCCGACCCACGAGCTCCAGCCTCTGCTCTATATGATCTGGAGATACCTACATACTTTATAGGGTAATTCTGTGATGAAGGAAACGTCGAGGACGAATGGTAAGCACCTAATGGGATTTCCGCAGTACCTATTAAAGATAAGTCATCATTGGTTAATTGATAGACCTGTTGTTCTCCGTTTTGGTCGTTAGGTTTGAAACCACATGCACTGATAATTTCATTCTTCACAATTGAAGGAGGTATAATCATAGTATATCCATTTACACGAGCTTTTGAAAGACCATACTGAATCAATGCTTGCTCTAATAAAGCACCATCTCCAACGAGATAGTACCACGAGGACCCAGAGATTCTTGCGGCGATATTAAAATTCATAATATTTAATTTTTCACCAATAGTCTTATGGTCAAATTTAGATGTGGGCATGGAGTTTACTGCGTCTTGTTCCGATGCACAATTAATAAACTTCACTATATCCCCCTGCAATGTATCTTTAGGTACTGTTGTATCGAGTAAGTTTGGAAGAGACTCAGCATATCTGTGTATTTTTTGCGATAATTCGTCTCTTTCAGCTTCCAATGTTTTCAACTCACTTTTTGCTTTAGCTAATTCTTCCTTAACCTCTATAGGTGCTTTGTTCTTTAGTTCCTTCATAACCTCACTTAATTTTGACCTCTCATGCTTTTTAGTATTGATTCTATTAGTTAGTTCAATTTCAATTGGTCTATTGGTGACTACATATTCAAGACTTTGAATCAACTCTGGAGTTTTTCTTCGAATTATTGCATCTTTATATTTTTCGCTATTATTTATAATATTCTTCAAATCAAAGTTTGGTTTCCTAAGGACAGTTGTGTTTTTGAATGAGCTTGAGTATCTACGGAAAGATACATTTAAGGGTCTATGACGTAGCATTAAAGTATATGATGAACAAAATCCAAGATCCAAGTCGATATGATCGAATTTTTCATCGCTGCGAATTAAGCTATAAAATTGTTAGAGCATCGTTGGTTAATAGAATAATTTACATCAATTACAATTCAGTTACTTTACTTGTTCATTTCAAAACGTTAATAATATACAATACAAAGAACTATGTAGAGTGTTCTATCTCTATAATAATCTTACTATTAATTAATGCAGGGATTCAACCTTTATTTGAAAAGGAAATCTATAACTCTCGCATAGAAAGGACCTCTTTTCAATTGATCTTGATATTCTTGCTTTTCCAAGTTCAATACTTCTTCATCAAATATAACTCTATCGGCATTAATATCGACGTCGCTGGTCTTAATGTACAACTTCCAATTTCTAGTCCAAAGTTTATGACCAACATAGAAAAAGATTAAAACACAAGCACCAAGATAATTCTCGAAGAAGTTTTGGGCGTCTGGGGTACTAGATCCAACAGGGAACAACGCAATGTAGAATTGCGCAATTAAAATCAACCAATGCCATACAATTGCGTAAACCGAACCCCATACACCCGTAGACGCAACATAACCTAACGAATCAAGTGAGATACCGTTATGCTTCAAGACTTGTCTAAATCTAACATGGGATACAACAATGATATTCCAAGTGAAGATTTGCGATAAACCAGAGATAGATAACAACCAGGTGAAAACTTCTTCTTCTTTTTTGTAGGCAGCTATGAATGAGAATAAACCAACAATAGAACAAACAACTAATGCTCTTAAAGGTCTACCAGCCTTGTCAATATAGTTGAAATAACTTGGCGCAAAACCTTGTTCAGCTAAGGACTGTAAAGTTCTTGAGGACGAGTACAAAGCGGATGATGCAACAGAAGTGACGGACAACAAAATGACGGCATTAATAATATCTGGAGCAACTTTAACACTGTGTAATTCAGCAGCAAGTACAAATGGAGAAGCATGGTTAGCACCACCAGCAGAACCCATTAATTTGTCTGAAGTGTATGGAACCATAAGACCAACCATTGTTAACGAACCCAAGAATAAGATTAAAATTCTCCAGAAAATTAACTTACAGGCAGCAGGGATAGCCTTTCTAGGGTTAGGCTGTTCAGCCGCAGATAAAGCAACGAATTCAGATTGACCCAACGAAAAGGCACCAGTCACGAAAACATTACACAACCCCTTGAAGTTGGTATAGTACCCAGGATTGTGCCAATATCTACCACCAATAAAACCAACAGGCCCACCACCACAATTGACGATAATAGCCATGAGAATGAAACCACAAATCATACATAACTTGATACTTCCGAAAACGAACTCACCTTCACCATATCCCTTGGAACCAACAAAGTTGATGAGTAAAATGACCACAAAGAAAATTGACACCCAGATATCAGGGTTGTATTTTGTGTTCTGATCCCAGTACTGAATGGTCATGGCAGCAGTGACTAATTCCACAGCAATAACTGACAACCATTGAATACAGTAATTCCAAGTAACCGCAAATGCAATGGATTCATCGAGGAACTTACGAGGATAGTTATTGTACCCACCAGAAAGACTACTGTAATTCACAGCCAACTCCCCGGCCGCTTGTAAAGTAGGATATAAGAACGACCCAACGATGGCGTAACCAACTATCAAAAATAATGGACCAGAAACATGCAATACCTTACCTGAACCCACAAGCAACCCGGTACCAACACCAGTAACAAGGGCCATAAGTGTTAAGTGTCTCTTACTGATCCCTTTTTGCAATTTTTTACCTTCATCACCATGCGAAACTTCTTGTCTCTTAAACGAATCTTTAAAGCGATCCCATTTACCCATGTCATTATTGTTAGCAGGTGTTTCGGAGTCCGATACTGAACCGGAAAAATCTCCTCTGAGCTCAGAAACCACTGGCTTCATTTCTAAATCTTTTGCTGACATTGGAAAACTGTTAATAATAACTGCAACAACTAATCCTCTATATTTGTAATAGTATCAAAAAAAAATTATATCTTGTCGATATTAGGTTAATAATTTTTCAATGAGATTGAAGAATAAATGTTATGCTAATGCTAGAGAACAGTTTGGTCGAAACAATAAAATCTTTACGTCAGATCTTGAACAAAGGGTATCCAGGAATATATATATGTAATTATGCTCCGCTTTGGCAAAGTAGGCTTACCACAAAAGATTATAGAAACTCTCGCTATGAATGGTAGATTCCTTCATAGATAGGCTGCTTGAATTTCTTACTCATCTTTCACGGCAAAATTTCTTCAACTGTCGCGGAAAAAATTTCTTTTACTTGACATGCATCAACGCCGCATATAATCATAGATTAGAAGAGAATTTTAATGCTAAGTCCTATTGTACGTAACATCACGGAAGAGATTTCACCGGGTACTTTTTTGGGTCCAATAGTTCGGCCCGGAGAGCTATATACGAAATTCTCCTGAAGCCAGACCATTTCAATGCTATAATGTCTGATGAAGTTAGTGATGGTGTTTTCCTATACTGTGTTTGGATGTAAATGTCTCCAAGCGCATAGGGCAATTGCTCGCCTATTGCTCGCCTAGTTGCATAAGAGGCATTTTTTTGGCCCGCAGCACGATATCAAGCGTTGGTACGTGACCCCGATAAAAGAAAGGAATGGGAACGAATTCTATGTCGCGATTACATAAAGGATTTAGACCGATACACCAATAGTGTATCATACATCTGCATCGTGTATTTAGCGAAAACCAAATAGAGGTGATAGCGATTAAAGTCCATCTTAGAGCAATATATAGAGCTCGAATTTTTACGCTATGTAGTGGCAATTTACTAGAACATTAACCAATACAGTTATTGGAATGATAGATAATACATATTTTAGAAGTAGTACTCGTGTAGTTTTTGACATATTATTATAAAGCAATAAGTGGAGAACAATAGATTTCTAGAAATATAAAGCGCCCTGCAAGTATATATGGAGAGGGCACTCGGATCGAGGGGAAATGACACCCTAGAACCCAAGTTTGTTCTTGATGGCTGCATTGAATACAGTCTTTTTCAGGCTCGCGAGCGAGTCGTTCATGGTTTCACTCATGTTGTTGGCATAGCCGTTCATGGTTTCTTCCATCGATTCGACTCCGGATTGCAAGTTTTTCATGAGTCCCCCGGCACCCATCCCATATCCGTACCCTGGGCCTGTTGCCCTACGGACGGGGTCTTTGTAGTCCTTTTCCGGTTTATCACTCAGATACCCCTGAAACCCATACCCAGCATTTGGATTCGCCTCGGGGCTAATATTGTGAGCTAACTCACTTTCGATGTTTTTGGTGGATCGTCTATTAGGCCCTGCAATCAACCCGATTAAGTCCTCGTTACTAATATACCTTGTTTGCCCCTTAGCCCATTGTATGGCTCCGGCTGCAGGTCTGGGGGGTATTATAGCGTTTTCATTAAACAATAAGTCTGTAGCGTGGGGTTCCTTCAGTTTCTTCTCTTTCGACTCGGAAATATACGCAGAGAGGTTTATTCCCTCAGTAGGACCAAGTCGGACGAACATTTCCCCTGTAATCAAGATGTCAGATTGCGAAGATATTGGTGATTCTAAAGCATTTTTAAGCTTATTATAGATCTCCTTGGGGATTTTAACGTCTGCAATATCATTCAATGATGGAATTGAAGAAAATTTAATGAAACCCAGCTTTACAAGAGATGCTAGAACAATTCCCTTATCTTTAACCTTGATAACACCGCAGGCAAGGCAAGATTCGTCGACGACCTTGTGTGATAATTTTGTTTTAGGCAATTGCAATACTCTGATATCTCTATTGGACGTTGTAATAATCATTCCTGGTATAACTATACCATGGCTAAGCTTTTGGAACATCTCCATATTAGCCACAGCACTTTCGCCATTGGAGGAGTTTATAGGAATAAGCTTGTCAAGCTTTGAATCAGCTGCATCTTCACCTCCGAGAACTCTGTAATTAAGATTAGTGGTCTTATTCATGAAAACAACTTCAAAACCACCGTTTCCTTGTGGAATAATCTTAAATACCATTAAATTTCCTCCACCGTTGGTACCACATAATAGGATTACAGAGGAATATCCATCTTGGCCATATTCCATGATGGCAAACTCCATAGTGGTAATGTAGCAATTACTTTCTGTTGTTATTAAGTGTTTCTTAATTGAATCAATGTTGTAAATAATTGCAGGCCCACGAGATATATCACAGACTACCATTTTACCAGATTTATACCCGATTGCGGCAAATCCAATATTGCTCATCTTTAAACATGATATTTGGTCTTGATTATCTAACTTAAGTAAAGATACAGGCAAGAAGTTACTAGACCTGGCGAACGTACCAACCACACGATCCTTTATATTATAAATTTTTGCATCAGAATTACTATGTTGCACCTGACAGTTATGATAATCAATACCACTGCTACTTCCTTTATTAGGAGGAATATTGACTTTTCCAAATTTACAAATCACCACATCACCATTTCCCATACCTACTGCCATCTCCTTATTCTGTAACCCAAGCGAAACAGAAACAATATCTATACAATTAGGATCGCCATTATCATATAACGTATCTCTCAAACTGATCTGTATTAAATTATCTTCTTGGTATTCCCCCTTGGATATATCTTTCAATCTTATTATCCCACCTTCATGACCGGTTATCAAAATATTACGAGAGTTATCATCATAACCAGTAGGTCTTGGGGCGTTCCTTTGACTGACAGGAGCTCCTCCCTTTAGCAACAGGAAATTACTGGCACCACCACCAGATGAAGCCTTGTTGCTCAAAATACTATACCAATCAATCCTCTTCACAGTAATAATGCTTGCATCTATGACCGGTGGTTGAATTAATGAAATAGATAACGGCAAAATCAATCCGCTCATATCAGAGGGAGGTTCTCCAGAATTGGAATATTCTGTAATATAAAGAGATCCATTGTTACTTAATAAGATCAAGTAAGAAGGATTATGGTTCCCGCCAAAGTAGGGCAGACTATCAATTGGCACAGGCAAAATCCTAGAAATATACTCCGGTTGTTCGTCAGCATTGCTATTTAAAGTAATAGGAATGATTCTTTGACCTGAGCTTGGTTGAGCGTAAAATTGACCTTGTTTCTCGTGCGACGTTAACGAATACTTCAATGTATAACCAAAATCCAAAATATGTATCAAATTCCCCTGATGCGAATCACCACCACATATAATCAATTGGGTCAATTCTGGATCTTGAGAACAAACCCATCTGACATTTTCAATTGGAGCAAAATTTAAAGGAGTTTCGATTGGTTCTCCGGGCCTGTGTAAATTAGTTTCAAAAAGATTTCTGGCTTCTAATAACGTACCATCATTACCATCCCAAAAGGCTAAGGTGTTATCCTTGTGCACCGTGACTACATGTAACCCATTTGGGTGGAAATGGGCCTCAAGAAGTGGAACTATAACCTCTTTTGATGAGCCAAATATTTTCTTTTTCCCTCCATTTGCAATATTCAAGGAGTGGGCGAACCCTTTAGCCTCTCTAGATATCTGATAAACCAACGAACTCTTAATTTCCCCTGCCGTCAAAGAATATATGATTGCACAGTGCGAATAGGCAATTAATATTGTACCTATATCTCTAGGGTGCCATTCGATTCCTAGCACCGGTGACATTTTTTGTTTCGGTAACAATTTTTTCTGCAAATTATCAATCCTAAATGGTGTATTTGCTAATCTATCAACATCGTAGAACATTACAGCCCCATTTGATAACCCTACAATTAAGAAATCAAGTGATGGGTCCAGATCAATTGATGTGATTGTCCCCGGCAGAAATGTTCCTAAAATAGTCTTGGAATGTAACGATAATACCGTAATTCCATTTCCCCCTGGCAGAATTCCAACTAAGTAAATACCCTTGATAAATCGAAGCTCCGTCATAGGACTCGAAGTGTTGAATTCAAACACAACCTCTACCGATTTTTGCCCATATACCCTCACATCATTATTCGTAGTTGCTACCGCCAATAACGATTGGGTTGGATCATACGCAACCGCTGTAATTGAATTTTTGGGAAGCCCAAACTGTTCGTTAATTGATACGTTTAAAGTCTTAGCGTTTAACGATTCCGGGGAAAGGTTTGAGATTCCTGAAGTTTTGATAATATTTGATACCGAGCTGAGCGATAGTGGCGCTCTCTTCAGCTTAAACTTCGAAAACATAGCACTATCTGATCGATTATTAAAGACCTTTCGATTCTTCAAAATATCAACAGTATAAGATCAGTGGCTAAGTATACATGTTTTGGTATTTGGACTCACGTGATGTTTGTAGAATTCACTTAAACACGTAATTGGTATTTGGATTCACCAACTTCTTTCTTTAATATTCTTTAATCAACATCTTAAATCTAGACAATGGTATGTATTATCAAGAGGAGAGAATACAGGTACAATTGATATGAACGCCAAACTAACATAGAATTAGTCCTGTGATAAATTAGTCGGACTTATGATGCTCGGTGTAGCTACTGCTGTATTTACTTATTATACCGCATGGGTGTTTGTTTTACCATTTGTTGATGATTCCAATGCATTACATTCATTCTTCTTACCTAGAGATTATGCTATTAAGTTGCCATTCTTGTTATTATTATTATCAGGATTGGGGGTATCTACCTTCATTGGAAAAGTCTTGATTAAGAATGCCGAGAAAGAAAGACAGAAGAAAAGTAAGAAAACCCAATAAATACGGAGTCGTAATTTCCGTTTGTATTCAAGTCAAGGAGAGTATTTTGTTTATGCAATACAGTGTTTGCAAGACTAGGAGCAAAATACTAACTAATCTAGGGAGGAGAAGTGACCCTGATCGTGATGAATTAAATAGGGCATTATTACAGTAGGCCAAATAATTAATACAATATATTACGTTTGAATATCTATGATTAGTATGTAATTAACTATGAGCGTATTATAAAATTGCCGGTCTTAGCCATATACTTAACCCCCTTATAAGGTTTGACTGTATCTCCCAAACCCTTAGCACTGACGATCTTTAAGGAATCAACCTTCATTCCGCTGGGAACACATCCCTTGTGACTATACGATAATTTCAAGTGAATGGGTTTGATAGCTTCCATTGCAAGCGGGGTAGATTCTTTGTCACTACCCAAATGAGACTTATCGTGTTCTTTTAGAGCACTAGCTAACTCCAGGGAGTCATAAGATCCATCTGAAACTATAGACCCATGGAGCATCGGCTGCGTGCCTGTAGATATATTGCGTATGTTCCATTCACCTTTACCGCTTCCTTTAAAGGAAAAATCACCATGTGTTATTCTGCTAGCTCTAATGTTGCTTACGTTTATGCTACTATTACCACTAGAATCATCAGCAGATGAAGTTTCACCTTCGTTTACATTATCGCAATGTATTTCTATGCATAAATTTTCAATTTTAGGTACTGATTTATTGCTGTTAATGAATAATCGGATTTCAAACTCATTCTGGTTAGTACCCAAACCATGCTGGTAGTCTATGTCGACAATACCGAGCATGCCCTTTTGGTCTCTTTTGTTTATTGTGTCCAAATCAATTTGATAGTTCATTAATGTAGAATTCCCATCAGGTGGAATAAACGATAAATTCCCTGGATCGTTGGTCCATTTATCCAATTCTATACATTCGTGGAAAGAAGGTAAATCCATTTTTAACCCTCCTTTATTTAATATCATTTGCAAGTAGGGAACCCCCGTCAAATGGGAAATAAAATTTATTTGACCATCGATTGTTCCGACTATCGGGACCAATTTGGACGATGCCTTTAAAGAGGTCGAATAAAATGCAGAATCAAAACCCTTTGATGAGCCTAACATGTTTGATTCCTTGCCGATATGTTTAGGCAAGGGTTTCAAGATCACGTTTATAGTCTCCACAACATCAACGTACATCTCGTTGTTAGTATACTTAACATTATCCCTTCTCCAAGGCACCGACGTCTGCTGCATGTTTGAAGAGAGTGATTCAGCCTTTCGAGTATTATGGGTTATGGATGATAAGGACTTGTTTGACACCGCACTAGCCAAGTCATTACTAGTACTCAACAACTTGGTAAACAAATTACTGAGCGGAATCAAATCCCTTAACCGATTGAAGTCTGTAACATTAGGAATTCCATCGTCAATCATCTCATTTACGAGTAATGTCAACGTATCAATATTTGCATCTATCTTCGTAACCGCTAACGGGCTTCCAAAATAATCTTCCATCACTTCAACCAAACGATTTATAAACACAAACGGCATTACAGGGTTTGGATCATTCTTGGAAGAGCACAACAAATATATTACAAGATTGGACATCTTCTCAAATGCAACAAAATACTCCGAATTGATTTCAACTAACCTCAGCTTTGATTGATCATATTCGTCCAATTTGATTAAGTTCTTCAAGGAATTAAATTTTGGACAAGATAAATTAATCAAGTACTCAAACACCAACGAATTCGTTGAATCTGCTATGTATACTGCCTCAAACATCTATAAGTTATATCAAAAATACCACCACTGTCAGAGAGTGTTGGAGATTAAGCGATTGAAATTTCTCATATATTCAATCTTTGTGTCACTTGACAAGAGGAATATATTTTGATCAACTACTGAATCATAGGTACACGGGTAAAAGATATATTAAGTATATATACCGAAAAGATTGATAAGGAGTAAATTATCAATATGTTATTTAAAAAAATTAAATAAAAAGTTAGAGTCGAGCCATTCAATTAAAATTAATTTGGAGTAAAAGAAAAGGATTCTTAAACGGGGGAGATTATAGCAGGAGTTTTAATTATTTCACAGTAGTATTTCCAACAGTTCATATCAAACACGTAGCTTCATAGCGTAAAAGTTAATTCATTATATACACACACATTTTCTTCGTGACTTTTAGCTTTAAAGTGAAGGTCTTTTGGAAATAGACAGACTTGTAAAAATATTAGAACCTGCAATTAGAAATTGAAGTCAGAACCTAATGGGTTCTTTCTTCAACAATAGAAGCTTGTTCCGTAGATGAAGTATTGACTTCATATTCGTCGATATCGACATCCAAGTCTCTTGCAACTCTTTCTTCGACATCTGGAATGTCAGCCATACCGTAGACAGCGATCATAACAACACCTAAGAAACCAGCAATACAAGAGAATACTAAGGCAACAATACCTCTAGCAGTGAAACCAGAAGGTAAGTAGGCGACTTGGACATTTTGACCAGTTAAATCTAAGTAGTCCTTAGAATTACCGGCAGCATTACCTTCATATGGCATGTCGAGCATTTCGCAATGTTTCTTGACGTCATCTTGCAACTTCTGTCTAGGATCAGCTTGGATGGCTAATGGCGCTTCGACCAAAACAATTGCTAAACCTTGGATTAAATGCCAATCAATGTGACAATGGAAGAACCAAACACCAGGGTTGTCAGCTTTGAACCTGAGAACCATGTACGATTGTGGTTCAACATAAACAGTGTCTCTCATCATTGGATATTCTGGAAACTCGACATCATCTTCTTCATCACCGTAAGTAACTGGATCATCGTCATCATCTACTGCACTACCTCTAGCAATTAATTGGAAAACATGACCATGTAAATGGAAAGGATGTCTACCGGTATCACCATTATTCAAAACAATATCAATGACATCGTTATCTTGTAAAACGTAAGTATGAGTATTACTACCATAAACTAACTCGTTTGTAGCATGTTCTCCGGAAGATAAAACGGTCATCAAAGGTGGAAGCTTTGGTTTAATATAAGTAAGGTTATTGAAGAAAGCATAATTGACACCATCACCCAAATTATCCATAGTAACATCAATGGTGATAGTCTGATCGGCATCGTCATACAACTTTTCTTTGCTCAATGGCTTTAAGTAGAAATCATCAAGGAAGTCATCGATACTGTCAACCTTATATTCCTTAGGCATGTCCTTGTCTTCGTTATACACCATGTAATTAGTTGAATTCAATTCCAACTCATCTGGAATAATATCCAACATGGTGTCATCAAACCTGGTCATCATAGCATAGTTCTTATCAGTGCTATTCTTAGTTTTAATCAAAACACCATAACGTTGAGCGACTGTGATATATAACATATCAGTCTTGTTCTTTTCGACATATATACCATCAATTTCAACCACCTCGAACTCATGATCTTCCATCCAAAGATATTGAGTGACGAAACCACCAATATTAACAATACGGACAAAATATGTCTTATTTGGTTCAACAACCCAAGAGTTATTTCTAGTTTCATTAAACAAAAGATTAGCTGGAATCGGTTCTGCACCAGTTGGATTGTATCTACTCATAAAGTCTTCGATCAAGTCGTCAGACTTTTCATGGTACCAATCGGAAAGCGACAAAACAACTTCTTCGTCAAAGTCAAATGGATAGTCATCGTCTTCAATAATGAATGGAGCTCTCATACCATCACCTAACTGACCCTTAGTATGCGAGTGATACCAGAATGTACCAACTTGGTCGGCAACAGTAAAGTTGTACAACATAGTTTCACCAGCTGGAATAGGACATTGTGTAACCATTTCAGGACCATCCATTTGGGAACTTCCGTTCTGGAAAAGCCCGTGGAAATGTAACGAAGTATTAGCAGTATCGAAACCATTAGTCAAGTACAAGTTAACCCTATCACCCTTATTAACCCTCAAAGTTGGAAGCGGCCATGTGTCATTGAAACCAATCACTTTACGCTCTTTGACACCATCTGGGTTAGCATCAACCCAACTGGTCTTGAAATACCAAGTATGAGTCTTAGCATTTACTAAACTTACAATAAATGAAATGAACAATAATTCACACAATTTCATCTTGCTTAGTATTATTCTTGTATAATCTATCTTTTTATTACCCCAAACAAATTATCAAAAGAATCAGCTAAAGAAGAAAAAAAAACCACTCAATATTGATTTGGATAATGAGCAAATTTATATCAATCAAAAAGCCTAGAAAATTTTGTTCCCTACAAATAATGCCTACTCAACATAGAGCCCAGATACATACTTTCTGTGCTCTGTACTGCGAATGCTTCAATAATCCCGAATGCTGCTTGTTATTGGATTAGATTTGATAACCACAATGCAGAATTTTTGATATGATGCACGGGTATACGAACCTCTACGTATGAAGTATGAATAATATGAAAAATTTTCTCCCTATATGCCTTATCATGCTAACGATTTGATTGATCTGATAAATTTAGGTATGCCGTTAACAGGAAAACTTATTGTTCGCCCGAACCGGAAAGATGATTTTGGCCAATCAAATTCTCTTCCTGTGACATGATGTACGAATATTTGGTACTAATACTACTCGTGCATTTGTGGACGCAATTCGCTGGAAGCCGTAACAAAACTGTGCGGTGTCAAAATCCCCCTACTTAAACATATGTAGCCAAGGAATCAGATAATGTAGAACTGGAACGGCCAACAGGTGCGTTGGCAAAATCTTCACTTGATATTGGACGAAGAATAGGTGAGCCATTCAGACCCGAAGGAATCGAAATAGGGCGTGCATACCATGAATAGTTAAGCCGTGGATAATAAAGCTATTGTTGAACGTGATAATTAAAAAATTTATCAAATACATGCATGGACTAATAAGCTATATAAGGTATAGAATACGAAGTACGGCAGGATAAATGGACCTAATTCAGAGGTTTAGTGAGGTGTACAAGAAACTGACTAACATCCTTACACCCGTTTCCAGCTAGAAGCTGGGAAGGACACGATCCAGAGCAAGAAGAACCAAACCTTTAGGCTAAGTGATTAGTGCTTTACAACAGTTGGTATTAGAGTATTAACTCCAGTAGTTTTTGCTTTTACTGTGAGCCTAGGTGAGCGATCTTTGGTAGTGTTTTGGTAGAGCCTTAAATAGTACATTAACTACGCTTATTACATTTCTCATGTTCAAATCACCCAAGATATAGAGGCAACTGATAACTGATATTTCTTTACAGTGCATATACATATGGCTCTATCAAGAATAACATACTTAACTTGGTTCATTAACAAAATGGTTCATTAACAAAATATGGAACCATTTCTGGAACCGTGGTTTGTGCACTACTGGTGATCATCATCTTCTATTTCGAAACAACAATATATGGACAACGTACGTTCTTCTACTATAGACACGTTGGTCAGACGTAACACGGTATCTTCGATACGTAAACATACAAGGCGAGTTAAATAAAATAACCAAGCCATTCGTACAATACATTTTATGCTTTTGAAATTTCTTCGAGAAGTGATCTTCTAATCTAAATGCTAGTTGTCCCGCAAAGACTATTTAGCGTTTCCAGGGTTGTTAAAAACTCATCGTCGTCTGGGTTCCCCGGTTTCAACTTTAATTTAAATCAACTTTTGAATTCAAATCTCAAATTTTTGCCAAATATTAGAAAGAAATCAATAGTGCATGACGAGACGGCTGCTATCGACACGCCAAAGAAGTTGAGGATTATTGAAAATCGCTACAAAAGGTCAACACATCCTACTTCTGTGCCTTTGAATAAGCTATTCTCAAACAACTTTCCTTTGTCAATAAGTGATTCTATCGACGATTATGCATACAGACGTAATCCATTAAAATTCCAGCATGACTTATTATCACTTTTGCCGTTTTATCCTCAGGCAGATTCGTCAGGAAGATCAAGTCAGGCTCTTCAAGTTAAGCTTGACTCGGGGAATTATATTAATGAGTTTGTTATTTATCCGCCTAATAAAACAGAAGCCGATGCAAGTACTATGAATCATTTGATTATGATCCATGGATATGGTGGTGGATTAGGGTTTTTCTTAAAAAACTTCGATGAGATATCTTCTCTTGACAACTGGTGTATTCATTCCATTGATTTATTGGGGTATGGATGTTCATCAAGGCCTCCTTTCAAGCTAGCTAAGGATGATTTAGAGCACGTTGAAAAGTGGTTCCACGATTCATACACTGAGTGGCTTATAAAAAGAAACCTCAGTCACCTACCACCTCTGCAAGTCTTAGTGATGGGTCACTCTATGGGTGCTTATTTGATGGCTACGTATGGTGTTAAGGTCAACCCTAAGTTCTGCCGCAAATTGCTAATGATATCGCCGGGGGCAGTAATTAAACACAGAAAACAAATATTTGTCCCTAAATATTTTGCAAAACTTTGGGAGCAAAATATTTCCCCTTTCACTTTAGTGAGAAAAGCTGGTCCGTTAGGCTCGAAGGTAGTAAGTGGCTGGTCTTCCAGAAGGTTTGCAAATTTGCCATCTAAAGAGTCAAAATTATTACACAAGTATGCCTACGGGATCTTCCAGAGTCCCGGCTCAGGGGAATATATGCTCAATTATTTACTTGCTCCAGGAGCTGATGCACGGTTCCCATTAGTAGAGAGAGATATTCACAAGCTTGACTGCGAAGTGTTATGGTGCTATGGTAAAGAAGATTGGATGGACAAACTTGGTGGTGAACTATGTTCAAAACTTATAAACAGGCAACATAAAGATTCTGATAAAAGTAAGGTCTTAGAAATCGATGATAGTGGACATCATATATATCTCGACAATCCTAAAAAGTTTAATAAGCTTTTACTAGACGAAATGAAAAAATTTTAGCAATTATTTCTACAACTCTTTGTATTATCAATAAATAATTTTAATGGTTAGGTTACAATATATACTCTTTAGATCATGATAGTACTGACTTAATGTCATTAGGTTCGTCTTCGGGCCCCACAAAATTGACTACTAACTTCAAAGATATTGGCAAATTGGGATCAGTAATGATCATTTCTTCGGCTGGTTTCACCAACGTATTCAACTTCTTATTTAAATTAGGACTTGTTATCTCTTCCAAACTCTTTGGATGCCTCAAGTACAAGTAATTGCTGGATGTGGACAATGAAGGTTGAGTCATTGAGATCTCCTGTTTACTAGAAATTTCCTCCATGAATTTAGAAAGTGTCCACCAATTTTGTGCTTCAACAACCTTTGCTGCGTTACCACACACAGGGCAGTTAAGCTTTTGTGCGTGTGGATAAGTGTAGGTGAAAATAGAATAATCACCAGAATACATCATATAATTGTTTAAAATAGGATTCGAATTTGTAACAAACTTGAATGCTTCATTGCAACATGAGGCAGCTATTATAGCATTTGTAGAGGCGATGGCAGGTATAATGTTTTTAACCACCCCTAAAGTTAACTGCCTGGTGACGCCCTCTATATTAAACTCATCAGCTCTTTGCAATGCTGTTTTATACATCCAATCAACTTGTTCTGGGACATCAGCATCAAATTTCTTTTGAGGAAAATTCTTTGGCCATTGAAGGACACTTGCCCACTCAATACAGTGTTCCGGCAACCTTGGCGTATTTGCAATAGTACACACCGGGTATGTAACTTTAGGATTTATCATGTCCAATGTACACTCGTAACACGATGTTAATCGGGGCAATATAACTCTTGATTGGCCTCTGAATCCTTCGGTACCACCATCAATCAAAGGTATCAAGTTATTCAAGTCTGAATCAACCATTGATACCAAAGTAGCGTTTATCCACCTTCTTGCCTCTACATTATCAAGTCCGCATATTATAACATCAAATTGTTGGTAATATTCAATTGGTTTGTCTTGAATCTTTCCGAAGTATGGGACTATATTTAAGGTATCATCGTTTATTCTTGATCGAACAAAATTAGCTGCTACCTCTGCTTTTGATTTACCTATATCATTAGGCCTGAATAAAAACTGTCGATTTAAATTTGATATATCAATTGTATCCATATCAATTAAATGTATATTTCTAAAGCCAGTTAATGCTAGATTCTTCAATATTTCACATCCTAATCCGCCTGCACCAATTACTAATATTGCTGATGTTGTTAATGATTTACTAGCTTGTAGGAAATCATATTCATCTGGTACCTCATTGTATGGTCCAACATCCTTCAATAATGGTAATATCGATGACAAGCTTCTCGTAGCAGCTGTAGATGTCATGACAATACTGTTGTTCCTTGATAAGTCTTTATCTCTTAGAGCGCATAATTTATAGAAACTACGAATGTGAAATATTACACAAAGCAATGATTGATCTAATACTCATATACATTTATTTACGTCACTTGTGCCATATTGTTGATATCCTCGAGGTTCTTTGATGAAGCCACTCGAGCCGGTTGGTTTTCTTTATCCTTCGATGGGTTTGTATCTTGTGGAACAGCTTTACTCGAGGGTTGTGATGTTTCATCGGGTTTCGATCTTTGAGATAAAGATGCGCTAATTGTGTTAGTATTGTAATTCACTGTAGTTATTGGGGCGAAAATATACTTACTCTTGGTGTCTTCTCTTGTATGGGGGTTTCTGAGATGGTGGCAATCCAATCATTCTCTTACCTAAATTGTTGGTATTACTATTTGATATTGTAGGACCTGGACTAGCTCGGTTCAAGAGCTTTGGGGGTCCAATATTAGTCCGAGGCTTGTCATGTGGCGCCTGGCTGATTTCAGACCTCCTCACTGGTACAGATTTTGAATGGTCAAGTGTTCTTCTAATATTGGGAGACACGTATTTGGCATCAAATTGAGGAATTTTCGTTGCATCTTTTGGTGCCTGTTGTAACGCATCTGCCCGTTTGGCACTTACAAATAAAGCTGGTTGGTCTGGGATCTCTTGTACGCTATTATTAGTTGGGTTTACTTCACCGCTACTATTAGAATTTTCGTTGTTTTCAGCATATGAGCTTCTTGCTATTAGGGCAGGATCATCAGTTCCACCATTTTGTCTATTCTTGTGAATAAGCATTTGTAATTCGTAATCATCTAGTCCATCGTTATGGCTCATTTCATCGTCATCCATAGGAAGGTCATCACTAAACACAAGCGAATCATCAAAATCTCCTACTATATCATAATTTTTGGGAGCTGGTGTATTATTACTTGAAGTTTTGGAATGCTGCTGCGGACCACCAGGCTGAGATGGGTGGCTAGCTCTTGGTTTTGTATTATTATCTCGATGCTGGGAAGTAGAATTTGGTATGTTGAAGTTCCTGTTGGAAATTGGCGTCTGCAAGCTAGTTGCTGAATTTTTTTGCTTACTGTGAACATTATTACTATTGTTTTCATTACTGTTTGTTGCGCCATTATCATCGTTACCCTTGGGGATATTGTTTGTATTATCGGTATTATTTTCTGCACTTTCATGGATGTTTACTCCAACTGTTTGCTTCTTTTTCATTTCTCGTTGCACTATCAAAGGGTCTCTGTGGAAATTGTCTGCCTCTAATTCGGGAGCTGGTAACCGAACTTTCTGGATTTTAGAAATAATTGTTCTATCGTATAAGCAATTTCCCAAAACGTTACCAAAACACCTCAAACATCTCTTCAACCCATCTGTAAACGCCTCTTTTTTACATTTTTCAAACGCCATTGCCTTGTTCTTTGCATTATCAATATATCCGTATCCGAAATCCTCATGATACGTGCCGTCCTTAATGGTAATCCTCACCACAACTGAAAGTCCCATAGAAATACGTCCGGTGTTCCCATGTGTATCGAAATAATCTACCTGTGAGCTTATCAACTCTGAACACCAACCATTAAACCCAAATATTTCATTCGCCAAGTTAAGCGCTCTCCAACCTTCAATGTACGAAACTTTTTGTCCTCCGCCACCTGGGCGAAAACTCACATATTCTGGCCCTAACACTTTATCAAGCAAATACTGGATTCTCTGATGCTCTTCTTCTGTGTAAGGAACTGGTTGAAAGTTTCTATTTGGAGTCCCTTGTGCATTCTTATATTTCGTGTCTTTAAAATGTGTATAATTATACATAGAGCTGGCACTATTTGAGGTGGGGCCATTACTGCCACTACTGTTATTGTTCGTATTCATGGTATATGGTTTACTATCCACAATCAACGTTTGCTTGTTAATCAAAACCTCTTCCTTATGTTTGTTATAAATATTAAGATCAAACGCCCTCTGGTGTTGTTATTGTATTGGCCGTTGACACGACTCATAATTTTACGTGTGTTCATATTAGTAAAGAAATTGCCGACTTTAAGAGAGATTACATTCAACTACAGACGCTACGGTTAGTTAATAAGAGTTGTGAATAGGTTGGATTATATTGCTTTTATGGAATATATTTATTAGATCTCGATTTTTTATAGAAATATGGTAAAGGAAAGGTGAGAGATGACTTGTAATACAAGTTTGAAGGAAGATCACAAATCTTTAACTTCACCTGATAAAATCAAACAACTGAGTGATACATCAGACGTACGTAAAATCAATGACGAGAACGTTGTGGAACTGGAAAAGCCTGCTGCTGGTATTGTCTGTCAAGAGGGTAATATTCATGAGCGAAACTTGCACGAAACGGCGATAGACCAACCGACAATGATAGTTAGTTTTCAAGTCCCCAGGAAAGAGGTAGGTGGTAGTGAAGAAGTCCGGAGTCTTGAAAGGAAGTCGTCGGCTCAGAAGGAATTAAATTCAGTACAAAGAAAGAAGCAAATTGCGGAATACAATTCGTTAAAACTCAAGGAAGAAAGACAACAACGATACCGAATACGACGTGGTGGCGAACTGTCGTTTCTGTATGGAAAGTTTGACACTCATAGCGCGGCTACGAGTGATGGAGACGACACACCGCCCTTGAAGAGGAAAAAGAGGGTCAGCTTCGAATTCTAAGCATTTTCTACACACCATTCCCCCATCTTGCATAATGTCACCCGTAACGGTCCAAAAATGGCTACAACAATCTTCAATCTTGATTTCGGATCTTGATTTCTGTATATATATCCGATGTATTATATTTCACCTTAATTATACTAAATTACAGACATCTGTAGGTTTTCAATCCTTTATACTTCAGTCTAGTGTTTAAATTACAAAATACCATTATGTTGGCTCTATTGATGCAACGGTACATTCCTGAATATAGGATATGGTTCATCTCCTCCCTTTCCTCACTACACATCCAAGCTAGAAATTAACGTAATGTTATCACCTTTAAGTAGTATCCTCCCTAATTCTTCTTTTGACCCGTCGTTTGTATTCACCTCCATAGCGTCATCAATTACAACGTTCATAAACTCGTCAAACCCTCTTATCTTTCCTTGTATTCTCAGATGAGTTTGTTCATATAACCATATTGTAACTGGTGATTGTTGCTGTAAATATTTAAAAATAAGATTGATTGGAGGAATCATCGTTTTCTTATTTGTCTTAGCACTTGAAGACATCTTGTTTTATCCTAATTATATGTGTTTTCTTTCTATTAATCTATTGCTTGATGATAAAGAATAGTTTTTGAATTTTATCGACTCTTCTCGTGCGCGTGATTATGAATGAGGTTTATTTACATTACATGGTCTTGCAAAATACTATTCAAGTCAATTGAATTCCTTATTCATGGAAGGTCCTCCTGGTGATTTAAAGCACTTGTTTATTGAGTGGCTTCAGGAAGCTGCTATAAATGCTACAAAAAAAGGCACGAAGGCTGCTATATTATATAATAAGGCACTAGGCAGTGTTAGGAATTACCCGCTACCTATTAATGATCCAAAAACGTTAAAGCTGGTACAGTTCGTAGGAGACAAGACATGCATTCACTTGTCAAAAAAACTAGAAGAATATTGCAAATTGAATAACTTTGAGTTACCTGTGGCATTTGGCGGTTTAATCAATGGGGGTGTGGGTGAAAAACGAAAACATGAGGTTTCAGATACATCGAACTTACCAGATGCCAAACCCAAAAAACAAAGAAAACAGAAGCAGTATATACCCAGAAAGCGATCTGGAGGATACGCGATACTATTGGCGCTATATTTCGGTGATAAAAAGAAGACTGGATTAACCAAGGAAGAAATAATTCAGCGTGCAACTCCATACTCAGATAAATCGTTTAAGTCGAATCCTTCTGCGAACGAGTTTTATTCAGCATGGAGTTCTATAAAAAGTTTACAAACCCATGATTTGGTTGACTCTTCTGGTAGAAGCTCAAAATCATACTTTCTCACGGAAGAAGGATATGAACTTGCTAAACAACTAAAAGATGCGGAAGGGTTTGAGTCGTCACCAATCACAAATCACATTGCAGACTTATCATTTGACAATCAAGTTAGAGTGACCCCAGATAGTTCGTATTCCAAAATAAGTCAACAATTGGATAGTTCTCCATTGATGAAGACGAAGAATAACAAAGACCGGTATGGATTGGGTCCCAGCCGACTTAGCTCCACAAGAGAACGTATATTAGACCTTTCTCTGTCTCCACGTTTAATTTCTTCTCC
The DNA here is from genome assembly GCF_000006445.2 of Debaryomyces hansenii CBS767. NCBI lineage: Eukaryota > Fungi > Ascomycota > Pichiomycetes > Serinales > Debaryomycetaceae > Debaryomyces > Debaryomyces hansenii. Next base: position 443,281 of record NC_006049.2, read on the forward strand.
ATTAAAACCCAAAGACTTCGTTCTTCGAGAAAGCTTGTCTTCCCATAACTCCACGCGGCCATTACAGGATAGAGAGTCGATTTCAAAAGCTGAGGATGGAATTAATACTAAGACCAAAGCAAGATTAGTGCATGATGCTTCAAAAAGGATATATGATGGTACGAATTACGATATATGGGTTCCGGGAGAGTTTGAAATTATTTTAATCATAGATAACAGAGAGATACGGTCACAAAGAGATCGTGATTTCTTTCAGACTCGTTTGACTAGTCTTAAGGTAGAGTGTGATGTACGACCGTTGTCAGTGGGAGATGTGGTTTGGACGGCGAAACACAAGAAGACTGGCAGGGAGGTGATTTTGAATTATATTTGTGAGAGAAAAAGGTTGGATGATTTAGTTTCGTCCATTAAAGATGGACGCTTTCAAGAACAAAAAAATAGGTTAAAAAAATCGGGTATGAAACAGTTCTATTACTTAGTAGAGGACGTTGTGACTAGTGACATGAATAAATTTGGTGATATGTCGGATGCAATACAAACGGCCATGTCTATGACCATGACAATATCCAATTTTTATTTGAAAAGATTCAAATCTATCGAAGATACAATTGCATTCCTAGCGTCTTTAACCCAAGTTATTAAAGATCAATTTGCAAAAAATAAGACAAATCTATTGGTTCTAAAGGCCAGGTCAATCAAGAACCAAGCCGAATACAGTCTGTTAATTGCAAAGTTTAAAGAGAAATTTGAAAACAGGCTGACCCTGTATGAGTGTGCTCATTTGTTTTCCACCTTCCAGGATTCTATGGGAAAAACTGGTATGATGACGGTAAAAGAAACGTTCATATTAATGTTAATGGGAATCAGAGGAGTTTCGTTGGAAAGAGCTGTTGCAATTCAAAACCGTTTCAAAACCCCCAAGAATCTCATAGAATTCTTCTTTGTAGAAAACAATCATCTTAGTGAGTTAGATAAGAAACAGCTAATGATGGACGTTTTCAAAAATGAAATAGGTAATAAAAAAATTGGAAAAGTCTTACTGGAAAAGATCTATGATGTGTGGGGATGTGTCTAAGGCTTTATTGAGGTAAATAACACAATTGGTAACTAGGAATCTATATAGAAGTAGTTATTTATCTATTATATTCATATATGGTCGTGTATGTGTAAATTTGGTGGACTGAAAAAAACTCAGTTTTTTTTTTCCAGTAGTCCTAGTTAACGAAGCAAGATATACTTCGAGAAGTAGGCTAGTTATTACATTTAGGACAGTATGGGAAAGCGTACCATCAAATTCGGTGGTAAATCAGGGATCTTACCTAAGGTTCGTCCCGTTTTCAAGAGATATCCAATCAGACCAAAGACTGCTGAAGAATTGGCAGATGAATCTAAAGTAGAACAAGGATTTGCTGAAGGAGTTCCATTACCAACTAGAAAGGGATTCACATTTCACCGTCAAACAATAGAAAAGCCAGTTGTTACAGTTGAAGAAAGAATCAAGAAAAATATAGACGAAAGAAAACCACAAAATATTGATGAATCAAAATTAAGTCAAGAAGAAATATGGAAATTAAGGAGAGATGATATTCGTCGTGAACACTTGAGGGAGGCATATTTAAATGAGTCCAAGAGATTACAAAGAATTGAAGACTTAAAAAAAATACAGGCTGAAAAAGAACTTAGTGCCAAAGCATCCCAATCCATTTATGAAGAAACAGAGGCTACAAAGCTAACATTGCCTACCATTGATTCATATTTGAATGGTCCAATTATGAGACAAAGGACTGAAGAAGAACAAGAGATAGTGACTGAACAAAGAATCTTGAATAGAAAGACCAAAGAATTAGCCGTAAAAGAACGTAAGACTAACCAATTGTTAGAATTATACCATGCAGCAGCTAACTTCATCACCACTGAAGAGGAATTAGAACAAGCCATCAAAGATGCATTTGAAGTTAATGTCAGCAAGTTCGAGAGTAACCAAATGATCATCGAAAACAAACTTTCTGGTTACTCACATGCTTTTTCTAACATCAACACCAATGAGGGATTAGTTTTAGATGAAGTATTAGGTCAAGTCAATGGCCAACCTGGTTTAGAAACTGTTAAGGATACTCTAGATGGTGAGATCGAAAGATTAAAACGTGAAGCCCAACTTGCGATCAACCAAAGACCACATTAATACGCTTTTCCCATCCTTTTTACTATAACTAAGGTATTACCATACTTGAATAGTGAATATGTATATAGCTTTTCATAATATAAACTATCATTTATCAAACAATTTCTAACTCTTGTATTTATGACATATAAAATTATTGTCGTGTTCTGACCATGATTCGAAGACTAAAAAGTTATGAAAAGTCCTTGATGTCTAAGAAATACGTTAAGGTCCTAACTAAACTTTATTCATAAGATACAATGTCATTTAGGCCAAGGTCAATCTCGCTGACTACCAAAAAGGCTGCATCATATCAATCGTACTTTGCCAAAGTCCTAGCAAAGAGATTGAAGTATTTAAATAATATCAATGCCTTCTTGGCTATTATTATTTCTATCAGTTTAAAGGTACCATATGGTAAATTCTGGTGGAACTTTTTATTAACGTTTATTTTGCGTGGCCCATTGATATTTGTTGCATTATTTACAATCAAACTTGCTAGAGATAACAATGCAACTGTCGAATTTTCGCCATACAAAACATTGGGTTTGCAAGTTGCTAAAACCTTGATATCAAGAAGATTTGTCTTGAATTCAATTTTCTATGGTATATCAACATATATCTTCACATCAATATTCATATTCCAATTGCCATTCACGTTTGATTATTATCTTCTTTCAAAAGAATATCAACTGAAACCCTTAGTTAACGATGAATGGGTATATTATTGGTTCTATTCATTTTACCTTGCAATTGCTTACAGTGCCCAACATTTGATCTTTCAGCGTAATAGATTGCAGTTCCAATACGGCGTCACTAAGCTTAAGCCAGAAGATGCCTTATTGAAGAAAATTCCGAAGTTAGTGGGAAATACTATTGTGCTTAATTCAATAATTTGTCTTAGTGGGCCAGTTGTATACTTTTTAATCAGATCTTTTATTTACAAATTAAACTGGTTTGTTTTAGTTATAATGGGGTTGGATTCAAATATTCCTAACTATCGTGTTTCTATGAAGACTGTGATTCATCTCTCTTACGTTTCGGCACACATTATATTTTCATGGGAAGTGGTAAACCGTATTTATAATGTGTATGCTACGATTGGCTGCTTGGATGGAAGTAAGCCTATCAGTACATATAGCGCTGACCCTATTAATACATTACTTTCGGGTGTCCGCAATGTTGACCCTGAAAATCAATTGAGTCGCTTAACAGCTTACCAAGAATTAGCGTATATTTCAACGACTAATGATCTTGAAGGAGTCAAACTTAGAAACGCTATTTATAATGCACATTCCAGAGGAGGATTTATTTGGCCTGCCATTTTGGATGAATGTTCGTTGATTATTAAAGAGACAACCCTGAAAATTAATTATCGTTCTGGTAGTGATATGAAAGCTTTAAAGCAAAACCAAATATCCGTCAAAGATGATTTCCGTACTTCATTAAAATCTAGCGACGAAATATTTGGAAATTCATTTACTTTGAGCCCAACCCCAAATTCGCAATCTTCACCTATCCCAAATATGAAAAAATATGATGAACAGCTGGAAAATAAACAAAATGCCAACATAAACAATATAAAATACTCCCCCATATATAACTTTTTTGAGCTACAGATTTGGACCCCTATCAAAACAATTTTGTCTTCGCATATTAGCTTCACAACTAATGAAACTTCGAAAACATATTTCCACAATTGCTTTGCGAATATCATAAACGAGGTAAAGAAACTCTACTCTGAGTACCGTAACCACTTCCTCACAACTCACATAGGAGTATTTTTTAGAATAACTATTAAAAGGGATACAGAGTCTAGGGTTGTGAATCCTGTCAATTATGGCAATGCAGTAATTGCCATTACAAATTTGGTCATACATGCAATAGAAGAAGACAAGAACTCTACTATCTCAAGCAATCATATTTCTGAGATTCTAACTCTTCTTGAAAGGCCAATTAGAGCTAGTAGCAATTATACTGACTTACTTCCTGCCAGTGTTTATTTAACACAAGCACAGAAGAGGGATAAAAAATTGACGAAGAACCATTTGATAGCTTTGCTACATGATTTGACAATGAATGAATTTTTCCAAGTTTGTATTAAGTATAATTACAAGTTAAATGATTTGGTCTTGTCATCAAGAGCCTTCAAGTTAGCTAAATGGGTTATTGATGTCGCTATCGCTCAGCAACAACAAAAGCATAAAGGTAAGCAAGGAGCAGCTTTAAGTATGCAACTTTAGAATTTGATTTCTCTTATGTATATTTACACATTATATATTTACTTCATTTAATTCAATAAATAAACATTTGAATGCATTTAAAAGAAGATCAACAAGAACATTGTTTCAATTAGGGCCATGACCTGGGTGATTATCGTCCTTATGATTCTTCCTATTTTGATGAGGTAAAGTGTCTAATAAAACAGGCTTTAAAACTTGTTCATCAAACTTTGTGAACCACTTCACATGTTCTTCTGCGCTTAACAAAGCCCCCAATACACCACTATTATTAGGATCGTTTGTATTGATGTTGGAATTAGAAGCCATATGATTATTCAGAAGTAAATCGTCTACATCGCTTGCATTTAGTTCATCCTCATCATTGACTAAATCAGCGGAAGAACTATTGTGAGAAGATATTCCTAATGGGTGTGGTGTATTTGTACCCACAGTAGGCTTGAACGATGATAAACTCACTGATGAGTCGTTTCTTGATCTTACGTCATCTTTATAAATATTCTTTCCTGGTGTGTTCATATTTCTCGAGCCTGTATCAATACTTGTCGTGGAATTTCCAAACCTTCTACTTCCTAACATACTTGGAGTTGAGTTTAACGATGGGCTGGTTAAAGGTAATCTAGGAGCCTCTATGTCAAATTCATCGTCTGAATCATCATGTTCGTCCACACAACCAACTCTAATTCCGAAAAGTTCCAACATGGAAGCAGTTGTACCACCGAATAATATAACGGTCAATACGACAACAACTAACACAGTGGCCATTAGCGTCCATTTAGCTTCTCCTTGAATTCCCATTGCCAAAGCAACTCCAACTGCACCTCTTAACCCGGCCCAGAAAATCATCATTTGATAAGAATGGCTGATTTCGTCAGGTAAGGATTGGGATGAAATGCCACCGCTCAATGCTGATCTACTGGTGAATTCTTTGAATCTCGCCTTGTACAAGAAATTCAAAAGTCTTGACAAGGGGAAAACAGCCAGCCATCTCGCAACACAAATCAGAATAAATGAAATTATAATAAGCAAAGGCTTAAATACTAATTCCACTTCTGTGAAGAGAGACAACCCTAAGTATATGAATATGAAATTTTCAGATAACTGAGCCAATAATTGGAAAATATACTTCGTAGCTATCTGTGTTCTTCTCGACATATTAAAATAGGCATAATGCTTAAGGGTAATACCACAGAATAATAAGGAAACTATACCGGACATATGAGCACCATTGGAAAAGAAGTAAGATTCGTAAGCGAATAATAGAACCAAACAAGTCTCGATCTGAGGATACCTTCTGATATGAGAATGTTTCAAGATTAATGCAACAAAAACACCCACCAAAATACCAATGATAGTAGATATGGTGAAAGACATTAAAAATAAGCCAATACCTTCGAAGAAACTTGAAAAGTAAAGGGTCTTTCCATGGAACTTCTGACAAGTCTCGAACATAACGATGGAAATGGCATCATTTAACAAGGACTCACCAAAAATAATGGTGTATAATTTTGGGTCAACTTTGTAAGCATTGAATATGGACAAGATAGTAACGGGATCCGTAGCAGACAATGTGGCTCCCACTGCCAATGCATCGACAAACTCCAAATGAATACCATCCAAGCCCAAGGCCGTCCATACATAAAGGATTGTTCCTAATACCAAAGCAGAAATAAATGTCCCCGGAATAGCAAATGTCAAGATCGAACCAAAATTACGAAAGAAATTCACCTGATGCAACTCATATCCCGAATTCAAGATAATCGGCGGTAACAATATATTAAAGAAATACCCCGAATTGAACTTTACTGCGTCCTGAATGTAATGACCCGGCGAAACCCTGATAATCAATCCCACAATCATCCCGTAGAAAATAGACAACACCGTCTCATGAATGGCTTTGATTCGTCTTTGCTGGAGGAAGTACGACGACCACAATGCTGCACATAGCAAAAAGAGCAAGATAAATAACGCCCACGACGAAAATATCTCCTCTGTCACTGGATTGGAGTCCTCGAGCGAATCGTCCGGCTGTGTCACGTCTGGAATGTCATCATCCAAATCCTCGTTCCCCTTCGCCGCTCTTTTCAATAGCACTTTTGCTGCTGTTAGCACAATACTAGACATATTATATGCTCTATTACCGTATTTTCTGTCTTAGTTATTAAACCTGTGTATATGGTACAACTGGTACAATATTCTCAAATATCTCCACTATATTCAATCAGCTCCAATTTAACTCTAAATAACCTAGATCTCACTAACTCTCTATAACGCGTCAAATCCTCTTAAAAATTCCAATCAAACGTCTCAGTGTTTTCACGTCTGTCCAATCGTTTTAATTCCCTTAGATACAACTTATTTCCAGGTGTATCTTCTAAACAATCAACAAATTAACTTATCAATATGAATAACGATTTGTTTTACTTTGGCGGTAATTACAGATAAACGAAATATTGCCTGATTATGTAAGTAGTGGGAATTTTTCAGCAGCTCTGTAAAAGTCTCCCATTTAACAATGTTCTAAAAATACGTCATCGAGCCACCGTTGACATGTGTCACGTGGGGCTACTATGATCTAAAAAAATTTAACAAGCCACATGGTAATACTGGCTATTCATATTTGGAGTATAGGCTGGTCTAAAAACAAAAATCGGAGTAGCATACTAGGTGAACCTAGACAGTTGCAAGACCGATAGAAAAGTATAAAAAACTCAACTTGTGGAAGTAAAATAGAGAAATATTCGATCGCTAAAATAATTAGATAAAACCAGAGGTTGAAATCTATCCATTCGCTTATTATGACATATATTAGAACACCTGACGGACAAGAAACAAAGAGAAGCATTTATGGTATTAGCACATCGCAAGTCAATCCCAACTACTCGAGTTCAGACTTATCAAACGTAAACTATGGGGCCAAGGAAAACAATTACAAGTTCCAGAAGCCAGGACCGTTGGGGATTTCTCATGCGTTCAGTCCATTCCAGATGCCGCCTACGCCTCCGTTTTCCAACTCGAGTACCCCGGTGAAGGAGACGGATCCGTTTGTATTCGTTGACCAAAATACGAGACAGAAATGGTACTTCAAGTGGCTTCCACCGATGGATCCTAAGATCGTGGTGCTCTGTTTGTGCTGGTATTTCTGCTCGATTATATCTAATAATTCTACAAAATCCATATTGAGAGAGTTTCGTTACCCTATTACGCTTGCTCAATGTCAATTTGTGTTGAACTCGGCATTCTGCGTTACGTTATTTGCATGCCTCTTGTATTTGAAGAATATAGGTGGCCAAGGCCAAGTCAATAAGTACTTTCCAGTGGGATCAATACCAAACATACATGAAGTGACCACACTCAGGACATTTGTAGCCCCTACACCTTTGATTATTTCAACTACGTTATCTATGGGAATATTCCAGTTCGTGGGACATATCACTTCACACAAGGCAACTTCAATCATTCCAGTTTCGATGGTACACACTATTAAGGCATTATCACCATTAACCACTGTTTTGATTAACCGTTTTGCATTCCTGACCAAATATAAGATTGTCACGTATCTTTCAATGATTCCATTAATTTTTGGAATCATGTTAAGCTGCTACAATCCAAAGCATTTAAAAAACGAACAGTTATATTATAAAACTGGAATTGCATACGCATTTATTTCAATGTTAATATTCGTTATTCAGAATATTTCAGCCAAAAAATGTTTGACATTCACAGAAAAACCTTCTAGCCTACCCGTATCAAAAGATAGGGATACCAAAAAATTGGATAAGTTGACGATTCTATTATTCTGCTCTATCATTGGATTTACGTTCACGTTACCATTCTATTTGTACCTGGAATGTGTAAATCCTCATCTTTCAATCACTGAATTAACATCATATACCCTCTCATTGATCATACTTAATGGTTTGTCCCATTTTTTACAATCTTTGCTTGCATTTCAAATATTAGGCTCAATATCTCCCATCAATTATTCTATTGCTAACATCATGAAGAAAATTGCTATTATTTTGGTCTCATTTCTTTGGGAGAGACAGAGCATTTCATCCAACCAAAGCTACGGATTGGTATTAACCATAATTGGGTTATACTGCTACGATAGATGGGGAACTAAATAAAAGGCAAATTCGCTATTGATTAGATAATTGAATATGTGATAGTTCTTAATATATGATATATACCTAGAACGCTTAATGGCCACTACCGTCGGTGTTCAAGAGCTTCTTGAAAATATCACCGAAAGCCACCATGAAAACAGTTTGCCACACACCTAAACCAATTCTTGGGGTGACACCTCTATATAATCCCTTGATACCATTGTTCTTGTAAATGTACGAGAATGCACTGCCAACACCTAAGTTCTTAGGTCTATTTGGATCGTTAGTCTTAGATTGCATTTCAACTCTGATGACTTCGATCGGTTGATTCCATGCGGATAAACCACCACCAACAACAGATGAGGCAATCTTTTCAACTGCATTTAACTTATCGTTCTCACCTTTACCAGTAAGGTTTTTGATCCCTTCTTCAGCCAATCTGGAGAAACCAAATCTAGAACCCCAGTTGGTCATTTGTCTAATAGCAACAGCATTGACACCCTTGTTAATACCTCTAATACCTTCTTTTTTGTAGATATCCTTGAAAACTTGGAACGAAGTTTGCTTAGGAACTCCTGCGACAACTTCCTGTTTAGCTCTTGTGATTTCAACGGTCTTCATACATGTGCAGAATCCCATAGTAAGGTAAGCCTGGGCTAAACCACCAGAAACACCACCACCCATACCAGCAAGGAAATGGTTGGCACCTAATTTTTGGAACTGGTATTCTGCTTCGGCTGACACGAACAATAAAACAGCACCTTTAGTAGATGCTTCGATCCAGGCCCATGGGATCAATCCTTGGTAGAATCCCAAAACACCACCTCTAGACCAAACCAACTTACCAGCTTGAACAATACTCAATGATCTGTTCGCGGCCATGGTAGTTTTGATAACTTCTAATGGCTGGCCTAAAGTACTAACTTCGGCCATATTTAACCCGGCCCCAAGCAAAATATTGGAGAAATTGACCGGCTTTTTCTCGATTTGCTTACCTTTCTGTGCTTCAATTGCTGCCATTCTGAATAATAGTTATCTAGGTTACTTTGTTTAGTGTTGAAATATATTTGCAAATAAAGATTCACTGAAAAATTTTTGGAAACTTTTACTATCTTGCCCCACTATCACTCTGAATTTCTGATTGTTTGTGCGATCATCGGATCCGAATGTGCGCGTCAGCCTTACCATTTCTCCAGACCACCGTGTAATCAGACCGCTCTGATAGGATACCGAACCCAACTATAGCAGTATTGACTATCTCCTTTCCCAATCTTGCGCAGCAGATTAGAACTATATATGTAGGTGAGCATTGAGACATTGACTCATAATGACATACACTGCTCACCTCATTAATTTATATAGTATCTAGTTGTGATAGTCATTTCTACAATTCACCCATCTCACTGGGTGGATAGTCTAACGACCGATGACTTAAAGTTCAGTAAACCCTTTGCGATGTAATATGAAAGTTTGCATTTTCATAACTTTCAGCAACTTTTTACAGCCTTTCTTACAATTTTCACAACTTTTCACAATTTTCACATTTTTTCACAGTTTTCACATTTTTTCACAGTTTTCACAATTCACACAATTTACATGTTGTTCTCTCTTCCAATCCGTTCCGTTGTACATAATTGATTCCCAATTTCGCCGCACCTACTTACACCAAATGCAAAAATCTCCCCATCCTTGATAATATCAGCTACAACTTTATCTAAAGTACTATGTGCTACGCATCTATTCATTTCGGTTCGATTGACCCCATCACTATGTTCTAGTAATATTCCACCCTTCTGTGCTCTACTAAAAGCTACAATTGTCTGCTCACATGCCCCGTAAAGCTCTCCTTATTGCCACGGCACGGAGACTTGCTTATCATCTGCACATCGCGGATAAGACAGCGACGCATGCTTTTTTCTCGGCACTTTAGTGGTTGTATGTCTCTCACGTCCCTTAATTATCCCTAAACGATCTTGATTTATTCAATAGTTTGCTATACAATAGGCTCGGTTGAACACAAAAGAAATTGTTGAATTAGGCAAAATAGAAACTTCCGAGAATATACCGGTCGAAAAATAAATTATCCACGTTACATACTGAGATAAAAGGCGCGCAATACGGTCTTCTTCCGACTACATTCCAAAAATTTTTTTTTTTGGGAAAAAGAAACGCAGCATTATCAAAAACCTTTTTTTTTTCTCGCTCATATATAATAGTTGATTCCCCTATCATTTCTAATTAAATAATAGATTGCTTGCATTAGCACAAAACCTTCAATTATGGCCAGTCAAATTGCATCTTCTACTAAAAGCTCAGGCATTGGTGGATCCTCAAGTATACAAAAAAGAGGCAATGTTGCTACGTTGCAAACCAATGAAAACTTAACTGCCATTGATGCCCATGGAAATGTATTCAAGGTGCCAGATTATACTATCAAGGACATCTTAAAGGCAATCCCAGCGCACTGTTACGAGAGAAGAGTCGCTGAATCGATGTACTATGTGTTTAGAGATATTTTTTGGTTATTGACTATTGGATACGTCGCCAACAACTATATCCAATTATTACCTAATGCGTTCACCAGATTTGTTGCGTGGTCGGGATACGTTTATGTCCAGAGTTTGTTTCTCACTGGGCTTTGGGTTTTGGCACACGAATGTGGCCACCAAGCATTTTCTGACTACGGATGGGTTAATGACACTGTTGGATGGGTTTTACACAGTTACTTAATGGTGCCATACTTTTCGTGGAAATTCTCACACTCAAAGCATCACAAGGCTACTGGTCATTTAACGAGAGATATGGTGTTCGTGCCATACACCAAGGAAGAATTTGTCGCCAGCAAGAATGCACACCATATAGATGACATTGTGGGCGATTCTCCAATCTACACTTTATACCAATTAGTCGTCCAACAATTTGGTGGATGGATCGCTTATTTATTCACCAACGTTACCGGACAACAATATGAAAACAAATCATTCTGGGGAGTTAGTCATTTCAACCCAAATGCTGCTATTTTCGAAAAGAAGGAACAATGGTACGTGTTGTTATCCGACATTGGTATTTTCGCACAAGGTCTTGTTTTACATACCTGGTACAAAAACTTTGGCGGTTTCAACTTGTTAGTTAACTGGTTCCTTCCATACATCTTAGTGAACCACTGGTTAGTTTTCATTACATACTTACAACATACCGATAGTCAAATGCCTCACTACGAATCTCACCAATGGAATTTCGCTAGAGGTGCCGCCGCTACTATTGATAGAGAATTTGGCTTTGTTGGTAAATTTATGTTCCACGATATTATTGAAACTCACGTCTTGCACCACTATTGTTCTAGAATTCCTTTCTACAACGGCAGAGAGGCCAGCGAAGCTATCAAAAAAGTTATGGGTGAACATTACCAATACTCTGACGAAAACATGTGGGTTTCTTTATGGAAATCTGCCAGAACCTGTCAATATGTTGACGGTGATAATGGTGTCTTGATGTTCAGAAATGCTGCCTTCAAGGGCCCAAAGGCCTAAATTAGGCTAGTTTAGATATATTTTTCATTTCTTAACTATATATATATATTTATTCTATATTTGATGACTTATATGATGACTTAGTTGTAAATAGCTACTCGATAAATGGAATTCCAGTTCTAGCTTTCGACTTGTAATCAGTATAGTCTTGTCCGAAGAAATTGATTAGAAACTTCTCTTCAAACTTTATTCTGTAGTTGAAGAAATTCCATAATTTAAAGAGTCCTAATGCCAATACAGCTAAATTTCCTAGCCATAACTGTGTTCCAATAAACCACCAGAAAAATCCAAAGTAACTGGGATGCCTCAAATATCTATATATACCCCATGTTACCAATTTATGTTTATTCATATGCTCTCGTTGAATGTAATGATTGAATGATTCTTTGGCAGTGTACATAGCCAACGTTCTACTAAACTGGCCAAGAAAAACAACACATAGTCCAATTATAGGAAAATCAATGATAAAACTAGGAAATAACCAGGTCTTTCCTAGTATTTCGAGTATTGAGACCACATGAACGATGTGTAGATCAATATCATTAAGTATAAACGAATCATCATCAGTCTCACTATTGTTAAAAAGACAAGTACTAAAAAATTCTAATAGATAAAATACCAGTACGAAGATCAAATAGCCGTTTATTCTCGTTATAGCTGGACTACTATTGATTATATTGCATGCACTTAAAACCATCATCGTGAAATTTACCAGAATCAAGATTCCTAGGCCTAGTGATTTAAGAGCCACTATCGATAGATCAACTTTTGTAGGATCATATTGTGCATGCCAGTTATATTGGTAACTATTCTCCCCGTCCAGGTTGTGTAAATTAGACATTGATGTGATAGGCTTGAAGATGAATAAATTATCATCTCATTATTTTCAGCTGAGAATTTATCTGATTAGATACATATGCAAGAACATCAAGCTGATGGCATTATACGATACTAATTCCAATCCTCTACATGAGATAGTATTAACATCTTTGGCATTGGGTGCTATTATAGGAACGTCGTTAACACTATGCTTAGTTCAAAAGACGAAGAATACACCACTATTTGCATACCTGATAATACTATGTATATACTACTTGAATGAGTTCTGTTCGACCGCAAAATATCAGACAAAAATAGTCAAAGCTAAACTGTTTCTAATATGGGGCAATAATGGGAATAGAGAGTTTCTTTTAATGCAAACGGCAACAATTTGGGAGTTTCTATTCACACGTAGTTTGGTCTGCGTTAAGCTATTACATGCATTTTTTGGAATTACATACAAAAAGCAAACGAATACATTTTCAATAGTACTTGGGCTAGCGATGATCGCCGTTGGACTATTTATCAGAACTCTAGCTATGAAAACATGCGGTTCTTCGTTTTCCCACTATATTGAGACCACCAACAGAAAGCAGAAACTCATCACCACCGGCATTTATGGATGGTTTAGACACCCGAGTTATCTCGGATTTTGGCTCTTTGCCGTCGGGTGCCAGGTCTTGCTAGGCAACTCGGTAGGCCTAGTAATCAACCTTGGTGTCCTCAGCTGGTTTTTTAAACGAAGGATTGAATTCGAAGAGTGGTTCCTAGTCCACCGAATTTTCGGGGATCAATACCTACAATACCGCATGAACGTCGGAAATTGGATACCATTTGTTATATTGAAAAAAGATTTATAGTATATAATTATCAATTCCTACAAGCTCTTGTTCATGAATCTTCTTCTAGTGAATGCAAGCCAAAATTTACTTGGCGTGTTTGGATCATCACCGTAGATTCTCTTCAACAACCTCTCAGCCAATTCTTGTCTAAATTGCTGTAAGTATGATCTTAACAAATCAGCTTCATTCTTATTGGCTGGTGGTTGGTACATTGAGTTCAATGGGAACCCCATATCTCCTGGTAACGAGAAGCTGTCTAATGACAAATTATTCAATATTCTTGTGGCTTCCTTAAAATTGACTGACTTGTTCAATTTAGACAAACAATCACTCACGAATAATATGCCATATATCAAAAGTCTATCGGCCGGTCCCTTGATTTCAAAATTCTTGAAAAATGAGTTGGCTCTGAATAAATCTAAAGTTTCTTCGATAATGTCATAGTCTTGCTGTGGTGGGTACGATGGACCTCTGAATTTAGTATGAATGGGTAAGAGAGCAATATTACCGACTAGTCTACTATCTTCTGTCTGCTCCGTTAAGAACGTTGAATGGTATGCTGGCATGATGATGAATTAATTGATTGTACAAAGGGTCTTACACTATATATGGACTTAATCTGTTTCTGATATTGACGGGGTGAATCTGATTACGTAATCACAAAATATAGCACCCATACACCATTTATATTACACAAGACCGAAGGGATACCAAACCAGATAGCAGAATGTGAAAGCATTTGTTTTACTATTGAAAAATGAGCATTGCTGCGAAAATATACACTTTGGTGTACTCCAGGTGGTCTCAATTGCCTCCGCCTGCTGCTCGTTGAGCCTTGTTGCACCGGTGTCAGTTGTTGTGCTCGAGATTCACATTTGGCGCCTTGTTCGCCGTCTGTCGTCTCCGCTGATACACTTACTAGCCACAAACGTATCGTCATGAACTACTATTTCTTGGGTTGTGCCGTTGCTCTCGTTCGCTAATAACATGCACCCGCTTACCATAGAACCATACAGCTTCCATAATTACAAGCGTGCTGCATACAGCTGTGCTCATAATTCTTCTCTGATACATACACTAAAATCACCAGCTAAACGTACTACTTAACGGAAGAGGTACAATAATAGCCTGCAAACAACCGCAAATAACTACATATGACTCGCTTTACAGATCTCTAACGTCCTTTACCTCGCAGTCGTTTGTCTCGTAAGCCTGTTTGTTTAAAAAGAATTGGTGTACCTGTTAAGAGTCGCTATATCAGAGTAGAATGTCGTACATGAAGTAGACTAAATGTCGCGTTAGCCTCGGGTTTATTATGTCAACTTTACGACATATTTTTTAATAGAAACGTAAGGCAAAACATCACACAAAACCAATTG
This sequence comes from Debaryomyces hansenii CBS767, assembly GCF_000006445.2. Lineage (NCBI taxonomy): Eukaryota > Fungi > Ascomycota > Pichiomycetes > Serinales > Debaryomycetaceae > Debaryomyces > Debaryomyces hansenii. The sequence goes on from NC_006049.2 coordinate 458,361, forward strand.
GATAATTTGATCGCTTTCCGTATTTATAGTAATTCGTTAACAAAATTAGTGAAGTAAGTCATTATTAACAATATATATTTGTTATCGATTTAAATATACAGGGTTTAGGTTTTAGAAAGATCGATATACGATAAAGAAATATTTGATTCCGTTTTAGAGATAATCATTGAGGACTAGCGAACTCAACTTACATAGCGGGAATTAATTAATATAGGCAAGGCTTTTCGAAGACTGACGGTACTAATTTGACGATAAAGATCATAAAGTAGACGGAAAGGATAGATAAGCAAAGGTGAAAGCTAAAGTTGTATTTTTGACACAGCAAGAGATATAAATTTAGGTTGATTCGAACGTACGCTTTGATACTGGTGTTCGTGAAGTGGTAAGTGTACAATCATAGTTAGTGGAAAATTGCTGGCTAATAAGGGACATAGACAGACCATTGTATGCATTATTGTTTTTATATTGATTGAGTGGTTAATATAGTATTGTTAACTTGATATTTAGTGGTCAGCATCAAAACAACCTGATAGATGTCATCTTCAGAATATCCGATTTATTCGTACAAGAGGAATAATGCAGCTCCCAACCAGCATCCGCAATACAACATTCCTACCCATCTATTACCCCAAGCGCTTTTAGATGAGCAGAGACAGCGACAGATGCAAGGGAGCAATTCTCCTCAAAGAGGCCACATTGGTCTTAACCAGCCGATGCAAGGGAATAACTCTCCCCAAAGAGCCCAAATGGGCGTTAATCCGCCGATGCAAGGGAATAATTCTCCTCAAAGAGCCGAAATGGGCCTTAATCAACCGATGCAAAGGAACGATTCTCCTCAGAGAGGCCAAGCCGGCGTTAACCAGCAGATGCCAATACCAATTCAAAATGTACCAAAGCAACATGTAACTCAGGGACAATTTATGCCTCAACAAGACCAAGGACAACCATTCCATAATCAACAACAACCCATACCACAACAACCAATGTACGATTCGCCGGAACGTCGCCAACAACAATATCCGCAGAAGGTTCAGCAAAATGTACCTAATTATGAAGGAATGGGAAATGGAAGACCGTTTAATGGTCCACGGAATGCCTCACTCCTGTCATTGACTTACGGTAATAGTGGCAATGGAAATTACAATAAGAGAGTAAATAGTTATTCGTCACAAGAATCAATACCTCAACCTCAACCACCTTACCCAGTTTCTGGTGGTTATGTACCTAATCCTAATAATTATGGTCAGGAAGCACCACAAATCCCTCAGCAACGCCGAACTGCGCGTAAAGCTCCACCTGGATCTTTACCACCGATCCAAACGAATCAGGTCTTAGATAGCAGCGGTAGACGAATTGTATCCTCCCCAAGTGTTCCTCAATATAACTCTTATTCGTATGCAAATCATTCTCCAATATCTCAAACTCATTCTGGACAAATGAATAACGAAACTAGAGCAAAGTCGTTATCGTCGACATCGGGTAAACCTTATCAACAACAACAACAACAACTGAGAATGAAACCAATACCGCAAGGCCAGGCATCTCAACCAAGTCCACAACAAACCAATCACCAAAACCACAGACCTGGTTCAAGTGGAAGTGGGTCTAGTTCAAGTAGTCATTCTTTCTCACTTACGTCTAAGTCGAGATCTTTTACTTCTTTATCAAAGTTATCGTCTTTGTCCACAAAAAAATTCAATTCTTCTACATCTTTACAAGGAAGTAAATTAGATAGAAATCCATCATCAGCTACCTTAAGTTCCCAAAAGACCGTTACCACCCCTATGCCAAAGAAACCCATTGTGTACCCTGCAATGCTTTCTCGTGTTGCTAGAGTATTCAAGGAAACAATAATTTTAACCATCAATACAAAAGATGGTTTAGAATATCATGACACATTCACGGGTAAGATGGCTGTTGATATTATTTGTAAAATAATTAGAACAAATGACCGTAATTTAGCATTGTTAATTGGAAGGTCTTTAGATGCCCAGAAATTTTTCCGTGATGTTACATATAATCATAGGTTGAGAGATTCTATTCATGAGGTGTACGCTTTTAACCATATCTATGGTGAAGTTGAATTTTACCAAGATTATAACAATACGAATAATAACAGTGCGAACAATTCCAAGCATGGATCAATAACTGAGGGCCATCCTCAATTTCAACAAGTTTTACTTCAACAATTACCAGCTCATACTACTAACAGTCAACCACCTACTCCTTCTACACCGACTATGTCAAACGAAGGTAGTACGTATAATTTAAACAACAATAAAGAAATACCGGCTAATAGTACTAGTGCTACAGGTGTTAATGGTGTTTTCACAATTTTGACAGATTGTTATTCTCCAACTTGTACACGTAACAATCTTTGCTACAGTATTGCTTGTCCCAGAAGATTAGAGCAACAAGCTCGCCTCAATTTGAAGCCACAAGGTGGATTGAAACGTGCCGTTTCAAGATTATCCTTACATGATAAAGAAGAGAATAAGACGTTATGGTATGAAACTGTTCCGCAATCTATTTTAGACAAATTAGATAAACGTGAAAAGATGAGGCAAGAATTGATATATGAATTTATATATACTGAAAGGGACTATGTTAAGGATTTGGAGTTCATGACTGATTTCTATATTATGCCTTTGCGTAATCCTGCCAATAATATCATTCCTGAAAGAGAAAGGGAAGTATTTATTAGGACAGTATTTGGAGGAGTTAGTGATCTATTGAGATTAGCTAAAAATATGAGCGAGGCATTGACAAGAAGACAATTACAACAGAAGCCAGTTATTGATACATTTGCTGATATTTTTGTTGATTTTGTTGGAGGATTTGAGCCATTCATTAAATATTCCGGGAATAAGGTTTTTGCTAGTTTTGAACATGAAAGACAGCAACAGGTAAATATGAAATATGCGAGGTTTTTAGATGCCATTGAAAAGAAACCTGAATCGAGGAAACAAGATTTGTCATCATTTTTAATTAAAGGTATCCAAAGACCTGCAAGATATCAATTATTGATTTCTGGGATTATTAAAAATACGGAACCAGAATCTCCAGATTATAAATCATTGCTAAAGGCAAAAGAAGAAATTGAAAAAGTTTTGGTACAGATTAATATTCAAACAGGAGAAAGTACTGATCGTCATAAAATTATGGTGTTACACAGGTTATTAGGGAAGCAAAATTTGGAAACTAAGAATCACTTTAAGTTGAATTACAGCCATAGAATAATTTATCAAGTCACGTTGAATAGAAAGAGAGATAATGAAAAGATTGATTTGTACTTATTTGAACATGCATTATTATTGATTAAACATAAAATCCAAAATAAGAGAGAGCAACATAAAATTTTTGAAAAGCCAATATACTTACCCTTGTTGTTTGTTAACAGTGGTTATGATATACCAACTGCAAGATCGATAATGGGAAACAGACTTGATGGATCATTGCTTTCTGATCCGAACTTAAAGAACAAAGCTGAAACATCCACCAGTTATATCAACACAAGTTCAAGTTCAAGTAATAAATTGCCAATTAACTTCTTGGGGTTGGGTAGTAATCTGGTTCACGCTACATTGTTTGCGGATGACATGACCAATCAGAACCAAGTTTTGCAACAAATACACCAACAACAGAAAAAGTTGATAGGCCAAAATGACATCTTTTCATTATCCAAATATGAGACTAGAAGATTCCATGGTAACAATAAAATTAACTGTGCGGTCCCATGTTATGGTGGTAAAAAATTGTTGTATGGTACCGATTCAGGAGTGTGGGTATCTACGGTGAGATCTATCAGTGCAACTTCAAATGAAAAGATTTGTTCTGATCCTACAATGGTTATTAGCAAAGTCTATGTCACCCAAATCGAAGTTTTGGTTGAATATTCTAAGTTATTAATCTTATCAGATAAGTCATTGTACGAGTTTGATTTATCATGTACTGATTCTTTGGATCATAATAAGAATACTAGATCTGGAAAATTAATCTTGAACTACGTATCATTCTTCAAAACTGGTATCTGTGATGGTAGATTATTGGTATGTGCTGCTAAACACGGCTCCACGCATTCAATTAACATATTTGAACCTACGAACCCATTCGATCATAAATCACTGAAGAACAAGAACAAGAAATACGACATCAGAGAAATTTCGTTCAGCTCTGACCCGGTATCTATTTCATTCTTGAAAACCAAATTGTGTGTTGGATGTACAAAGGGATTTGAGATTCTTTCATTAGAGAAGGGTAAAAAGGAACCTATTTTAGATGAGGCTGATCCATCGTTAGATTTTGCTACACAACGTGAAAGCGTTACACCATTGGCCATTCATAGATTGGGGAAAAATTTCTTGCTCTCATATTCCGAGTTCTCGTTCAAAATCAATAGGAACGGTTGGAGAACCCAGCATGATTGGAGTGTTTTCTGGGAAGGCAACCCTCAGAACATAGCATTATTCTATCCTTACTTGTTGTCCTTTGAACCTGGCTTTATTGAAGTTAGAGATTTAGACTCTACTAATCTATTAAGGGCCCTTGTGGGTGAGAATATCCGATTTTTACATTCGAACGAACATGAGGCTTTATATGCATGTGAAGAAAATGGTTATGACATAATTGTATCAATTGACTTCTTGAACTTAAAACCAAAAGTTACTCAACTATAACTGAAACTTATCATTGATATGAAGAGTCAGTTCTATAGGATTATATATATAATTGACTAATTTATAATGATTAATGTAGCACAGCATAGGTTTTATATAGCGATGCGTGTAGTTACCGAACACGAATAGAGGGACCGGTTTTTTTGTTCAGCAAGAAAAGTAAAATTCTTCACCTTTAAGTCAGTTGTTTTGAACGAAATCTGTATCTTTAATCAAAAGTGTATTCAACATGTCGTCCATTATTGAGTTAAATACACCAAGTATTGAACGTCCATTCGGGTTACACTTATGGCCGATTTTCAGCTATGTATTTGAGCTGATCATTGGTTATCCAGCCGAGGACTTTGAATTCGTTTACCACAAAACATTCTTAGCCAATGGATTCCATGCGATTGGGATCATTATTGTCTACTATATCGTTATATTTGGTGGTAGAGCATTGTCATCTAAGTTAAAATTACCAGCATTGAAGTTGAACTTTTTGTTCCAATTGCACAACATTGTGTTAACTTTATTTTCATTATCATTATTATTGTTGACCATTGAGCAATTAATTCCAATCTTGTACCATCACGGTATTTTCTACGCTATTTGCCATAAGAATGCGTTTGCTCCAAAATTGGTTACCTTGTACTACTTGAACTACTTGACTAAGTACTTGGAATTGATTGATACCGTTTTCTTGGTGTTGAAAAAGAAGAAGCTTTTGTTCTTGCACACCTACCATCATGGTGCTACCGCTCTTTTATGCTACACCCAATTAACAGGATCCACCTCAGTGGAATGGGTTCCTATCACTTTGAACTTGGCCGTTCACGTCGTCATGTACTGGTACTACTTTTTGAGTGCCAGAGGTATCAGAGTGTGGTGGAAAGAATGGGTCACCAGATTCCAAATTATTCAATTCCTCATCGACTTGGTCTTCGTCTACTTTGCCACCTACACCCACTATGCCTACAGATATTTTCCATCCTTGCCTCATATTGGCGACTGTTATGGCTCTGAATTAGCAGCTGCATATGGTTATTTGATCTTGACCAGTTACTTGGTCTTGTTCATCTCGTTCTACATCAAGGTGTACAGTAACCGTAAGACCGCGGCTGCTACTTCGAGTGGAGCAGGTCCATCAGCCAAATCATCTGCTAAGTCCTCCACCGTCGAACCAAACGTCACCAAGGCCAGATCTCGTAAAGCTTGATCTATAAAATACAGGTCATACATAATAACATAGACAGACTGTTAGACTGCGACTTCCCTACGTCTGCATGTCCAATTAATTCTTTTTTTCGATATAATGTCCTTATTTATTCCATTTTATTTCGTTTATGTTACGTTATTTTTAATATACTACTTGAATAGGAAGTCAATTCTTTTGTATTTTCCACGTGAAGAAAATCACCCTATACGACCTTATACGACATGTGTAAGGATGTTGATGGTGCGTACTTTAGATTGAGTTCTACTCCCCCCTTTTTCCATTCGCCGGACTCCTTCGGATCGGATATTCGCTGTATTGGATTATCCGCGCCGCGTACAAGAATGTCGTATATTTTTATTATGACATAGTCGGCGCGTCGGCTTGTAGATAATGCTCCCCCCCCGGGTCCGGTTGAGATGAGTGCCGAATTACATCCGATTACTAAGTCTGGGAGCCTTACGCTGCATATGGCGGAACAGTACCTATATAGGAGTTTCTCCTATTCCCATTAAGACAAGACCGGATCTTTCAACGCTTTATCAAATACATTCCATTAACACCGCAAGTGAATGTGTTTAATTGAAGCGGCCGTGTGGTATGATGTATTGTAGGACAAATGACGTTTGACAATGTGGACTGGACCACTCACTGGAAGCTTATTCAACTAGTAGGAGACCATGTGATACAACGGCTGAACGATTCGTAGGCTAATAGACACCAGACACTTTTTACATAGGAGAACAGATCATATAGTTTAAGCAGTATGTAAAATTGCGGGATTAAACGCTGCTGTACGCTAGACATTCGATGTTGCGGCCGTACGCCATTCGCGGTTTCGCCGGTACAATAAGGACTAATAGTGGTGAATGGATACGGCTGACAGTATATTACCGTGGGGTCCGAGCTGACATAATGCGGTACACCTTCGGCCCTACATGAGTGAGCAACGTATCATCAAAAGTGGGTTCCGTAGGTGGGTTTGGAAAGATATAGGGACCTCATAAAGACCACTACAACGATAGGATCAGACGGATATAACCCGCTAGACCTCCAGTGAGCACCAGGAGAAATTTGCGTCTACTTATGATGCTATTGGGCAAGCCAACATCGACACTGATTTTCGGTGAAGGAATTTGGTCGACGAGTCCTATTAAGAGGGGCGCATAAAAGGCTGTATCAGCCGTATTCCATCGATGCCGATTTGATTGCAAATATTTAAGTAGTATACTATCCTGGGGTTTGGTAAGTGACATATTTGCTAGAACACATCCATAACAATATATACATCATGGGGTCATCTTATATTATTCCACCTGCCAGCAACAACGAATGTAGGTTACCACTGATTCATTCTTTGGATTTGCACGGTTACCACAGCACAGTACCACAGTTGTACCGGCCATCAGAAGTTCACGGCCTCACAAACCCTAAATCATTATCTGAGCCATTGACATACTATACACCAAGCCAAAACCAGATTCCGCCTGTTGGATATTTGTCACCAGGGTTTGTTACGCAGTCGTATGGATGTCGCACCAACTACACTCCTGCCAATGTGGCCGGCTACAACCCATTGCATAATGCTAGCAATCCGTCTAGTCAATTCTCGCATATAACACCAGCATCTTCGCCATCTCGTTCCAATTCATTCTCAAAAGACGGGTTATCGACACTATACAACGTTGCTACAGCTTCTGACGAAGCATGTGCTCGCGAAAGAAAGTCAAGCGAGTCGCTGGACTCACATAGTGACACCAAAAGCACCACTCCGGAAGTTGAGATTCCACACCGCGATTCCACAGTATCCACCAAAAGTTGCAAACCTAGAAAGAAGAGACAATGTCCCGAATGCAGCATGTTCTTCTCGAACTTGGCTACACACAAATCTACGCATCTTAAACCAACGTCGAGACCTCACGTTTGCAAATACTGTAATCGAGGGTTCGCCAGACCCAATGATTTATTCCGTCATACAAGGTGCCACTGGAAGGAAGTGGGCTCCAACAAGGGACAGTTCAAATGTCCTTACAAAAACCACTCTACAGGAGACAATTGCTGCCATTCATCTGGCATTTTCAGCCGTTGTGACACTTTCAAAAATCATCTTAAAGCAATTCACTTTCAGTATCCAAGTGGCACTAAAAAGGACCAGAGAAATAAGGTTAGTGGTAACTGTAGAATGTGCCACAAATTTTTTACGACCGTTGATGATTGGTTGGTAAATCATGTTGAAAAGAATGAATGCCCATTTGGTAATTAGATCTAGTTCGTATTTGTATTTTTGTTGGGTTTGGGTAGGTATATATAAAATAAACGGTTTTCATATGACAGTTGATTGTAGCTTCGCACTCGGTATGGAACCGATCAAGAATATACTAATTATTCAAAAAGTTTTTCATTTCATGATTACTTCCAGTAATTTTTGTCCAATATGGTTCATACGGCCGCTAAATACTTGCTTGTAGCGTTTCTTGCTTCAACTTACAAAACCTTACCTTTCGCCTATGTCTTCAGATTTTACTATCGTCTTATAGTAAACTTGGCAATACCCAGAAAGAGATATCTTCTGAATGGGAAGCAGAATACTTTCGGAATCACTGGAAAGACTAATAAGTTGGATTTGTTCGAGTACACCACTATGGAGACATATGTTTCTCCATTAGAACTTGATATGTACATGCACAAATCCAATTCTACTTATTCGATTGACTTGGACATTGCCAGAACAAACGTTGTCACCAAAATTTTCCAAAGATTCTGGTATAAATATTACGACAATGAAAATAAGGAGTTCAAAGGAATATCGTTGTCAAATATGCCGTATGTACCGGTTGCTTCTATTCAATGTATATTTAAGAAGGAATTGAGGTTATACCAGAGATACAATGTAAAGAGTCAGATTTTTGCATGGGATGAGAAGTGGATATTCGTGTTGTCTAAATTTGTCTTGCCTGGATCAGAAAAGTTATGTTCTATTGCTATAACTAAGTATGTTTTCAAAAAGAAACAAAGAATTACCATCAAACCGGAGGAGATACTTAAAGATTGTGGCTTGTGGAATGATGAAGTAGTCAAAGTCAACAAGAAGAATTACGAAGTGGTTAGGTATATGGCTTCAACAGAAGACTTAGAGAAATCATGCGACCAATTTTAATTATGTAGATACGCTTGTTTTATTAGAGTTTTACAAGATGTAAAAGAATAAATAAATTAATACGTGTTTTATTATTTCATATATAAAATCAACTTTGCAAAATCAAGCTAATCCAAAACCTTCATGACCTTCTGTTATAGCCAATAGAACAGATCCTCTTAATGTTTCATATGATTCATATGCTGGTAAATCTATTTGGTTGAAACATGTATGTGAGGATGGTAATCTATCAGTGGTTCCGTAGTCTCTATGGATGCTAAATTTACAAGTTCCACTAGCTCCACTCAACTCCTTGAAACCATTCAAAGGAACTTTCGAGGTACCCGTAGCAAACTGTAGCAATTTGGCTCTCTCTTCGTTGTCAAACGATTTAACCGCTCTCCAGAACCATTGAATTTGTTCTGATGAAGGCGAATAATTATTATACGTAGAATTATTTTGCCAATCCAAAACATCGATATCCGGCAATCCCGAAATCAATAATTCTAATTCTTGTTCATCAAATATAGAAACTAAATCCTTTGAAATAATCTCGTGGAACCCCAACAAAAAGTTGTCCATTTGTTCCGTAACCGAAGTTTGCAATCTGTACTGAACAACTAATTTGACATACTCGTGTTTATTTTCTTCGGTCACGGCTATATCTCTTCCGTTAGGAATCAAGTCAATGATTTTATGTTCTCCATAATCATCAGTTTCAACTGAAAAATCTTCTGTGATCACATCAGTTATGTCATTTTCTAACATCCATACCAATGATTTAAAGTATTCAAGGTCTAGTGTCTCCATATCCTTTAACGAAACTGACTTACCTAAAATTCTCTTATAGACAGCTCTACTGAAGTGACAATCTAGGAAACTATTATCAAATATAGCCTTACCAATAATCTTACCAATAAATTTAAAGAACGACAAATGTTCTGGATTAATATATGATGTTCTATTCGGGTGGAATGTTGTTTCATCAGATGCCACAGGGGTAAATAAGGCATAGTCTGGATTAAACATTTGTCTCGATAAAACTTGATACCATTCTCGAGTAACACCACCTGCATCAATTCCCGATTCACCTTTAAAATTGACTTCTAGCTTTGAGTTCTTAAACTCATCCTTCGGTTTGAAAAATAATGCTCTGTACGAGTCCAAGAATACTTGATCACGGCGAATGCTGATTGACAATTTAGCATTCTCATTTTTATTTTCATGTAATTTTCGATCAAAATAATTCTTCTTGTTATCAAATTCCAAGACCCCAGGATTTCTAACTAACATTCCAAAAGGTCCACTCATCAAGTTAGGATTAGTTCTGACCATTTGATTCAATATCTTCTTATGTTCATCTGTAAATGAAAAAAATAAGCTTTCAATTGGTTCCTTAGTGAAATCAATTTTTTTCGCTTCATACTTAATAGCATCTTTGATATGAATTTCTTTAACTTTGCTATGTTTACAAACAACCATTAAAGCTTCAATCAAGGGTAATAATGCTGTAGCTATATTTGTCATGCCTTTTCTTTCTTCTAGAACTCTTAAGCAATCACTCAAGGCATCCCATAGAGTTCCCAATGCAAGTCTCTTATATAATCCTGTTAATTCTTCAATTTCATCGAGAGTCAATTTATTTTCCTTACCATCATGGATCGCTTTATAATCGGTTTTCTCATCCTCAAAGCCTTTATCTTTTTCTTTTGATTCAAACATATAATCTAATGCGGTTAAAATCCTGAGTAGTTTTGCCTGGTCAGAGCTCGACGCACTGAACTTCGCAAATGACTTATTTTCTGTATTGTAGGTATCTGATTTGTGAATTTCTCTTGTCAAAACGTTAAGATCGCTAATAATAGTTTGTCCTAATTTCGTTGCCTGATCAGATAATTCTACGGAAAATACCTTTTGCGCATTCGGAAGTACAGATAGGTTCTGCATTGCACTGATAGTTCTTCTGAAAGTCGTATTAGGACAATCATTTGAAGTTAGTATTTTGATTATTTGTCGGAAATTATGATCAGGAATAACTGGAGGAGTAATAGGAGGAACCTTATTGTCTTCAACACTTTTGTTAGCGTTTTGTAAAGCATGAAGTGGTCTAGTAGCGATTTGTAAAACTCTTGCTAAAACATCCATGAAAGTTTGATCTTCTTTGATCAAATTATTTTCTAACAATCTAAGCAAGAGATTTATTGGGTATTTACTTTCCTTACTTAACGATTCTTTTAATTTCGTTTTGCGATTAATCTTCTTCAATATGTATGGGTTATCATGCTCCGTCAAAAGATAATATCTCATATGAGTATTACGCTCTAATATATAGTGCACGACTTCGATTATTTGATTACCAATGATAATCGGCGAGCCACCGATAGGAAATTGATTATTCTGACTTTCCGTATTAGATGTACTAGTTTTAGCTTTCAAGCAAACCTGTGAGTAAACTTTCTCAATAGATCGTTGGTTTATTAAACCGTCTTGAAGGATTGCGATTAAAAGGCCCATTATTTCAGCCCTCGATTGTTTACTTTTACACAAGTACTGCAATGCTTGATGGATATACTCTCTCTGATTAATAGGCAGAGGGATAAAAAGTAAACGAATTAGTGCAGCTACACCAGATCTCTCAACTAAGGGTGTAAAGAAAACCTTTTTAGACTTTTTGGAAGATTCCGACGTAGCGTCTCCAGCAACAGTTGATCTTCTTCTGTTTGAACCTGAATTGTCACTACTAGGTAAAACAAAAGGATTCGTACTTTCTCCTTCGTTCCCATCTTCCAAATCTTCATCTTCATCAACATCCGGATAGGTCATTTCATCTTCCAAGGTAGAAAATCTACGAGCCATCGATTCTTGTTGAAGAATTTCTTCTCTAATTTGCTCAGGAAGAGCATCTAGGAAGTCAGGATCAATTTCACGGGCATCTGCTCCTGTATTAGACGCATTTGCTCGTCTTTCTCTGACATGCTGAGTAAATACTTCATCACGCATATCATCTGGTAAAGCCTCGAAGAATTCTGGGTCTATGTCAGTTCCACTAATATCAACATCACGGTCACCAATACGAACCATAATAGGATCATGATGTTCAGAGTTATTTGTTGCATTGATTTCTCGTTCTCTTGCTTCCTCTTCACGCTTTAACCTTTCTTCTTCTTCCCTTTTGCGTATTTTTTCTTCTCTTTCCTTTCTAATTCGTTCAGCTTCTTCCTTCTTCAGCTTGAATATTTCGATACTTTCCTTTTCGATTCTATTAACAATATTAGGTATAATCTTCATAACAGCCTCATCCTTCGACTTAGAATAGAACATATTTAATGCATCTAACCAACGTTCCCTCGTGGACTTGATGTACATGCTATGTAACACATCATTATCGCGTTTGGACTTAGAGCCCATCAGTATAACGTTTCCAAAGGAACGTTCAAAACGACTAGAATTTCCAGGACCACTTATATGTATAGTCCCTCTTAATAAGCCGTTATCATTATTTGCTGAGCTGAATAGACCTTCGAAAAGCGAAGCAATATTTGGTTGCCCCATAGCTGGACGTAAAGCATCAAAAAATGTGCTAGCAAAGTCCCTTGCTCGTCTTCTTGAATCAGGCGCAATACCTAATCCATCTACTTCATCATCAACAACCGAATCATCTTCACTCATATTATCTTCCTCGTCTTCGTCAGATTCGCCGGAATCCATAACCTCATACGCATCTCTAGAATGTTCAAGTCTATTCCTACGTAAGCTTTCAACACCACTTGGTATATCACCATCTTCTACTTCCGCTTCATTTGAAGGAGCATTATCGTCTTCAAAAGCTTCAATCCAACCATCTAATTCTTCATCATCATACTCGCTGATTCCTTCTTCCTCGTCGTAATCATAAACTCCGGATTCATCCGAGACTTCGTCATTTATTGAACCTTCATCGGAATCGCTGTGAGAATGCATATCTAATTCGTCAATAATTTCAATATCATCATCTTCAATACTTGGGATATTGTCATCATCCATGGATTCATTTCCTTCGTAGCCCTCATCGATAGAAATATCATTGTCTTCGTCTTCCTCCATTTCAGAATCTAGTTCAGAAAGATGAGAGGAATCTTCTGAATCTTCTTCCGATATTTCTTCACCAGACATCAACACCTCCAACGGATCCCCTTCGTCATAATAATCCATTTCTGAATCCTCACTCTCATGTTCAACATCATACATCCCCAAAGTAGAATTACGGAACAAATCAGGTGTTTCATCCCTATCATCAACGTCTTCTGGTACGATATCATCGTCTTCTTTATCTCCTTGGTGCTCGTCCTCAAAGATATCCTGAAATTCACTTTTGATCTTACCCAATAAAGTAAGCGGTTTAATACCAAGTTTAATGACACGATTAATTTCAGGGAAATTAACATCAAACTCAGAGATTATTCCAGTGAGCTGAGATGGTATTTGCTTATCAATAAGAGCTTTAGCTATATAATACTGATCATACTTCGTTGCATTTTTATTCAATAAGGGTCCTGTTAAATCACGGAACTTTTGAGTTATCATACAGCCACATAAATCAAATAAATCAATAAGCTTTCCATAGCGAACATTAGCGACACTTGGGGCACTAACCGTCTCCTTTAGGATCTTCAGAAGAATATCAACATAAAATTTTCTTATGAAAGCCATATCAATATCTTCTTTCTTTGGGTCTGGTGAATTGTCTTCGTTCAAAATTGGTGTTGATACTAACGCTAAAACTGCAAGCTTAGAAAGTGACGAAATAGCAGAACGTCTCTCAAACTCAATACCGCTAGATTTAATAAGCAGTCTAGTTGGTATCAATTGATGTAGTAAAAAGTTCAAAGCAGTGGAGCGAGGTTTCAAATTATCATTTTGATTTTTCTTAGAAAACGTTAAAAATTCAAGTTTCGATTGCTTATAAGAACCAAGCAACTCGGTAATTGTTTGCAATAAGAAAGACGCATAAGCAAAATCTGTATTTTTAAACACATCGGTCGTGGAGTCCTTTGCAGTCTTCTCATCGTCCGTAGATTGTGGTTCAGACACCCAATCTTTTTTACTAACTTCCATCAATTCACTCAAGAGTGTATGGATAATGCCTGTAGAGTTAATGGTACGTTGCAGGGCCAGGTTATCTACTTCTTTTGAAGCTTCTACATCTTCCATGTCCATATCTTCATTACTTTTGTCGTGCTTCTTTCGAAAAACAGTTAGCTTTGACGGGTAAACATCCCCACCATCATAATTGTCTAACCTTACTTCCTGTGAGAAAACATCCACATATAACCCTGGGTCACGTAACACAACTGACGCAGTCTCTTTCAAGACTGATTGAAGGTCACGTTTGCCTCTGATACTTCCCTTGAATACAGTCGAAAGCTCAACTGACATATTAACTTTCAAAACTTCAGTTGTCTCAAAACATCTTCTTATAAGAACAACAAGTGCCGCTTGATAAATATCATATTTATCTGATGCATTTTTCATGAAATCACTAGCTAAAGAAATAAGCGTTTTAAGTAACTTAGAGTTTACAAGCATTGTTGAGCATTCTTCGTCTTTGACTAATAATATCATAATTCTTGCAATCCCAATTGCAGATTTTATCTCGTGAATTTCATCCAATTTTATAAGACTATCAAATACCCTCCGTTTTAATTCATCATCGATCAAAAATGGAACAGTATCATTTTGGGGACATAGGCGTTCATGTGGACTCTTCTCAGATACAGGAAAATCTTTGTAATACATCACTTGCTCAAGGATATACAACCCATATGAGATATAGTCCTTGTCTACATCCTTTGGGTTACTTTCAAGTTCAATAGTCATAAAACGTGTAAACCTCGAAATAGTCTCCTTGTTCGAATATACCACCTTTTCATCTTTAAGAATAATCCCAAACAAATGAATAGCGACACCTAAATCCGAGCTTTTATTTTTCTTCACGCCTACCAAATCAAAAATATAATAAGCAAGCTTGCTCGAAATATCTGAAGGGTCTGAATACGTAGAAAGAAGCATATCAGCAATCGACTCAATTGCCTTATGATAGTTGCAAGCAACTTTGAACCAGCAATCAGTAAAATGATCGAATTCACGCAATCTAGCTGTCTTAAGATGAGAACCGGGTTCAAATGTTGGAAAATCCTGTTTAAAGATGATCCTTCCAGAATGGATGTCTTGCACAATACTTTCCCATGCCTCTTTGTCGACATCTAATTGCGAACAATCTGGTACTTCATGACTACTTATCTCATTCAAACTCACAGTATGCTTAAAAAAATGTTCAGCTTGTGAAGGTGATATTCCTTTCGATGTTAAGTATTGAACTTGTGACAACGGTGGAGACACATTATCTACTAACAAGGGAATAAAGGGTACGTCGGAAACTTCTTTTGTTGCCATCCAAACATGTTTTGTGATGTAAACAAGTTGCTCAATTAACGGAGATGGTACATTCTGGGTTGTAGCTATATCTGATTGGTTGAAAATTATAGATTCAGAACCAATTGTGCTCCGTATTAACTCAAGGGCAATGATTCTAGACTGAACCAAGAACGTTGAGACTAAAAATGATTCTGGATCTTTTTCAAGCCCCTCATGATAAAATAATTTTGTTGCCGGTAAATTTGGAACAACATCATTATTAACGATCTTAGCAAAAATCATGAGAATCTGACTTAACACATTCTTAGTAATACTGCTTTCAGAAGTGTTGATATATTTTAAATCATTAGTTTTTGCAACTTCTTGAGGGTCTAACTGTAATAGTTTATTCCAGAAGCCAATTGCCAATTCTTTTAATTTTTCGAAAAAGCCATTTTGCAAGAGAGAAATAGCTAAACTTGTTTGTATGACATCTTTGTTTACCCTTTCTTTTTGGCTTAGGCAGTATAAACCGATATTTACTAACACCAAATAGTAACTTGATTTATATTCTTCATTCGAAATATCTGTCGTAATCAAAGTCTCGAATATTTTTCCTATTTCAACAGTGATTCTCACTGCATCCCTTCGCCATGCAGCATCAATGAATTCTTGTCTCTTATGCATGCAAACACGGCCCAAACAGCAGAAAACTGTTGATATGTAGTTCTGGAAACGGTACGCAAAAAACCTTATCTGTAATGAGTTTTTGAACTTCGCACTCGTGCCATCTTGTTTCTCTTGTTTCTTAGAAGGTTCTGCAGCATATATTTGGATTGGTGGGAATTCGCTGCTACTGTCAAATATAGCACCGGATTGTTTGGCTACGGTATCTGGCATAGTAGAACGCAAAATAATCTCTTCGAACATACATCTCCTTAGAAGTAAACCAAAATCTGATAATAATCTTAGACCACTTCCGTCTGATGATTTTCCATTTCCAAATAATTCTGCAATTTGGTGATATCTTTCGTGAAACATGAGGCCTGGGTTAATATAAATCTCTGTAAACGTGTAAAATAAAGTGTTAAGAGAGTTTAATTCCTTCAAAAAATGTGTACCCGCTTCTTCATTGTCTTCAAATTTGCTGAAGAAAGAAATATCTGTATTTCTGAAGTTAATAAATTCCTGAATAAGAGGAGACTCAACTTGCTTTTTCAAAATTTCAAATGCAAGAGGTAGACCATAATCTCTATTTTCGTCATCAAAATATTTTAAGACACCCATTAAAGTTGAAAAACCATTCGAGGTTGTATAATCAAATGGAGCATTAGATAAAGTCATAAATGAAGCCCAAGATTCATAAGGTATTAATTTCATTGCTTCATTTCCCCACTGTCCACTATCTTGTAGTAATCCACCCAAGAAAAAGAAAACGTTGTCAGCTAAATATGCAGCATCAGTTGTTTCCCACACTTCTATCTCCTTGGACCCATCTTCATTTTCAATAATCATCTCATCTTTATTGCGATATAATGATCCTTTATCTGATGTATAGAAACGAATGCCATTCAATTTGCTATTGACGAAATCAGGAACATTTCGAACTAATTTTTTGATCTCTTCCATAATAATTGGTTTCAATGGGGTATAATGTCTTCCCAATTCGTCAAACGAGCAACCTAGATTTGTGGTCATATCTGATCTAACCAATTCTTTTGCATAGTCAAGATTATAGAATGATTGGAAGTATTTACCAATAGTATTATGCTTCATAACCTTATCTAAACCATCATTATTCAAACAAATAGCACCAATAACTTCAGCTAAGGACATCAACAAATCATTTGATGGAAGAAATAAATCTTCAAAATTATCTAAAATGGTATCTATCACCTTAGCTTCATTCAAAATTGAGAACGCTGTTGGCTCATTATGAATAATATAAAAGACCGAGTCAATAGTCGCAGACAATATTAATGGGCCAAAAGTTTTAGGATTAAGGAGAATTTGGTTAAAACTTTCTAATAAAGGAGAATCAAAAAGGTTACGTAATCTATCACCAGGCTCTGACTGAATTAAATGTGAAACTAGTTTCATAAGGTTTCGAATATAGTTAGCTTGTCGGAAGGTAATGTTGTAATAAACGAGAGACTCCTTAGGTGGACCACCTCCATAATTAGGGTTCTCTAATGCAAAATTGACTTCGTACTTAATTGTATCAATAAGTAATTGAAATCCATTATTAGCTACAAAATCATCAAATGACTCTGGAGATGCACTTAAAAATACTGTTGTTAAATGAACTGCAGCTGAACACGACCATCTATACTTAGATTTAACGTTGAAGAATGATAATAAATCATTTAAAATACCACCAGCTGTTAGTCTAGGAGTTAAACTTTTTGAATCTATTAAATTTCCCAACATATTAAAAAAGTGCACATAAGCCAATTCAAAGCAATCGTCATCTTCGGCCCTAATCTTTTTATTGATATGTCTTATACATTGGAATAAAATTCCATGGTTCACATTCCCACCCATACATCTGATGATATCACTTCCCCATACTCTTTTCAAAGAAATGCACTCTAAAGCTTTCGTAGCAGTAAAATAAACATCTCTTGAAACATCTGCTGAATTTTCAGGTTGGATTAAATCGATTAGGAAGCTAAAAATATATGGTTCAGATTCAAAGAATCTTGATGCAGTAAATTCACTTGGACACATACAGCATATGAACGCAATGGCCAAGCATTTTGCACGAAGTAACTTTTCACGTAATTCGATTGACTCATATGATTTGGTATTAAAAGACTTGACGACAGGCGCAACGAGACCGAACTCATACCAATATTCTTTAGGAATAGTTTCAGAAGCCTTGTCAAATATTTGCTCTAAAGATAACTTACGTACAGTTTCTTCCGATAAACTAAAACTTGTAACACCTTCTTTTGGAACTATTTTTTCTTCATTATCTGTCTTCGATAATTTATTCGAATTGGATTTTGACTTAGACCTTTTTGCTTCTTTATTCTTTAATTCTTCTTTTCCACTTTTAGCAGATTCACTCTTGGTATGTATATTTTGTGCTTGGGGTGTATAGGCCTTATAGTATTGAAAGTTAAGGTGCTTCCATTTTGATGGGTATTTTCTTTTCGTAGTAATAGAATCAATTAGACTATAATGGTCACCCAATACAGTATCCTTGTCCTCTTTACTTATCTTCTCCTCTTCTTCAACTTTACGGTGAAAATTAGGTGGCACTGGAAGTGGGTATGATTTTGCAATCTGTAATACTTTCATCTTGACCGGCTTTGGGGCTGAATATTTATTCGAGCTAGTCTGAACATATCTCTCTGATATTGAAACACCCACCTCCAAGGCGCTTAATCTGACATCAATCGTTGGTGAATTTATCAACTGGAAGATTCTTTCACTACTAGAATAGATAGATCTATTCGCACAGTGTTCAAGTAAAAGATGTGTAAACTGCAAACATGCCACAAGCAACTCTTGATCCTTCTTATCCATTTCCTGCAATTTGGGATGCTCCTGGTCTAGTTCATACTTCTTAACTTGGGCTTCAAATATTTCATCAAACCTATTCAAGGCTGGCACCCAATGGAATAAATCGCCCCTTGGTCTTTCCCAAGACAAATTGTGTTTCAATTTATGTGGTAATTCTTCTAAAGGGCAACTCTTAAGATCATCAATCAAAGATTTCAATGGCTTTGCCATCTCCATTTTCTCTAAGTGATTCCGCTTAGAAATAATCATTGTGTAAGATATGTATTATTAACACTTCAGGCTCAAGAAAGTAAATTGTTCAAATTTATTTAAGCTATCAATTACAAATTGGACGCTTCAACTGTTAATATAATCCTTCTTAAGACTGTTCTTATGTGTATGTATGATTAGTCTATGATTTGATTACGAAAAACTGAATTTATAAGTAGTTCTTGCTATTTTTGCTCGAAACTCCTGGTTCAAACACACTGATAGTATACAGGGCAAGTGATGAGTCCAACAAGAATAGAATATGTTTACTCTAATGATAAGAGGAATATAACAGAAATGTCTTACAGGAAGAGGCCATTTGAAAAGAATGGGAATGGAGAAAGTAAGCGAATAAAAGAACTGAGTTCTACTGACACAACGGACGCAATTGCAAGAGCTAAAGCAAGATTACTAGAAAAGAACAAAAACGGTACTCCTGAACAGACCGGCCATAGACATAGTAATAACCCACATAGGGTAGACACTTTGTCATCGAAGATAGATTCGGCTAAAAAGCGATTAAATAACCAAGACTCAGAAAGAGAAAGAGAAGAGAGAGAGGGTAAAGGTGGGCTTAATGTGGAAATTCATCCGCTATTACGAAATAATGCTCCAGCACGTACATTACCTAAAAATCATAATCCGTTAAAGCAAAACGTTAAAAAGTGGTTTGATCCTACGGCTATCAATCCATATTTGAACCAAGATGATATGTCGGGACCAATTACGGCACAGCATAGACCAAGAACATTACAATTCAACGAACAGGGGAAGTATATTGCAAAGGGAAATGAATTGAGAGAAAAATTGAAAAAGGAACAAGAAGAAGTGGTCAAATACCAAGAAACTCAAGAAAAGGGATTGACAGCGGATGAAAATTTAGGGGAACATTTATACAAACTGCAATATCCACCGGTTGTTGAATGGTGGGACAGACCGTATTTGAAAGACCGTAATTACAATAACATTACAGATGAATCACGTCTCATATATGACAACGAAATCGCTCCCATTTCTATATATATACAACATCCTGTGTTGATACCGCCTCCTTGGGAAAGACATATGCCAGACGCGAAACCTATGTATCTAACGAAGAAAGAATTGAAGAGAATAAGACGAAATGATAGACATGAAAAACAAAAGGATATGCAAGATCGTATAAAGCTAGGGTTGGATCCTCCTCCCCCACCGAAAGTGAAATTATCAAATCTAATGAACGTATTGACCAACGAAGCAATTAAAGACCCTACGGCAGTGGAAATGAAAGTTCGAGAAGAAGTCGAAGAAAGGCATTTAAAACACATGCAAGAGAATGAAGAACGGAAGTTGACTAAAGAAGAAAGGCTTGCAAAAATTCAAAACCAACACGAAAAAAATCTTGAAAAGGGATATCATACCACAGTATTCAAAATTGATAAGCTTTCGAATCCCAGAAACTTCTACAAAATTGATATCAATGCTAAGCAGTTGGGATTATATGGAATATGTTTGTTGAATCCCAAATTCAATTTGATCATTGTGGAAGGTGGAGCTAAAAGCATCAAGTTCTACAAAAGGCTATTAACGCAGAGGATCGATTGGACTGAGAACATTGCTCCTAAGGTATCGGATGATCTAAACTCCCCTGATATATCACCAGAACAAATAGAAGATCTCTCCGATAATAAATGTCTGCTTTTGTGGGAAGGGCAAATCAAAGAAATAAAATTTAAGAAATGGTCGATAATGAGAACTTCCAATGATGATGAGGCATTTGACGTTCTCAATAGATTTGGTGTGATAAACTATTGGCGTGAGGCTCTAGTTATAGATAATTAACATTGTATATAGCGTATTATATCTAATCCACCATTTAATGTAAATGGGACTAAAGAAATGTTGATTATGTAATATATTATATACAAACTGGATCTCGGGATTGCTCAGACTAAGGTTATTGGTGGTTGAAGCTTTACTGTTCTTTACTACTTTTGAACTATTATATTTCAAGCAAATACGTCTACGAAATTAATAAAATGGGTGCTGCTTATACTATATTTGGGAGACAAGTCCCATCTCATATTGTATGTATTAAGGTAACAATTTTGGATTGAAATCGAGAGGGAATAAGTACTGAAAGTATCCATAGCTTTGATCATAAATTAACGAAGAGGGCCATGAATTCAATTTGCTTTACTCTTATAGAATATTGATTGACTAACAGAACAGCTTTCTATTGCCACTTTAGGTACTGCTGCAGCTGTTGTTGCATGGCCTCGTGCTAAGAAGGAAGCTCCGCCAGCCCAGGCTGCTCCTGTTGCCCAAACCAAAGAAGAAGACTTTGACTTAGAAAAGTTCTTGAAGTATGTATACACTGATTAGATTAATCTTGTGGTTCGTCTACTAACTAGATATAGCGATTTGACCAAGGAAGAAACAAAATGATTCTCGAGCACGATTTATATGATATATACTTAAAAATAGAATAGAATACTATAGCTTATATTCTCCATGTGATTGGATTAAATTACATGTAGCTCCGAACTAGACTGTAGTATGTGTTGGTTCAATATATATGTTTCAATGTATCTCTCTAGTGAAATGTTCTCCAGATGTCGAGCCTATCATGGGGCCGGAACTTTGGTGTACCGATGCTCTGTCTGGTGTATTGATCTCTGTGATGTAGGGATGTTGAGGTGCATGGGTCTTTGTGTTTGGCTTCGGCCGAAACATCTCCAAACGGCTATCACCAGAGTAATCTACAGCAGCACTGTTATGTACATATGGAGGTCTCTATAAACTGTCTGTATTATGTATCTCTAGTATCTTGTCCTACTCCTACGCTCCTAGCCCCATCGGGCTATACCCACTCCGAAATCACATCAGTCTATAGTCGTCAGTTCTGAACCCTTCTATTTATACTCCTCGTCTCCCGTCTTCGGTTTGGTTCTACAGTGAGCCACCCCAGTTTCATTCGCTCCTACGCGTCCCTACAGATAAACCAGCTAGTGCTTTCCCGAGTATCGTCTGCAATTCGGATGCGTCGTTCTCTGGTTAATTATATTTCTAACGCGTTTTGTTGCTCTTAAGTAACGTTTAGTAAACAAAACACCGTCAAAGCGGGATAATTGTGAAGTTGCTGCTGGTAATATACACTATCGGGGTTGTTACACCCGCAGAATCAAAATCTTAACTATAGGAACTATGAAGGATCTATTCAAAAGAGCGTCTTCCAGACGCGCGAATTATTTTTGTGCTTTGTTTATTTTCATTCTGGTGATGACAAATTAAATTTGCTAGCGAGACGCGTTTCGAGTATTTAATAAGCCAAATCCGCCCAAATAAAAGATTTTATTGTAAAGAATCAACACTTCTCGTTTGAAAGATCTTAGTATTATTATTAACGAAGAAGAATAATTAATAATGTATGTTTATAAAAGAGATGGACGTAAGGAGCCAGTCCGCTTTGACAAGATCACTGCTAGAGTTCAAAGATTATGCTATGGGTTAGACACCACACACGTCGAACCAGTTGCTATCACACAAAGAGTTATTTCTGGGGTTTACCAAGGGGTTAACACTATTGAGTTGGACAACTTGGCCGCTGAAACTGCCGCTTATATGACTACGATCCACCCTGACTACGCTATATTGGCAGCCAGAATTGCCGTTTCCAACTTGCACAAGCAAACCACCAAGCAATTTTCTCAGGTCAGTAAGGAGTTGTACGAATACGTGAATCCGAAGACAGATTTACACTCACCAATGATTTCCAAAGATACGTACGATATTATTCAAGCCAATGCAAATGAGTTGAACTCCGCCATTGTGTTTGACCGTGATTTCAACTACAACTATTTCGGATTCAAGACCTTGGAAAGATCTTACTTGTTGAGAATCAACGGTAAAGTCGCAGAAAGACCACAACATTTGATTATGAGAGTTGCCGTCGGGATCCATGGTAATGACATCGAAAGAGTTATCGAATCTTACAACATGATGTCATTAAGATATTTTACCCACGGATCTCCAACTTTATTTAATGCTGGTACTCCTAGCCCACAAATGTCTTCATGTTTCTTGGTTGCCATGAAGGATGACTCTATAGATGGTATCTATGATACTTTGAAGACATGTGCTTTGATCTCTAAGAGTGCTGGTGGTATTGGTTTACACATTCACAACATTCGTTCTACTGGTGCTTATATTGCCGGTACCAATGGTACTTCAAACGGTATCATCCCTATGGTTCGTGTTTTTAACAACACTGCTCGTTATGTCGACCAAGGTGGTAACAAAAGACCTGGTGCCTTTGCCCTTTACTTAGAACCTTGGCACGCAGATATTTTCGACTTCATAGATATCAGAAAGAATCACGGTAAAGAAGAAATTAGAGCTAGAGATTTGTTCCCTGCCTTATGGATTCCTGATTTATTCATGAAAAGAGTTGAACAAAACGGTGACTGGACATTGTTCTCTCCAAATGAAGCAAAGGGCTTATCAGACGTCTATGGTGATGAATTCGAAGAATTATATACCAAATATGAAAAGGAAAACCGTGGTAGATCTGTTGTTAAGGCACAAAAATTATGGTACGCCATTTTAGATGCACAAACCGAAACTGGTACTCCATTCATGTTATACAAAGATGCTTGTAACAAAAAGACCAACCAAAAGAACTTGGGTATTATTAAATCGTCTAACTTATGTTGTGAAATTGTTGAGTACTCTGCTCCTGATGAAGTAGCTGTTTGTAACTTGGCTTCCATTGCTTTACCAGCATTTGTTGATAAAAACAACACCACAAGTTGGTATGATTTTGAAAAGTTGCATGAAGTTACTAAGGTTGTGACTCGTAACTTGAACAGAATTATTGACCGTAACTACTACCCAGTTCCGGAAGCTAGAAACTCTAATATGAGAAATAGACCAATTGCTTTAGGTGTCCAAGGTTTAGCCGATGCATTTATGGCATTAAGATTACCATTCGACTCTCAAGAAGCCAAGGAATTAAACACTCAAATTTTCGAAACAATTTATCACGGTGCTGTCGAAGCATCCATTGAATTGGCTGAAATTGAAGGACCATACCAAACTTATGAAGGATCTCCAGCTTCTAAGGGTATTTTACAATTTGACTTATGGGAAAGAAAGCCAACTGAATTATGGGACTGGGATACCTTAAAACAAAAATTAGCTAAGCATGGCATCAGAAATTCCTTGTTAGTTGCTCCAATGCCAACTGCGTCAACCTCTCAAATCTTGGGTTACAATGAATGTTTCGAACCATACACTTCAAATATTTACTCCAGAAGAGTTTTGGCTGGTGAATTCCAAATTGTTAACCCATACTTATTACGTGATTTGGTTGATTTAGGTATCTGGAATGATGATATGAAAAATAACATTATCTCTAATAACGGTTCTATTCAAACCTTACCTAACATTCCAGATGAATTAAAGGCTTTATATAAAACTGTCTGGGAAATTTCCCAAAAGCATATTATTGACATGGCTGCAGACAGAGCTGCATTCATTGATCAATCACAATCTTTAAATATTCACATCAAGGACCCAACTATGGGTAAATTAACCTCAATGCATTTCTATGGTTGGAAGAAAGGTTTGAAGACTGGTATGTACTACTTAAGAACTCAAGCTGCTGCTGCTGCCATTCAGTTTACTGTCGACCAAAACTCGGTTAATAATGCTTCTAAGACTATTGCTTCATTAGAGAAATTAAACCAAAGAAAATATATTGCTAAGTCAGTTTCTAGCACTAACGACTCAGGTGTCTCTACTGAGCCAACATCGTTAGAGAATTCTGTTGCTGATTTAAAAATTTCAGACAACTCGAATACCCCTAAGAACGACAACCCCGTTGAATCAACTGAATCTACTGAATCTACTGAATCCACTGAATCCACTGAACCAGCTGAAGGCCAAGATGCTGGTGATATATACAGTTCAAAGGTTATTGCATGTGCTATTGATAATCCAGAATCATGTACTATGTGTTCCGGTTAAGCCATATTAGGTATAGTACACTTTACCTTTTTTGTATATTACTATGTTTCTTATTTAATTATTGTTTAAAGTTTGTTGTTGGGTAATAATTTCTTTTAATTAGTTTTAACGTTTTTATATCACAGGTAGCTTAATGCCACCTTAATAAATAAAGTATAAAAATATATTGTGGGCTATCTTTTATCTAGATAGACGACATCGTTGAGATGCCGATAGTTGCGACAAAATAGCCGTCTACAAAGTAATATTTTAATAAATACCCATTAATCATCATAATATTATATTTTAACCAAATCATTCGTCAAATGTACAATTTGAAAAGTAGTCCTTGTTCTAATAATAATCAAAGATAACGCATACGACCATATCCCACAAATAGAGAATATAGTTTTATGACGCAGATAACAGATCCTGAAATATCTGGAGCCACAAATGAAGATATAGTCCTCGATACATTTCTGGATAATCGTTCAACTATGGATCCGGATGACGATAGTTCAGATCCAATTCGAATAATCGATCAGGAAACTGAATTTTTCTTTGACGATTCGATCAAAGGAAAATTGAAGCAATTTTTTTATAAACTATGGAATGGTCCTACAGTTCCAGAAGACAACCCACCACGCCGGATTCAAGTGTTTTTGAAGATGGAGGAATTTCCTGAAAGATTCAACAAAGGTATTTCGAAGGCTCTCCGAATCACAGGACTCATATTATACTTGAGTCTTTGGTTTTTAGTATGCTATCGCATTTTGCTTCCATATATGACTATTCCGCCAGGTATGTCAAATAATCCAGATGTGACTGTGATTCCACTATCATGCCAATCACAATCTCACTTTTGGAGAGGTAAAAATGCTGCTTGTGGATTAGATGGTGAATTATGCCCATCATTCGATGGAGATGAAAAAGAGATAATATTTAGGTGCCCAGCACTTTGTGATAGGAGCAGTTGGACCTATTCTTTGATTCCTATTGGTGACCAACGTATTAAATATAGAGGGTATTTCGTAGGTGGTGGTGAAGATCCTGATTCACATGCTGAAATATTAACAAAACCATATAGAGCAGACTCGTATCCGTGTGGTGCAGCTGTCCATGCTGGTGTCGTATCGCCATTTTTTGGAGGGTGTGCCAGAATATCTTACTCAAATAATGGTGAGCTGTATTTTCCTTCTACTTCAGGTCATTATGGAGTTGGTGAATCTATTCCATTCTTATCATTTTTTCAATCGTCTTATTTTTTCAAGAAACTAGTAAGTGGTACTGGCAGCTCTGGTGGCTATTCTCATTGCTATGATCCGAGACTATTAGTGTTGGTTATTAATATTATTTTAGGCCTACCAATTGTCTATTTGGCAAGTGGAGCAACCATGTTTTGGATCATAAATTTCGTTGGCTTTTGGACGATATGCTTAGCCACTGATCCACCATATACGGTAAATGCCAGTGACCATGATAGTTTTGCAAATCTACTTTCAATTGGTCTAGAGAGATTTTTACCGTCCTCGTTCATTTTGTACGTCTTGTGGCATTCATCTGCTAAACGAACCTTGTCTGACCCACCACCAGATATAGACGCAAAACCGTCACCACTAAGTAGGCTCATTTTATGGTATCCGCTCTTCTGGCTTGGCGTTTTGAATAATATTACGTTTGACAGGTTACCAGTGGATAGGTTGACCATTCTGGATCTCAAGGAACAAGCGGGAGCTTTAATAGCGGTGACATCTATTATAACTACGATAGGCACATGTGCCGTTATACAAGCGTACAAGATCTGGCTATCTGGTAGGTTTAGAAAATACTTGGTTATTTATGTTTCCTTTATCCTTGGATTAGTTTTTCTTGGACAATTACCTGGTTTAAGCTTACGTATACATCATTACATATTGGCAATGCTTCTAATCCCTGGCTGTGCAACAAGAGGAAGAACAGCATTAGCGTTCCAAGGCATTTTATTAGGATTATTTCTTTCGGGATCTTCAAGGTGGGGCTTGGCTTCAATTGCAGAAACTGTAGATTCCTTGAAAAGAGATGACCCAAGAGGAAAGATTCTTCCTCCTGAATTTACTGGATTCAATGTCACCTCTGGGATTTTGAACTGGAAATTCGCTGATGATTCATCGATGAGTTCGATAGAAAAAACAATAAATAGTAAATTCAACGGAGTTTCTTTACTTATAAACGATATAGAACGTTACGTTGACAAACGAAAAGAATCGTTGAACTTGATAGATTTATTTAAAAAATCAACTGATTTAAAGGACTCTATAAAGAATGCCTTAAAGCAGGGCTATAAAGATAAAGACGGAAACATTCTCATGTATCTACGGATTGGAAAAAAAGTGTTAGGAAGTGAAGTTTATAGCGATTTCTCTAATGCTGGTATACTTAAATGGCCTAGTGGCGAATTTACTAAACCCCAACCCGGTGTAACTTAAGTATCTACAATTACTATATTATATATAAATCATTTAGACATGTATCAGCAACAACAATAGATCGTATCATGTGATCTTTGTAAAATTATAGCTGCTAATATGAACTTTTTTGATATGAATACTAATAAGCATAGATCAACATCACAAGCGATGCTAACTAAAGTAAGGTTACAAGTGTTTTCTACATCTGCTTCTAGCAAACTTAATTCTATAGGACCCAGATTATGGACTTATAGAAGCTATTCTACAAGCAATTCACCTTCCAACAATATTTCAAGACCGCAAGTGAAATGGTTCTATGCTACAGATGTTCCCAATTCGAAGCCTACTTGGCATAATTACACCAAGACAAATGAACCAAAAAAGTTTATTCCCTTCTCGGATTATGATTCGACCAGATTAGAGAAACGATATCAAAAATATAATTCCGATACAAAGCAAATAGATAATAAAGAACTGCCTAAGCTGAATCACGGATTGGTTGAAGTCAATGAGGATAAGCTCTTTCAGGTCGATTTGAAAAATTTTGATTTATCCCCGGTGTACTGGGATGGGCCAGTTTATGAAGTTCGTCGTGGTACTTGGTTCAACTCTGATGGTATTCCATTAGGTGCGAAGTTGTCTCATCAAATTGAAGAGGGATACCGCTACAGGAAGGCTTTCACGTTTGGAGAAGAAGGACCTAGCGAAAAGCAAGTAGAAGAATCGAAAGATAAGGTCGCTAAGTTTAATGCAAAGGTAGAAAAAGAAGGAAAACCTGAAATGGCACTCGAGATTGATTTTGACAAAGAAAAGGATACGTTTGGTTTAGACAACGGTCAAGTAGTCTTATTCTGTAACGCAAAGGAAGCAGTATTATTCCCGTCTTCGTTTGATAGCAATTTTCAACTTGGTGTAATTCGTAGTTTTGGAACAAGTTCTGGCTCTTTGATATCAGTTGAGAAAATACAGCGTGGATATACGGATGATTTACATGAAACTGTTTTCGATAATTTAACCACAAATCCTATCCCTGGATTAACTGATTTCTTCCAAAATGAGATTACTAATGCCTTTCATCCAAATGATACAGAGGCTGAGAAAAACACAGATACTAAAGAGGAACCCGAAAACACTACAGCCGACCAAGACAAGCAAATGAAACATATGCTTGAATCAGATTTCGATCATGATACTACCCCATTGAGTTCCGAGAGAGAAGTTGATCATCTTGTATTATGTATTCATGGGATCGGTCAGATATTAGGGCACAAGTATGAATCGGTTAATTTTGTTCATAGTATTAACGTTCTTAGAAATACTATGAAGGAAGTCTATCAACATGATAAAGGCTACCAAGAGATTGCCTATCCTGAACATAAACAAAGTGATGAAAACAAGAATACAAATAATAGAATCCAAATCTTGCCTATATCTTGGAGACATAAAATTGACTTTCATCCTCAGACTAGTTTAAAATCCTATGATGAGAATGGTAAATTAAGGCTACCAAGCTTAGCCCAAATAAGTGTTGATGGTGTTAAATCGCTTAGAAATATTTTAGGTGATGTTGTCTTGGATATTTTACTCTATTATGAGCCAAAGTATATTAACCAAATTACAAAAGTTGTCACAGAAGAACTTAATCGTGTTTATGTCCTTTATATGGAAAAAAATCCTAATTTTAAAGGGAAAGTGCACATTATGGGACATTCGTTAGGATCTGTCATCTCGTTTGATATTTTAAGTTCACAGCCTAATGATAAACCTAAAAACTCCAACCTGGAAAAGGACTTGAT
Organism: Debaryomyces hansenii CBS767; assembly: GCF_000006445.2. Classification (NCBI taxonomy): domain Eukaryota; kingdom Fungi; phylum Ascomycota; class Pichiomycetes; order Serinales; family Debaryomycetaceae; genus Debaryomyces; species Debaryomyces hansenii. The sequence continues at coordinate 487,772 of NC_006049.2, forward strand.
GTTTGATGTTGACGATTTATTTTGTGTTGGTTCACCTATTGGTGTGTTCAAGCTATTGGGACAAACTAATATAAAGCCACGTTCGCTTTTACCAAGCGATTATGATGCAAGCCAAAAGAATACATTTGCTTCCCCAAAGTGTTCTAATTTGTATAATATTTTTCACCCCTGTGATCCTATAGGGTACAGAATGGAGCCATTAATTAATCCTGAATTTTCGAACTTCAAACCTGAATTGGTTCCATTCGCTGTTAAGGGCTTGAACACGCAAATAAAGGAATTGGCACACTTTAGCGAAGAAATTCAAGAGAAATTATTACGAGCCTCGAGTTGGTTTAACAGGGGAAATAATACTGATAAGAAAAAAACCGAAGAAGTTAAGAGCATAGAAGAAACAGCGTCAGAAGAGAATGCTTTGGATGATATTTTATTTAGTCTTGCAAAATCTGATAAGAGAGATGATAATAAAAGAAAGCCTAGGAAGACAGAGATGAACGACGAGGATTTGGCTACTTTGACTGAAATAAACAAGAATGGGAGAGTTGATTACAGCTTGCCTATGGGGGTTTTTGATTTCTCTTTAGTGTCTGCAATTAGTGCACATATTTCCTATTTCGAAGATAAGGACACCGCTGGCTTTATAATGAAGCAATTATTACTATCAAGGTCTAAGCCAGTTGAGTTAAAATCGGTCTCCTTATATAAATAATTATCTAAGCTTAATTTATAAAGTAATGTACATTAGATATTTATTCTATTAATAAATCGTCAATACTTTGTTCTGCATCGTGTTTAATTAGTTCCAACATTCCTTCTGGTAATATTGGAGCATCATCTTTACCAACGATATATCTGAACGGCATTTCTGTAGCTTCGTATTTATTATATCTTATTTCTGGGTAGTCTAAAAACTCAATACTTTCAAACTTAACTTGATCTTTAACAATTTTCTGAGTAGTTCTGATAGCTGTATCAGTTGTCATTTGCAAACTTCCTAATCTCCTTCCAGCTAACCCGTACTTCTTTCTCAAGATTCCTGTTCTATCAATTCTAGGATGAGAACCTAAAATTCCTCCAAATACAAAATAATCAAATTCTTTATTATCTTCTGGCACTAACTCAACCTCAGCTGCTGGATCTAATAAGCAAATCTTGGATTTTTCGATATTACCACCATCTATATTTATGCATTCTTCTGTAGTCCATTGCAATCCTAAGTCTATAAGTCTAGATGGGATATCCTTCTCAGTGATTGAAGAAGGTAACGACGTCAATATCAAATTTTCTTTGCCTACTTCCCTGATTATTTGAGAATATTCCAATATAACCCATTCGGAGAAGCCTTCCTCCATATGTTCTATCACGTACTTCATTATTGTTGAGATTAGTATTATATGATTTCAATATTGAATTTTTTTTTTTTTCACTTTTTTGTCAATTCATGAGGACACACAAAAATGCTGCAAAAAGCGGCCATTCATACATGTCTATTGCAATATCTCTTAAATAATCAATTAGGAAGCTGGTCAACCTGATTGATATACTTTCAGAAAGATAATACCCTTTAATGAGGATCAGATTAAGGGCAAGCGAATACTGAGTAAGCTAGAATTTCGGAAAATGTTTATATATTGCAAAAATACGATAAATACACTAGAAATAACAAAGAACATGAATATATATGCAAAATAAAATTATTTTTTGGAACAACAAAAGTCTGACGAAGTCTTACTAAAAGCTAACCTAGAACTATTATCAGCTCCTAAGGCACTTGTGTTTCTACCATTCAAGTCATTTTTTACTTCTCTTGTAGTTCTTACATAGGATGGCTTAACGTCAAGACAAGGATTTCCAGTGAAAAAATTTCTCGGGCGTAACATAAGATCAAAGATTTCAGTTGGCATAACTGGGAAGTCTTCAGGTGCTGGAAAATGAGTGATACCAAAAGTATGGAAGAACAAAATGTCTGTATTTTCTATATTGTCTTTACCATCACTAACCCATTTACCCATACCTTGCACAGAATCTCCATCCCATTGACATACAAAATCACCCGATGGATACAATCTACCATAACCGTAATCTTCATCCTGGTATGGAACAACTTGAGTCGTATTCAAAGCCCATGGAGCTCTTTTACAAACAAGCGAACCTTTCTTAGCTAAAACGGGAGGACAAAACGTTGAGACCAATTTGTAAGATGCTGGTTTTCCAGAATTCGGGTTGATTGATTTTGAATTAAAAAGGTCCCAGGTTCTTGCAGTGGATGATTCGAAATTAGTAAAAGAATCATTAACCGTTTTAAACGTAGTTTTTTCATTATAGAATGCATTACCATATTTATTCTCCTCAGATCCTAAAGGAAATGGGGATTGCTTACAGTCACTTGTTGCTGCTGAATTATTATCTCCATCAATTCTAGGGTGGATTCTAAGTGAGAATAAATGTTGGTGGTTGTGTGCATTAACTTGAGGGTAAACCTGGGTTCCCCAAGGTCCAACATCTTCATCTTCTGCACATATATATGTGTTCAAAATACCAGTTAACCTTATTTCTAATTTGACTGTACCATCTTGTTTGAATATCCAATATAAACAATATTCATAGTTTGAAGCTGTAAATATTTGGGAAATAATTAATCTTGTGCCTCTGGTAACAATAGTAGTTTGAAAGTCATCCCTAAAATCAGAGTGTTTGAATAGAACCCCATCATCCTCTTCGTGCACACATATGGCATTCTTAATAGTAGTAGGCTCACCATCTTTATCAGGGAAATGTGCATCCATGTAATGAATTACACCCTTACAATCACAACCTAATGAAAGCGGGTTGGTACAATGCCCAGCACCATATTCACCAATATCCAAAGCGTGTTTACGATGATGAGGATATCCAGGTGATCCGTAGGGAACTATCATTTCTGCCAATGAGATTCTGTGGAAGATGGGTCTCACTTTACCGTGGTCATTATAAGCAACGTCACTTAATACAATTCCTTCTCTATAATTAAAACCAACATGGAGCTTGAAATTTGACCATTCAATTACATTACCTTCAAATTTAAAGGAAACGCCTTCGGGTTGAGTGATATTTATTGGCTTAGAATCCGTCCTATAACCCGATGGGTTTTCTGTAGTTCCAAATTCGTACTTTACGTGGTCTGGATGAAAATTAGCGTGTTCATGCTTGGAAACTTTTCTTCTTCTGTTTGGAATGTCAATATATATAACCTTCCCTGCATTCATATCAACAATAGGACAAAAGTCTAATGGATGTGAGTATTGGGAGTCATTTTCGTCAGATCTCCAGTACATCAAAGCTTGTTGTAATCTTTTGGATGCACCCCATCTTTCGTCATATCCAATGGCCCATGCATCACAATAGACATTCTTCATCTCTTCTTTTGGCACTCCGCTGATCTCACATTGCTTTATCACGGCAGCATCGTTTCTCACTATACCCTCTGTAGTCCGCAAATCATCCGGTGTCAATATTGGTTGCACGGCATCAACTTGACGCTTATCAACAAACTTGTGGCTACCAATATCAACCACTCCTTCCTGGAGCGCACTCACACCCTCTAAGATAACCACATAATACGCTAAACGAGGTGGCATAGGCCCATTCTTTTCTTTCCAGCTATAATATGCCTTCTTACTTGGCTCTCTCAAAGTAATAGTATTGAAATTAAGCTTCTTGCCCGAGTATTGTTCCTTGATAATGCTACTTACTTCTTTTATTTCTTGTGCAGATAGTGGATCTAAAGGATGCAATGCTCTTTGTGGTCCTGAGCTTGCAGCAATTGTATGAGTTGCTAGCTGTTGTAATCTTTCCATTTTATACGTATGCCGCTTTCAACTACGTGAATATATTAGATATACTTTACTAAAAACTAATCTCTGTAGTCTTAAGGAAGAAGAATTTAGAAACTTATATTGTATTTCTTATCTGTATCAAGGCCCTGTGAGTAGCGCTTATTCCAAAACGGTCAGTATTTCCAGCGATAACGCTAGCCGGAAAAATGACCCAATCGGGCGCGCATGCGATTCTATCATATAGATCGGTACTAATTATACAGATGGACCAATAGATCAAATCGATATTTATTACTACACTAAGCTATAGATAATTCATTCTGCGTACAAAAGAATAACAATAATTCAATAAATAGAGCGTCCGAGTTTAGATTCAATTATCACTAACCAAATTAACATTGGTAGTATCACTAAGCATGATAAGTTGAGCACAATGCAGCAGCTGCTTAGGATATCTTTCAACCAAACAAAGTTTTTCGATAATGTATTAACTAATTCCAATTGGGAACATTCTGCACCGGCGGTACAAGACAGTTGAATACTGTGCGTTAAATAGTTAACGAAAATCTGCGTAACGAACAGAACATCGTAGGTGATCGTGTGAGTCGGCGCATATGTATAAATAGCGAGCAATTTGACCAAATTGATGAGCACATCATTGAATAATAGCATCAAGCTCATGGACGTGGCAAGGATCACGCTGCTATAGCACCATATGAATCTGGATAAGATGGAAGTAAACTGGGGGAAGTTTCTGAGTTTGGGATGGTTTGCAACCTTGACAAATATGGTGGCCACGTCAAGAAAGAAAAGGGTAAAAATCGAGTAGAAAATGTGATCAGACTTGAGGGTGATGCTCGAGCATTGAAAAAGAATTGCTGATGAATTAAATAAGAAACTGTCTGGAACTATGCAATATGATATGACGGAAAGGATGACGAATGAGATGCAATGCTTGATGAAAAATGACTTGAGCGGCGATTGGCCGAAGTTTAATCTGGACTTGGATACCGATAATTCCATGTCCAGGTATTGGTATGTAGTTAAGTCAACGTCGAATGAAACAGATTTAGAGAGAGGGCGTGGTTCCACAGCCTTCTCGACATCATTGCTGTCTTCGGTGGAAATGAATGAAATATATTCGACACTTTTCATGATGACATGAGAAAAAATTTGGAACAATGTCATCGATACAACCGTTACGGATAATAACTTCACATCTTTCCGCAAATAGTACATATTCAATACCGAATGGATGTCTTCATTTACAAAGTATCCTCTGAAGTTTTTAGGTAAGTCCTCATCACCATTCAAATATCCCAGCACATTATCCAAGTTGAGCAATGTGGTTTCAGCGAATGCTGTAATCATGAAGTTCCACAAGCATAGACCTGTTATAGCCGTAGTCAAACTTTTAAAATCTTCCGAATGCCTTTGAGGCAATACTTGGCTAACTTTGTGATATCTGTATATATATATCATACCACATACGACGCTACCGCCCATCAGTACTAATTTGTATCCATTAATGTTTTCTGAAAACTTTTTAATCGTTTCGAGTATGGTGACCATTTGTAAGCCACCGTTATTTAAGTCTGACATTTTCACTCAGTATCAGTTCAAATTTACACAACTATGCCAAGACTGGTATCAAATTATGTCACACTGATATATGCTTTGATTTTATAGGAATTAGACCTGAATTAAAATAATTTAATCGTTTAGGAAATATAATTGGTTTTATAACTTTCTCAGCCGTTTTAACCGAACTATAATTTAGCGTAGAAGGTAAACGATTTTCGCAATTACATTACTAAACGCGGATGGGAGGATTAATCTGATTGATAAAAATAGACATACTCCAGGTCTAACAGAAATATACGTTTCTAAATAAATTTATAACATACCCAATATTCACTAGAGAAATGTGTGTTAGACTAGTGAATCCCATTGAATTCAATTGTTTTGTGAAGAAGGTATGAGGATACAGAAATATATCGGATGTAGGAATATGCAATTGGGGCCGAAGAACCGGCAGTGCGAATTGCATTTCCGAGATTTTTTATTTTGCAGAAAATGACAGGAGGTAATCTATAAACGAAAGCAATTGGCGTTATGCGTTGTGGTCACACGGGTGTTAGATTTTATAAAGTATCATATATTCTTGAAAGAGATTCAAATTACAAATAGAGTTCAATAAACAGAATAAAAAAATACATATTAGATAGAAATTGACTTACCAAACATTAATAATTTAAAAATTAAGTATTTAATAAGCTTATAATTTATCATAGTATTCTTCGTAACCTGGAACATCAGGCTTCATACCTTGACGTTCTCTCTTTTCCTTGACGATGGTACCGACCTTGGAGGTTGGGTCAGTTGGGTCACCGTTTAAGTTGGCCCAGTGATCGAAGATCAATTGTGGGAAAGCTTGACCACCAGTAGATTGTCTTAATTCACCACTGAAACCGAACGATTCATTGACTGGTAAGTAGGCCTTAACAGTGAACAATGGAGTACCTGGTCTTTGTTCTTCAGAGATAACTTGACCTCTCTTCTTGTTCAAAACGGAGTAGATACCACCAATGGCGTTTTCTGGACATTGAATTTCAACCAAGAAGACTGGTTCTTGAATAGCTGGTTCAGCTAATAACATGGAAGCGTAAGTAACTCTTCTCATGGTTGGGATAATTTGACCACCACCTCTGTGAATAGCATCAGCGTGTAAGGTAACATCCAAGATGTTAACTCTAACGGATCTAACGTTTTCACCGAAGATTGGACCTTCCTTGGTAGCCCATTGGAAAGCAGCGACGACGGAATCCTTGATTTCGTTCAAGTATTGGACGGCCTTGGTTTGATCGACAACCAAGTTTGGACCGTTACCATCTGGACCGAAACACCAGATCTTTCTGGCGTCAGTGACATCCCAACCGTGATTGTCGGCTAAGATTCTAGCTCTGGCCTTGAAATCATCTCTTGGGTTAATAACACCCTTTTCAATGTCTAAGGAGACTTCTTCATCAATTGGTTGAGCCTTAACGTAAATTCTGTTATGCTTGTTTGGAGACTTAGATAAAGCGACCATGGAAGATTCAGCGTTAACGGTTTCTCTGTAAGAAACAATTGGTGGGGAGATCTTTAATGGAATACCAGCGTGATCGTTTTGTAAATCAGATAAACAAATTTCCAAGTGTAATTCACCAGTAGCAGCAACAATGTGTTCACCAGATTCAGACATAGAGGTCAAGACACATGGATCGGACTTGGATAATCTCTTTAAACCTTCGACTAATTTTGGTAAATCGTTGGCGTTCTTGACTTCAACAGCGACTTGAACAACTGGAGAGACAGAGAACTTCATGACCTTCATATTGTGGGAAGCCTCGTTGGTGGTGATGGTACCAGACTTTAATAAGAATTGATCGACACCAACTAAACCAACAATGTTACCAGCTGGACAGTCATCGATAGCTTCGACGAATCTACCCATCATCAAAACAGTTCTTTGAATAGCCTTGACGAATAAGTCATCCTTCTTACCGACTTGGTAGTTTGGACCTTGAATTCTGACCTTTTGACCAGACTTAACGGTACCGGCGAAAACACGACCGAAAGCGTAGAATCTACCCTTATCAGAGGTTGGAACCATCTTGGAGATGTAGACCATTAAATCAGCGGTAGGGTCACAGTTCTTGATGGCGATACAGGAAGCATCGTCAGCTGGACCTTCGTATAAGGTTTCGGCTCTGTAAGCTTGAGCGGTAACTGGGGATGGTAAGTGAATGACAATCATTTCTAATAAAGCATCAGCAGCTGGTAAGAACTTTCTCATAACAACCTTTAATAAAGCCTTACCTTCTAATTCCTTTTCTTCAGCCTTCAAGTTGATTTCCAACTTTTCTAATAAGGTTGGGATTTCAGACTTCTTGAAGTTCATGATAGAAGAGAATAATCTGAAGATTGGGTCTAAGACGAACATATTGAAAGCTCTTTCTAAAGTCTTACCTTCAGCATCCTTGTCCTTGTTAGTCCATTTCTTGGTCTTTGGGTTGAAGTAAGAGTCACCCCATAATCTTTCCATCATCTTAATTCTGTCAACACCGAACTTCTTGGAGTATCTGGTGGCGAATTGTCTGACGGTGAAAGCCCAACCGTGTAAACCGGAACCGAAAGCAACGGTACCCTTGTCTGGGTAGACTTGAGAATCACCTAAACTGGAATCAACGTAAGTAGAGATAATAACGTTAACGGATTCAATAGTTCTGGAGAAAGATTGGTATAAATCTTCCTTGGTGACTTGCAATTCTAATAAAGCACGATCAACCTTGTTAATAATAACAACTGGCTTAATTCTTTCACCTAAAGCTTGACGTAAAACGGTTTCGGTTTGGACACAAACACCTTCAACACAATCAACGACAACTAAAGCACCATCGGTAACACGCAAAGCAGCAGTGACTTCAGAGGAGAAATCAACGTGACCTGGCGAATCGATCAAGTTAATCAAGAAAGAGTTACCTACGGTCTTTTGTTGGATTTCCTTACAGTCATCGTCAGTCATAGAAGCGTACAAGGAAATAGCGGTAGACTTAATAGTAATACCTCTTTCTTGTTCATCTTTTCTGGTATCAGTGAATCTAGCTTCACCAGCCTTAGCAGCAGAAATAATACCAGCTCTTTGAACCAACGAATCAGTTAAAGTGGATTTACCGTGATCGACGTGAGCAATGACGGACATGTTACGGACATTGGTAACCTTGTCCATCAATTCACGGATTTGTTCAATAGTGAAAGCAACTGTTAATATGTTAGTATCACTCGTCGTCAATGTTTCTTTCGTCACGTCTACCAGTCGTCAAATCCTTCATTCTTGCTTTCTTATCCCTCTCAGGTCTCTTCATCTCCCTGCTTGAAATTTTCTCCAACAAAAATTTTGGATTCTGTTGAATGGTGGCCGGCTAATTATTTTCACTAAAAATCTTTGCCAATTGTTTCAATTCTTAGTGCATTTATTAGTTTTAATATATACATACCCATTTTGATAGATTATTATTGTTGTTGGACGTTAGCTAATCTTAAAAAATCCTTTTTAATAAAATGCTAGGAAAAAAAAACCAAGGGAATGGCTACTGGAACCTGTCCAGCACGAGGGGATTGGTATCAAAATTTTTTGGTGATGGCTCAAGTGAGATCGAAAATTTTTCAGCCGCCGGGTAACCCATATTTCTCTCAGTAAACACCATACTGGGACTGGGTTACCCGGGTTTGATTGAACCAATAGTACGGGGAATGAGGTTATGGGAGAAATTGGGATAGATACTGAGGTCTGATAGGAACAATTAAGACTACATATTATTTAGAAGAGAGGGCCATGTTACTGGGAGTAGTTTTGCTTGGAAATAAGCAACAACGAACCGTATAGTGTTGAACGAAGGAGAAATGTCAGCCATTTTGGTGCCAGGGTTTTGAGGAGAGCGGAATGCTCCTGCACATATTTATATTCAATTTGGTGTAGGAATGTTGGTGTATGGACTTAAATATTAGTCCGAACCTGTAAAGGTCGTGCCAACCTGTAAATGACTCCGATTATTGAAAAATCGCTAGTAGGAATAGATGAAAAATGGGCCTGATTTGTCATTATACACCCTAGATAAGCTACAGGATGCCTGATATAACAGTGTTAATATCCGGGTCAGGGTCGAACTTGCAGGCATTGATCGATGCGGAAAAGAAAGGAGAACTCGGTGGCACAATCACGCAGGTGGTTTCTTCGAGCGACACAGCATATGGCTTGACGAGGGCATCGCAGGCTTCAATTGGTACCAAGACACATATTTTGAAGAACTATTACAAGGGAACCACGAAAGAAGATAAGAGCGAGCGCGAAGCGAGAAGAGAGAAATTCAATGAGGACTTGGCCAAGCTCTTGATCAACGGGGACATCAGGGACACTCCGGTGGACGGATACACCAAGCCAGATTTGGTGGTGTGTGCGGGCTGGATGTTGATTTTGTCACCCACAGTGTTGACACCGTTGGAGAAGACGGGTATAACGATCATCAACTTGCATCCAGCATTACCGGGAGCATTTGACGGAACACATGCTATCGAGAGAGCGTGGAAAGCGGGCCAGTCTGGAGACATAACTACTGGAGGGGTGATGATTCACAAGGTCATAGCAGAAGTCGACAGAGGAGCACCGGTACTAGTCAAGGAGATTGATTTACGCAAAGACGAATCATTGGACGATTACGAAACGAGGATACATGATCTCGAACATGTTGCGATCGTAGAAGGTACAAATATAGTCTTGAAAGAATTAGCTAAGTAGGAATTAAGTAATATTTACACCAAAACTGCAACTATACAATTTCATCTTATCACTACGAATTTTAATCCTATTTTATATATTTAATGTAGTAATAAAACTAAATGAAACAATTACTAGCCTTGCGATTATAATCTGGTAATAACTTGTTCGGTGAAGTTTTGGGTGGAAGAAGTACCGTATAAGTCACCAGTTCTGTTTTCCTTACCGGAAGCAATGGTATCTAAGACAGCCTTTTCAATCTTGTCAGCATCAGAGTTTAAAGACATGTGTCTCAACATCATACATGAAGATAATAATAAAGCGGTTGGGTTAGCTAAACCTTTACCGGCAATATCTGGAGCAGAACCGTGGACGGCTTCGAAAATGGAGACCTTGTTACCCATGTTACCCGATGGAGTTAAACCTAAACCACCGATTAAACCAGATGATAAATCGGACATGATATCACCATATAAGTTAGGCATGACCATGACAACATCCTTATAGTCCGCTGGGTCAGCAGTCAATTTCAAAGAAGTGTTATCTAACAATTCGTAATCTAACTTGATGTCTGGGTATTCCTTACCGATTTCCTTGGCAGTGGAAACAAACAAACCATCGGACAACTTCATGATGGAGGCCTTGTGCACAACAAGAACATGTGGCTTGTTGATAGATTTGGCGTATTCAAAAGCGTATCTAATAACCTTTTCGGAGGCTGGCTTGGTGATCAACTTGATCGATTGCACAACACCTGGAACGATAGTGTGTTCAATACCCGAGTATTCACCTTCGGTGTTTTCTCTGATTAACACGGTATCAACGTTTTCGTATGGAGTATCGTATCCGACAACCGACTTACATGGACGAACATTGGCAAACAAGTTGAAAGTTCTTCTCAAGGTCAAGTTCATAGAGGTGTGACCCTTACCAACTGGGGTAGCTAATGGTCCCTTTAATGCAACTAAGTTTTTGTTGACTGAATCAACAGCTGGTTGTGGTAAAGTGGTCTTACCATCAATTAATAACGGAGTAACGTCAACGGATTCAAATTCGATTGGGACCTTGGCAGCGGCGTAGATATCCTTAACGGATTGAGAGATTTCAGGACCGATACCATCACCTTCGATCAAGGTCACGGTATACTTACCATTAGACTTCTTGCTTCCGGTAAATTGACCGGCAATATAAGATCTGGTGAATCTTGGGGAAATTGCTGATTGTCTAGTTATCTGTCTGAACATTCTGTTAACAATACGTTTAATTATTCTTATTTATCAAGAAGATGAAAATTTTAAGGATAATTGGCTCTGCGATTATATGATTTTCCGTTGATATTTTTTTTTCAGACCAGGTTTAAGAGTGAGCACTAAAATCCCTTCCGACGCCGTTCGTCCAATAAAAATCGAGATGTCTGGACGGTGTCTCGGAGCCGAAATACCTGATTTCTGCGGACTTATATTGACCGATCTACACTAGTAGAGTAGGTTATAAACGGGTTTATGTATTGGTAGTAGTGTTGTTGAACACCGGTGCCCATCATGTAGCTAATAATTGACTCTCAAGCCAAAAAAAGTGGTCAAATAGAGCTTGACTTGTCTGATCAATATATGTTTCGCCGAGCGCAACACAACCGATGCTCCGAACTTATAGGCGTTTTTGGAATAAGGGGAGAGGCATTACTTGGGTTGCCACATTGAGATATAGAATGGAAGCACCGGTGACTTGGCAGAGAAAGCTTTCCGCGAAAGACTACTACTCTGATGATTATATAGAAATCAATCGATAGTTATGCAAATATTTTGCAAAATATTTTGCAATCATTACTAGCTAGAGTACATTACATGGCAAATTTAGTGGTATGTTCTCTATTAGAGCATTTCATATATATGTGTCTACATAGGGTCGTAGACATAGAATTTCTGGCTTACATGTTAATAACAGCTCTGATACAGTCACCAGCATGCATATCATCAAACGCGGTGTTGATATTCTCTAACTCGTGTCTGTGAGTGATGAATTCGTCAACCTTCAAACCGCCATTCATGTAGTTTTCGACTATGTCTGGCAATTGAGATCTGCCCTTGACACCACCGAATGCAGCACCCTTCCATACTCTACCGGTGACCAATTGGAAAGGTCTGGTGGAGATTTCTTTACCAGCAGCAGCAACTCCGATAACGACAGAGGTACCCCAACCTTTATGGCACGCTTCTAAGGCATTTCTCATGACGTTGACGTTACCAGTACAGTCGAAAGTGAAGTCACAGCCACCATCGGTCATTTCGACTAATTTGTCGACAATGGTGGTGTCGCTAGGTAATTTGGCAGAGTTTACAAAGTCAGTGGCACCGAATTTTTCAGCCCATTCTTTCTTGGAGTCATTGATATCAACGACTATAATCTTTGCTGCCTTTCTTTGAAGGGCACCCTGAACAACCGATAAACCAACACATCCAGCACCGAAAACAGCAATGTTGTCACCCTCGCCAACATTCGCAGTGATGGTAGCAGCACCATAACCAGTTGTAATACCACAACCCAACAAACAGGTCTTGTCTGGCTGAGCCTTTGGATTAACAGCAACAACTGAGATGTCAGCTACGACCGTGTATTGGGAGAAAGTCGAACATCCCATGAAGTGCAACAACTCCTTACCCTTGCACTTAAATCTTGAAGTGCCATCAGGCATAACACCCTTACCTTGGGTGGATCTGATCTTACCACATAAGTTGGTCTTTCCTGACTTACAGAACTTACATTCCTTACATTCAGGAGTGTATAAAGCAACAACACTATCACCTACCTTGACATTGTCAACCCCTTCACCAACACTTTCCACAATTCCGGCACCTTCGTGTCCCAAAACAACTGGGAAAGCACCTTCTGGGTCAACACCACTCAATGTGTAAGCATCAGTGTGACAAACACCGGTGTGCAAAATTTTGATACGAACTTCGTGGGCCTTTGGTGGAGCAACTTCAATATCTTCAATAGTTAATGGCTTACCTGCTTCCCAGGCAATTGCAGCCTTACATATAATAGTCTAAATAACATTGTTAGTCTTGTATACACCATGTCAAAGTAACGAATTATGGTAACTTCCAAGGTTGCATAACTTCTTTCGGGGATATATTATCCCTCAAACATTCCAATTCATTACCATTCTGCAAAATGCAGTCCTATCAGCTAATACATACTTTACCAGTGGTAGAGTCTGACATTATAACGTTAATCAATTCAATTCTTTATAATAAGGAAGCAATTAATTTTATTAATTATAATAAGGAAGCAATTAATTCTAATCTTATTAAATATCACAACGTTTTTAGCAAAATACGAATATCTTGTTCATTCACGACCTTGCTTACAAACTTGCTATATTAGTTTTTTCCGGAACGACTAAATAGCTCGGATAATGATAAGGTCTTATGGATTATAGTAGAATTATATCCAATAAAAAAATTATCGGATATGTTGACCTCATTGAAAATGAAATGTTTGTCATGATAGTGTTTTGTAATTACTAATAATGAAAATTTTCTGTAAAAAGTATTGCAAGTGTCTAATACTTCATTACTTCATAATATATTTATAAAACTAATGTATATACTGTTTACAAGACAGCGCCAAAACCAAAGGTAATCTTTATAGATCTAATGTAATAATCTTCGAAGTTACCTCTAACTCTATCTTCCTCACCAACTGGGATACCAGACCATTTCACAATCATTTTTGTTTCACCAGAACCTTGGATCAATTGCAAGTCCAATTGAGCGTAATGGCCAGACTTCCAGTCTTCCAATCTCCATAACTGTACTATTTTTTCATTTGGCACTAATTTTAAGAACTTACCACTGATGGAACCCCCAAAGAGACTAAATTCAGAGCCTTCTTCTGGTGGGAAGCTTCCCATTGACGGATTGGATCTACTCCAGGCAGCAACACGTTGCTGGTCCAATAATGTGATATACAATTGCTCAGCGGTGGTGTTGAAAGTAGGTTCCAAGTGCAAAGTAGACGTGTTATATCTTGGCACAGACGAATTAGATGCCGATTTTGCAGCAGCAGCACCCGAGGATGTACTCTTTTGAGCAGCCGGAGTTGGGGCAGATGCCTTCTTTGCAGCTGCTGGAGTGTTCTGGGCGTTTTCTTGGTTGGCCTTGGTATATGCGGAGTTGACTTTGTCAGACGACAATTGAATGTCGGAACTATGAGTAGTTATCAAGTCGCGGCCGAATTTAATCAAGCTGTCTCTTAATTTAGGTAACAATTCCTTCTTAATAAGTGGTCTCATCTTTTCTGAATCGGCATCTTCATTGTAGATACTGATATCGAACTGTAAATCGTCTTCAGTCGAATCGTACGCTAACTCAGGAACTGTGATTGAACCAGAAAAGTCGCCTTCTTTCTTCGACTGAGAAATCGAATGACCCTTGATCTCAAGGACTACCTTCAAGTCAAAGAGAGAAATAACCTTTCCCTTACGTTGACAAACCTCGACATCACCTTCAACGGATGAAATTGTGTTCACAAATACATCTTTTTCACCTTCAGCTGCAGATATGTTGATCAAATTTTCGTTGAAATATTGTCTTGTCCAGTCAATACAGTTTTTGTCAACCCAATGCCAATTATTAGGATTATGTACAACCATTTTTAGTATTTCTTCCTATGGTTTTATCGGTTTTATCGTGGGTTATCTACGATTATATAGACATTTTTGTGTGGAAAGATCTAGAAATTTCATGGACACAAAATTGGCAACGTGACACAAAATCACCAAAGCAAAGAAACATACATACTACAACGATTCATTCCAATTTATGTATATTAACAGGCATCTCTACGTAAAATCTAGGCATCAACTTCCATGGCATCAGCGGTGCCAGAATTAAAAGGTATAACCGTTTCTTCAACATCGACCAATTCACGCACGCTTTCTCTCAAGACCGCAGTCGTACCTCTTTGGAACTTATACGATCTGGTCTTTTCAGATCTCACATTTGGAGTCAAGTAGTTCCTGTACAATTCAGCATCCTTCCCGATTTCCATAACACACAAGTCAACGTTAGAACCAGAACCCAAATCGTTCCAGATACCCAGCTCGATGGCGTCGGCGACCAACTTCATGGCCTCTTCTCTAGACATGTCTGGTCTCCAGTGGGTTTCTAACACTGCCATTGCCGCCAAGGATCCAGATCCTAATGATTGATATTGTCCAATGTCTGTAGAACCATGTGCTTGTACAGATAACAAGTGAGCTCCGGTTGGATCAACACCCGCAACAATAAGATACGCTCCCAAGTGACCTTGATACTTAAATAAATGCTGCTTCAATAACGTCAATGCTGTGATTACTCTTGGTTTACGGTTCTGTGACAAAGAATGCAATTCCAAGTTGGACGCTATCAATTGGGTCACCATCTCGGTGTCCGCAGCAGTACCAGCACCAGCACACCAAATTCTTGGGGCCAATCTATGTAATTTTTCACAATTCTTATCCGCCACAATGCTACCAGCGGTAGCCCTAGTATCTGCTGCAATAACAACTCCTCCCTTAAACTTACATCCGACAATCGTGGTACCAGTCGAAGTAGCGGTTGGCGCACCAAAACCCTTGGTGGTTAAAAAGTGATTCCTTTGATAATTATCAAAACTTAAACCAGGCATCCTTTTATTACTCTTATTAATTCAAAGATATATGCACTTATATGATCCTCCGTTTCAATAACTGATTCTTATGGTTAAAGATACGATTATATTCTTTCCAACTTCTTTTTGCCTCCCTCTCGTTTTGATATTGGATAATTCGCGCACGACACGGTATTCATTTTCGTAGCATTGATCTTGCAAACAAAACTACGCCAAGATACAGCGGTTAACTCATTTAAATAACTACATTATCAAGATAGTTGGTATTATAGAAGCTCGAAATGGTGGATAGATATAGATATATAAATCCTTCGAGAGTTAGGACATTGGTGGTCCCAATTAATGGTTGTACACAAGCAGACTTTGCC
The DNA here is from genome assembly GCF_000006445.2 of Debaryomyces hansenii CBS767. NCBI lineage: Eukaryota > Fungi > Ascomycota > Pichiomycetes > Serinales > Debaryomycetaceae > Debaryomyces > Debaryomyces hansenii. The sequence continues at coordinate 503,926 of NC_006049.2, forward strand.
AGATATCTCGAATTGGTACGATCAAATGCTAATGAAGTTAGGTTGTTAGACGTAACACCTATAGCTCAATTACAATACTTCAACCCACAGACGTTTCCACACGGGAAAGTGATGTTTGACTATGTGTCGCATGCGCCCGAAGCAGATTCGATCTTTTTGCATGATTTTGAGCCGTTTCGAAAGACGTTTATTATACTTGGGGTTGGGAAGTACGACGAGGGAGTAACGTCGAAGGAGAAGCAGACAGAAGTGCTTGGAAGTTTGAAGAAATGGCATCCCAGCTCGATAGTGCATAATGTTATTTATTTCGATACACCGGGGGACGTAATTGACGATTTAAACCCATCAAGCGATCATTCGACAAAGGAGGTGTTTTACCATGAAGGATCATTACAGCACAATATTACGGCATTAGAAACACTCATGTGTGAGGTTACTAGGAATTTTTTAACGGCATTGGATAGCTACGCATCATCATATTTAAACATAACATTGAGGTCTCCCGTCTCTATAAGCGACAGTCACAATTTAACCAAGACCATAAGTAAAGCGCAGAAAAGGATTAGTTCTAGTTCAGGATCTTTTAAGGTTTCATTTTCATCAACGTCCAGCACGAATGGAGCGACATCGGCTTCAGACTTGAAATCAAAATCCCAACAACGGCACAATGGTAGACGGTCCAAACTCTTGGGTAGTTTCTATTTATTAGCAGGTAAATACTCAGATGCATTAGAGTATTTTACTGATTCCATAGCGAATTTGAAGAAGTGTGACGACTATTTATGGCTTGGTAGTGCCCTAGAAGGTATTGGAAACTCCGTTGTCATGTTACACTTCTTAGGTATATCATACAACTTATCAAGTTCTACCATAATTTCAGTCTTGCAAATCTCCAAGAGTAAATTTAATGCAATAGCATCCGCAGTATCTGCTACGAGCGTGGAGAGTTCTTCTCCAAAAAGGATATCAACTGATTCTTTATCCCATAATAGCACAACAAACGGACATTTATCCGTGCCACATCAAACCAATTCGCCAAGAAACTCAAGCAGTAGTACGATAAATTTTAATTTTGCAACTTCCAATATCCCTGGCTCAGGTCCAGATTTAAACTCTTTACCCATTCCTCAACTAATAAAATTGATTTCTTCAAAGGCTTTACAATATTACCAACTTAGTACCAGTGACTACGAGAATACGGTTCCTGACTTAGTTTATGTGGAGTCATTGTTAAGGCTAATTAAATTTATGATTTGCATATATCTTGGTGGAAATGAGTTGAATTCTACGGTAATGGAAAGCATTGTAAAATCCATACCCATCAGTAACAAACTAAGCATTTATTCAAGTAAAGATGATAAATCGTGGTTTCTGAAACGAGATATACTTAAAGAGATTGATAAAGTGTTTTCTTTACAATTGGTTGATATGGGATTAATTGACCAATGCAGAATTTACTGTTGTTTAGCAACCATGTACAGCGATTTGGAACTATTCAGAAAAAGAGCATTTATCCTTCGAATTTTATTAGTTAGTTTGCTACCTAAATTGGAATTAGCAGCAAAGGAGAAAGAAAATAAGATTGATTTTGACACTCAGAGAAATATTTCAATTATCTCCTTTGAGGGTACATCTTCTAATGGAAGCCAGGTGTCCAGTATTAGACAAATATATGAATCTTTGTTTGAGATCTATAAAATAAATGAGGAAACAGAAAGTTCATTGGATTCTGCTTCACATCATGCCCAAAGTAACTGGGCTTCCTTACAATTATCTCTTTTGAAATTATGCTTGAAAATCTCAGAAACAATTAAAGACTACCCTTTTTTGATGAAGTTATGCACATTACTATTAACCCGTTATTCACATTGTTTACCTGTTGACGATCAGTGCAAATTGAAAGAAAAAATTGAGTGGCTATCCTATATGTCTCATAAAAATAATTCAAATATAGTAGCACCGTACTGGGATCCATTTTTGGTTAGGAAAGTAAAATTTATAAGTAACAGAAACAAGGATGAATTGATACCTTTTGCTGAATACCAGAAGACGTCTAATAATGTTGGATTGGTTGATGGACTGCCAAGTCGTAATATTTCCGGTCCTTCTGGTGCAAATCAGCCTTTTGTTTTTAATCCATTTAACAAAGCTAACAATACAGCAATCAATAAGGACAAGTTGTTAATCAAAGATGAAATTTATCAATTGAAAGTAAGCTTGCAAAACCCTTTTTCGTTTGAAATTGAGCTCAATGATTTGTCTATTGTAACGGATGGTACAATAGCAGTTCAAACTTTAAAAAGCTTGGTGAAATCAACTAGTAATAATAATGCCTATCAGGCTCCATCGCATAATTTGAATTCGTATAACCGAAGTAGGCCTAACAGCATTAATAATAAGATGCGATCTGCTCCCCATATCACAGCTAACCAGAAACGTTCCCAGTCTGCGCTTTTCAATAATAACCAAGGCCAACAGGAGATATCCCCTTCTTTGAATGTCTTTAACGGTACAAACAGTACGATAACGATTGGTCCAAAGTCAGTTGAACATTTATTGGTAGCATTCAAACCATTAGAATCAGGAGAACTAAACATAAAAGGATTTGAGGTTTCTCTTTCTAATTGTCAACCTCAATTTTTCCATATAATCGATAAAGAAATTTACAAGGGATTGCTGAAAGTGAAGAAGTTTTCTAATATTAATGAAAATGATCATGAAACTGGGGATAATATTATTGAAAATCTAATCGAGAACAAGGTTGAGTCTCGAGCTATCACAAAGATTTTGACTCTTACAGTAGTTCCTCCGCAACCAAATTTATCCCTCACAAGTATTCTGTTAACTAATGGTTGGCTAATGTTGCTTGAAGGTGAAAAGTACAAATTTTCAATTAGCTTATCAAATCAATCAAATGAGCTAATTAATTACCTTTCATTTTCATTTTGGGATTCAACGATCGAACCTTTGAATAAGAAGCTAAATTCTATTGGGGTTAATAATAACCAAAATATGTCAGCGTCTGATATTCATGAAATTGAATGGCTTCTCTTAAAATTCAAGCCGTTCAAAATATTGAACAAGGATGAAATCAGTAGCTTTTATAAGACCATTGAGCCTCGTGGAGATATTAAGATCGATTATGAAATGACTGGAAAGCGAGGCATGAATGAACTGAAAATAATTTTGGAGTACGCTAACAAGCAATCCAATGATGCATTAAAGAGCTTTGTAAAACACGTTCATGTGCCTCTATGTTTATCAGTTGTTCCGTCGTTTGACATGGTAGGCTTCGATCTTTTGCCACTTTTGTCTTCTTCCCTACAAGGTCTTGAAGATAGAGAGCTGATGGTTCAAGAGGGTGACATAGTTCAAAGAAATCTTGAAGCAGTACTAAAATTTATAACCGATGTATCAGAAAAGCGATCAGAAAAGGTTTCCGATTATTGTTTGCTTGTCATTGATTTAAGAAATTCTTGGAACGAGAAGCTTCAAAGTAATCTAACTTATCAAGTTAACTCGAAGGATAAGTTTAGTGTGAAAGAAGATATATCTTCGGGAAAAACTACGAGATTCCTTCTTCCTATCAAACGAATTTCAAGCAAAGAAGCAGACTTAACCAGGCTAATTCCATCGTTACGTAACAAACAATACATCAAGAATTATCTGATTAGTGAAGAAGAGGACATGGATATGAGAGAATTGTTTTGGTTAAGAGAAAGTATTCTAGAGAAACTTACAGGAACATGGGAAACTATTCCAAACAAAAGCACAAGGCGAAGATACGGCACGATTGAATTAAGAAGTCTTAAATTAACGCCAAAAATGGCCAATGTACTTATTTATTCTAAGATACAAATGCATCATCAACTCTTTAATGAAAATGAGCCAGACATTTCGATCAAAAGAAATGGTTCCCAGTTTCGTTTGCAGACTGAAGAATTTTACACGCTACGAACAACAATTTGCAATGACACGGATACGAGTATAACTGGTATGCTCAGACATTTGCCATATCCATTAGCATGGCCAGTCCCTCCGTCCAGTATTGTCAACAGCTTAACAACAAATTTTGCGAAGAATCAGATGACCATTGACAGACGAATCTTGATCAACGGGATACTCCAAACTAGCATAGGTGACGATTCCATGAGGCCCGGTGAGTCTAGACAACTTGATTTAAGCTTTGTCGTATTAGAAAAGGGCGAATATGAATGGGGCTCAGTTCTTGACATATTTAATAAAGAAGGGTTGAAGATTGTCGGACGCGAACCCATTTACATCTCTGCATCTTAGTCATATATATAAATTCATGAATATATTATTTATTGAATCATAAGAAGTAGTATGTACAAGAAAAGGTAACTAGGGTATTATATTTTCATTATCTTGGTCCTAATTTAAATGGCAATGGCTGAGCATTTTCTGATTCTAATTTTTCAATATATCTTTGTCTAATTAAGTCATTATATCTTTTCTCCTGAAAGTACTTGAACCAACTAGCTACACATTTATTTTGGAAATTATCTCTCAAGTCTCCGCAATTCTTCTTGACAGTATCCTCTTCTTTAGGATCTAATGAATTATCAATCTTATTTTTTTCTAAGCAATCAAAAAACCCATCACGAGCTTCCCAACATTCCTTTCTCTTGGATTTGTTTGGGGGCTTTATGGGCGTTTCTTCCTTATTGAACAATCCCATATTACAATTAATTACAATTAGGTATAGTTAAAGCTGTAAGGCATTTTGACTTCATCGAATTATGTCCCCATTCTCATTCCGGTCATATTTACGTGTAAAACCGGAATTGATTTTTATTGTACCTATTGCAAAAAAAATCGTATAAAAAGTTCGTCACTCCCACCATCTCTACTCCACTAAGGTATTAGATAGTAAACGAACATGACCAACCAGAAGCCGGCAGAGCCTTCAAATATTGAAGAGGATGCTAATTATCAAATTGATATTCAAGAAGACAAGGAACATCCTATCTTCAAGATTAAATACAGATCCAACTCCGTCATTAGCATCGGAGCACTTTCAGATGGATCGAGTTACGAGAACTTACCAACAGTCAAAGTGTTAGGTACAGGTGGTACTATTGCATCTAAAGGTACATCATCACACCAAACCGCGGGCTACGAAGTGGACTTGACTATTGAGGATCTTATTAAGAGTATACCAGACTTATCAACCACCTGTAATTTACAATATGAACAGGTCTTAAACCTTGACTCGAAAGATATTGGAACACATGAATTATTAATGTTATACCAAAAAATTCAAGAAGATTTACCTAAATATGATGGTATAGTTATTACGCACGGTACTGATACCATGGAAGAAACATCATTTTTCTTGCAATCAACATTACGTACAAGCAAGCCGATCGTGATGTGCGGATCTATGCGTCCATCTACTGCCATTTCTTCAGATGGTCCTATGAACTTATACCAAGCAATCGTTATTGCGGCTCATAAAGATTCGAGAGGTAGGGGAGTCTTGGTTGCACTTAATGATAGAATCGGAGCAGGTTTCTATATCACCAAATCTAACGCTAATTCATTAGATACCTTCAAATCAATAGGTCAAGGCTATGTGGGAAGCTTCGTGAATAATGAAGTCCATTATTTTTTCCCTGCCGCAAGGCCTCTAGGCATAACCTATTTTAAGTTATCAAATCCTTCTGCGTTGGCTGATTTACCAGAGGTTCCAATTATTTTCGCTCATCAAGGTTTGAATAACAAAATCATCGAGGTGACAATTAAAGAATTAGGTGCAAAAGGTTTGGTATTTGCTACTATGGGTGCTGGGTCAATGTCCAAAGGTACTAATGAGTTTGCTTGTAAATTTTCAAAAGAACATAATAATATACCAATCATCTATTCTAAGAGATCTATGGATGGAATGGTTCCAGTGGGATCATTACCAAAAATTTCCAACGACAAAGGAGAAACAATTGAATACAAAAATGCCATTGCCAGTGGATACTTAAACCCTCAAAAGTCAAGGATTTTATTACAATTATGTCTCAGCGATGGAATGGAAATTAACGAAATTAAGAGAGTGTTTAAGGGAGTTTACGGGGGTTAGATGACGTAGAATCGGTACAGCCAATTGTACGTCACAAATCTCTCGCGTGCAAGTTTAAAGTAGAGCAGTTCATACATTAAGATAATAATCATTATTACGAATTAATATAAAATCACAATAAATAAACAAAATAAAGGAATGACCCAAATTAAAATTGACTCGAGTATACATTATCAAAATGCCACGACTAAGAGTTTTTGTAAGCTTCGTCAACCTTATCTTGACAAGAAGCCAAAATTTTCTTTCTTTGTAACTTTTGAGCCGAAGTGACGAAACCATTTTGTGGGGTCCATTCATCATCCAATAAAACTACCGTTTGAATTAATTCAATACCCTTTAAACCTTGACTCTTACCAGTTTGAACCAAATGCTTAGTGACAGCGTTGATAACCTTCTTTTCGTCACACAAATGAGCCAATTCCTTAGAATCTAAGTCCAGTTGTGAATAGATTTTCTCATCCGCCAAGAATGATTTAAGATTAGCTTCGTTTGGAAGAACAATTGCAATTGGTTTAACCTTTGATTGGTCTGCATATGCACACAAGTTTAAAACAACTGGATTTGATCTGTAAACTGACTCTAACTTTTCTAATGCAATATACTCACCGTTTAAAGTCTTCACCAAGTTCTTCTTACGGTCAATGATTCTTAACGCACCATTTGGCGCCCATTCACCAATATCACCTGTTTTAAACCAGCCATCAGGAGTGAATGAATCAACGGTTTCTTTTTCATTCTTGTAGTATTCCTTAGTAACACATGGACCAGTAACTAAAATTTCACCCTGGTTATTCTTTGCAAAGTAACCGGCATCAGGGACGTCAATCAATTTCGCAGTGATTGCCCCGGTCAATGTACCTACACTGCCATATTCAAAACGTTTATGTTCAACAATGGTCGTATTGGCACAAGTTTCAGTTAACCCGTAACCAAGCAACATTGGAGCGATCAAGTTAGAAACAAAAACTTGAGCATCCTTTGAAATCGGTGAGCCCCCATTAAGTACATATCTTAATTCACCACCAGTAGCAGCCTTAACCTTCTTAAAGATGACGTCAAATATACCAGCTCCTGGGATATGGTAAGCCTTAAATGCTGCCTTGGCATGGTATGCACTCCAGAAGATCTTTTGGACAAAAATACTTTCTTTTCTAATTTTGGCTAACACACCCTTTCTAACCGATTCCCATACAGCAGCAACACCAACCATAATATGTGGTTTGAATTCTACTAAATCTGATTGACAATTCCTACACGACGTGTCAGTCAAAGTCTTAACATTAGCATACCCTAAGCATCCACCCCACCAAAATGCTGCCAATTCGAAGGTCAATTCGAAAATATGTGCCAATGGCAAGAATGCTATAATACGATCATTGTTGCTGACAAGCGATCTATCGGCATTTGTCGATACACCAGCAATACCAGCAAGAATATTACCTTGGGAAAGAACAACCCCCTTTGGTGGCCCAGTAGACCCAGAGGTGTACATAATACAGGACAAGTCCTCAGGAGCAGGGCTTTTGAGTTCGATGTCCTTGTTAGCCTTACCCAATTTAACACATTCGTTAAACGAAATAAACTCGATGTCAGGTCTGTTCTTCAAAATCTTTTCCTTCGCGTCAATGGCATCACTGTAGTATTTACCACCCATTCTCTTATCATTAGGGTCGATATCATCAAAGTGGATGATGAATTTAACGTCCTTGGCTTCTTTCAATGGTCTAATCAACAGCGGCAACAAAGTGTTATCAGTGAAAATGGCCCTCAGTTCAGTTTGTAATAATGAGTGTACCAATCCACTTTCACCCAATGTGTCGTAGGCTGTAACGGTAGGGATACCCTGGAATTGCGCTGCCAAAAACGTCTGCATCCATTTTTGCGATGTTTGGGCATAAATGTGCAACTTGTCAACTTGTTCTGGCTTCAATCCCAACTTCACGAGACCCCTACTATAATCCTTTACCAATTCTAACAAGTCCGGGTAGTGAATGTAACTGTACTTGGCGTACTCGTAGTATACCCAATCCTTGTTCACCTGGGTGTCCTTGCCATCAACCTTCTTGGTCACCTTCTTGGTCTCAACGTGCGTGTCAATGAACTCTCTCCATCCCATGGCATTTCTCTTACCTTGTCTCTTAACACATTCCTCAAAAAAATCTACCAATGTAGTTGCCTTCGAATCGGTTGGTCTTTCCAACGCTTGTGCCTTTTGGGATGATTTTCTTCTTGGGGCCGTTTCTCCGGCCTTAGCTTCGCCGACTGGAACTGTAAGCGCTACCATACTATCTAATGTATATCTTATGTTTATTCTCGAAGTAATAAAGCCGATAAAACTAATTCAATTAGAGAGCAAAAGGATTATTATATGAACAAAATCCCCAATTCCTTCTCGCTATTCGTGTCATAACAATTTTAATTTATATGCGAAAAGAGGGGTTTGACCGCTATGAGTAAAATCTTTTATGTGTGAAACAGACATTAACATGAAACTATAGGTATAGCATATTGTGTCACACGCAAATTATTGCTACCACAAACACCTTCAAGTTAGTGTCCATTAGTCCTTGAACCTCAACTTCCTTGTACCTACCCTCGGTAAAAAGTCGGGGTCTGTTTTGCAGACTAAACAGGTGTAAGCCGTTCTCTACCGAACAATACGGAAGTTCCAGGGTGCAAGGCCGCCGGATGTGACAGTGATAGCAGAGCCAACCACCACAACATGAGGTGGAAGTGTTGGGAACAGGTTTGGACCCAACAAAAGCGCGTGGGTGTATTTCAAGGTGTATGGATGTTTGAGAGTACAAGTGAGTGGATGGTTTTTTTGTCCTCCACCCGCCAACCACTCAAACCCCACTGGGCAGGTTGGGGGACATACCAGTGGTCGGCAAGTGTTGGTGAGAGGTTGCAGGTTGCAGCTTACAGGGTTGTACTGACAAACCGGTTGTATATTTGTGGCTAGTTCGTATATAAAATATTAACGGTTGCCCGAGAGCGTGCAATATTCAATGTATATTCGATGTAGGCAATTCTGGTAATAGCTGTGAAAAAATGCGATATAGTAGACCTGGAAATGAAGTTTTACACAACGCCTACTGGCCGATGATATGAAGATTCTCTAAGTAGTGATATCCCGAGAGAGCACAATGATAGGCGGATAGTGAGGAAGTGATAAGAGTATGATAGCAGAAATCATTCGGAGATGCCCTAAAAGGTTGTGTTTGGGCAAGATAACGAAACGTCTCCAGGATTGGTCAATTGTTTGGCCATAAACTGGTAAAAAAGATGTTGCAGCAGGACATTGATTAGACAATCAAGTTATCAATGGACTTGTCAGATCTACAGACGGCATGAATAGTTCCATATATTGCGCCACACAATGTGCGATGGAAACATTTCGCGACAAGATAAGATTGCAGCCTCGCAGATAACAGAATTATAATAATCCAATGCCTTGATGGATTCATTGTGGAGTCTCTGTGGAGTATTAGAATTGATTGATAAGAAATAGATTACTCACCCAAGTGGGGTTAGTTTTGGATTATGACCAACCACAAGGTTGTAATGACCTGCGATTCATTCATAAGATAGCAAATAGAACAATCGTAATATAAATGACATGTGGGGTGATACTTTCTACTACTCCAGATAAGATTTCTGATGCCAACACCATGGCCACAATGATTTGTCAAAGATAACTAAAGTGTCACTGATAACAATACAATACCCCATAAAAGAGAAACAGAAGCCAAATCAGGCAATAAGTAAGCATTAGATAACAAAAATATACTAAGTGATAGAATAGAGTATTTGATAAAGGACAAGATGTTAGGTGATGATAAGAAATAGTATAACCAATGATGGTAACTAATAAAAAAGCAGATGACGATAGCACATATACCTGATACTGATAATAAAATCTGATAGTGACAATAGAATGCTTTATAATGATAAGGATACTTGATAAGATATCAAATTCAAGTTACATGCCTATACCGAGAGTCGTAATCCTGATATACTGCGTAGAGTACAATATTTCGCCTTCCCAAGGGCATACAAATCATTCAAACTATTAATATTTTTTCAAATTATACACTTACACTCTATAATAACCTTTCTTCGAATCTCAATTCGTTGTTAATTGGTAACCCTACTAACAAACGCAATAAGTTCTCAACAGCTAATCTTTGCTTGTTTAAACCATTAATAGCTTTGAAACCTGGCTTGGCCAATGGTGCTTTTAACCAGTAACTTAATAAGGTCAACACAGCGTAGAAGTCTTCGTAGTTTGACTCGTCAGCCTTCTTGTAGCTAACTCTGGATAAGAATTCAGTCATAACTACCAAGTCAATGATCAAAGGAGTGGCTAATAACGAGTCTTCACAAACATTGTGGATAGAAATCTTGTTGTGTCCTCCCAACATTAATTCTGAGTAGTATTCATCCATGGCAACCTTGGAATCACCAACAGCTGGAAGGTACTTGATGACAATACAATGGTCAATCTTGTCACCCTTTTCCTTATTATACAAGATTTGGTTAGATTCAATAATATCATCAACAACTGATGCCTTGGAAATTTCCTTTGATCTGAATTGCTTTGGAGACGACAAGTTGTATCCATCATTGTTACCTAAATGATTGTATGATGCAATCGAGATTGGTCTAATACCGGCATCAACCAAGTATTGTGCCAATACTGACTTAACCTTGGTTTGACCACTCTTGAAATCATCACCACCAATGAAACTGTTATATTTTTCAGCTAATTCAATAGCCCCTGGAACAAAGGTGTTTTGAGGAGAACCATTGATGTATGGAACGTTGTCCAAAATACAAGCAACAGCAAAAATAGTGGATGGAGAAACTTCAGCTTCATTATCTTTGATGGCTTTAAGCAAATTGTCTGCAGTATCATTGACACCTGGTACCACATCTGCAAATCTTTCAGTGTTAGCGGTCCAAAGAACAATAACCTTGTCTAATCCATTCTTTTCCTTGAAATCTTTGATATCGTTTCTGACTTTTTCGACATCCTTCCATTTGTTGTTAGTGTCAACCTTACCGTTAGAATCAACATTAGAGACGTTATCGGCTCTATCTTCTTGGTTCAAAGCAATGAAATCTGGATAGTAGATAGATGGCAAAGGTGTGGTTTTTTCCATGTATGGTGATAATTGTTTTTGTAATGTAACATCTAACACCTGAGCTCTATTCATGGCATCACTCAAGTTAAGCTTACTGATATCCCAACCGCCGACAACAAAGTCATTTGGACTAACCATTGGTAAGACGGAATTAAATGGAGCATATATGTCGTTACCTTCCTTGCCTACACCTAATTTAAGAGTGGACGATTGGGTAACAGAACCATAGTAATTTGGCTTAATAACACCTTCCTTGGTTTCAAAGGAAATGTTGTGTTTGTTAGCCAAAACAGAACCGACCAAGGTAGTACCGTTGTTACCACCTAAACCAACCAACATTAACCCGGTCTTTGGTGTTTTCAAGTCAACTTTAAATTCATAGTCAACTGCAGTTGGTGTGACATTAAATGCACCTGCTTCAGTAGTTTCGACTGTTGAATTTTCGTATGTGAACTTGGTATACAATGTATCGTCCTTCTTAGTAGCCTTATTAGAATTGAATTTAATATTATTCGACATTTTGATTCGGTTTAATTGATTTTGAAATTGTTTTCTATAATAAAAGGCTCCAAAAACATACTGCAACGAGGGAGAATGGACCTCTATTTATAGTTTGTCCAATTTGCTTTTACAACATCTGGATTTATGTTACACCCCCTGTGAAACTTTAGAATCGTATATTACGTAACTTTTCGCCGAAATTTGGTATGGGTTTAACTCTTTTGTTAGTAAAATCATAATAAAATTACATTGTTACGATAGTTAATTCCACATGCGGAAAGTCGCAGAATTATTTCCACCGAGATTTCGGCGAAATAAACTTTACCTCCTACTTTAACACCCACGTGAATTATTAACTTCAGGCTTCAATAATGGATGTAAATTCACTCATTTAGAGTCCTTGTAACATATTAGGCTTGACCAACACACCTCCAACTCAATGTAATGTTAATTAAAATGTTAATTTGTTATTATTACGTATAGACATTTGCTACGTGGAGGGTAATACTTATGTATTAGCCGGTACGTGTAACTTAGTACTTGAATTGCTTCGTAATCATTTCTTGCGTATAACGTAAAATATGCAGTTCGGCGAAGTTCCTTCACAACGGATAGGGGATGCGTGTTTGGAGACATATAATTGGTAGTTATATCCTAGATCGTATACGCAGTATAATGAAACGGGTACTTTCCTAACCGATATCCTACGGGTTACACATATATCCTGGCATAAACACGCCCACTTCAAGTACATTGTATAAAAATATATCACTTGGTGTATAAATTGATTAAATACCTTTCCGAGTCAATGCGTATTATAACCTATACAAAGTTAGATTTTATACATTCATGAGTTCGAAATAATGAACATAGTGGTATGAAGTTCTCACTTAATTGTACATGATATTGAGGAAATGTTGCTAGTATGTTTACAGAACAAACGGTCAAATGGTAAAATCATATATAATCAACTATTTTAATTGGTTTCGGTAACTTTTTTTCACACCATTAGTATATTGGTATCCAATTTGATGCTAGACATAGTAGAAGAAGCTAATTCTAGGCTTTTATGGCAATTTATATCACTAATAAGAAGTTTGGTCGACCATACGAGCACTTCTTTTTGAAGACTAATTAAATCGTTATATCCCCATTCAGTATCTGCTCTTTACGCAAGGAATAACTTTCTTTGATAATGGAGCACACATATATTTATACATGAAGATCCTCGTAAGTCTCAAAAGAAGAAGAGCCATCTTAGTGAACACATAATCAGATCTTCCAAAACCTTTTCAAGACCTGTCAACTCTATTTTTGACAATCATATTTACATTTATCAATGATATGCTTGAAGAATATATGCATCTATACATTTCTGTAAATTCAGATAACTTAGATGTATTTACTATTGTGAATTTAATCAATTCATAACTAATGTATAGCCTAATTGTTGCAATTAGAAATATAGCAATTACAGCTAATTCAGCAAAATATTATAACAATTACTTTCGGCTTGAATAGATTTAACAATAGCCTAAAGCAAGGTCATTTACTATCAGTAATTGTCAGTTATTGATACTTTTCTAGGTTATGTTCCAATTCGCTCAATCATTTTCCAAATTCGTCGCCAAATTTCTGTTATGTTAATTATTTTGCTTCAGAACGTTTATTCAATGCAAAGGTCTATTGTATTTATTGAAAAATCGAATCTCCTTTCTTACTTTTAAGATTGCGTAGCTGGTTGGTTACCAAAAAAAACTTCTTTTTCATAATGGAATCTTTTTCCTTAGGCCTCAACAATCTCATTAATATGCATGCATGATAAAGCTACTAAAACATGAATATTATGCTATGATTATGAGTACTATAGAGCCTTAATTTGCACGGTACAGCCCATCACGTCATGTAGTAGACCGAAGATCTCATCGTGTTTGTTTATATGCAGGAATTGTACGAAGGTGGCTGGAACCCCATACTATTTAGGAATAAATTTCTATAACCATATACTAAAGCGTAGAAATGTCAAATCGTATTGAGCTATTAACCAGCCTTATGATCAAACTTGAAATTAACTTTACCCTTTTAGCCTTATTGCTTTACAAAAAATAATAAACGTGCATATGAATTGTCCGAGCTACAAAAAGATTGATGAAACAATTTTTTTATGAAACAAACTATATAAGTATCCACGTCTCTGTGATTGTAATAGAATTTGAAACATAAAACACGTTCGTTAAACAAAGTCCAATAAGTACTTATAGCCGAAAGAATTCGTCAAAACATTTTGTCTAACTCTTAGTCGTTCCTTAAAAAGTTTGAGTCCAACTCTAGTCATTCCTTAACATTCCAACTATTTTGTCATTCCTTTACAAATCTCCATTACTTTTAATCTCTTAACTCCAAATATGTTTTTGAAAAGAATTCTTTTATTGCTAGCCTTTTACTTATTGAAGAATGTTGCTGCTTTTGATGCTTCCTCCAATTCCAACGTTGCGGTTTATTGGGGTCAAAATTCCGGTGGTGGCCAAAAAAGCTTAAGCACTTACTGTGCATCTGATGCTGTGGATATTGTCTTGTTATCTTTCCTTTACTCGTTCCCTGGCGATTTAGCCATCGACTTTTCCAATGCTTGTTCAGATAGCTTCTCAGATGGTTTAAGTCATTGCACCCAAATTGGTAAAGATATTAAAACATGTCAAGATAATGGAAAAATTGTCTTGCTCTCATTAGGTGGTGCTATCGGTAACTATGGTTTTGATTCTGATTCTGAAGGTCAAGATTTTGCTAAAACTTTGTGGAACAAATTCGGAGGTGGTTCTGATGATGAAAGACCATTTGATGATGCAATTGTTGATGGATTCGATTTTGATTTAGAAAACAAACAGCAGACCGGAGTTTCGGCTCTCGGTAAGGAATTAAGAAGTTATTTTGCTAAGGATTCATCAAAATCCTACTACTTGTCTGCTGCTCCTCAATGTCCCTATCCGGATGAATCAGTTGGTGATTTATTGAGTGAGGTTGATGTTGATTTTGCTTTTATTCAATTTTACAACAATTATTGTAAATTGGGTTCAAGTTTTAATTGGGATACGTGGCAAGATTATGCAACTAATACATCACCAAACAAGGATATTAGATTATTCCTTGGGTTACCAGGAGATTCTAATTCAGCTGGATCTGGATATAGCTCTGCGTCTGATGTCGAATCGTATCTTTCTGATATTAAATCGAATAAGAACTTTGGCGGTATTTCATTGTGGGATGCTGCTTCATCTTGGAGAAATACCAATAATGGTAAGAATTTTGCTCAGCAAATGAAGAGTCTCTTAGGCTCCTCCAAGTCTGACGGTACAACTACTTCTTCATCAGAGACGGCATCTACTGGATCTACTTCTAAATCTGCTTCAACAGAGGCTACCTCCATTAAAGCTACTTCGACCACTTCTACTGGTGTTGGTTCTACTGCTGATATCAAAGCAGCACCTACCAGTACGAATGATGGTAACGTTTTAACCACATACACGAGACCTTCTACATTCAAGACTATTACAACCACAGGTACCGTTAGCTACATAGTTACTTTGAGTCAATCTCCTACCTTCGAAGATGGATTATACGCAGGTAATGATTATCACAATTCAGCTCCTCCAGATGGTCAGTACGATAATTCTAAATTTAACAATGGTCAATGGAACGGAAATTGAATTCTATATACGTGTTTATCTGGTTGTTTTAGTTTACTTTTTAGTATTGTTTATTGTTTTAATATATTTATAATATGGTTTAAGACTTTTTTGTGCGAAACATTTTGCAGCTAATTGAGATTATTGCAATTTTAACGTAATTCATAAATCACTTGGTATCAAAATACTCAAACCTTGGTTGACTATAAAACAGCGTTAACCGAAAGTACCAGTTGAGCTTAACGTATTCCTGAAACTTGTAATAGAATGCATCCCATAATATTAGTCTATAATAAATTACATATTTATGCTTTTTAATTTTTCAAATTCTAACTCCAAATTTAGGCCAGTGAGTAATGCCCTAGCTACGGCGTTCATGTATAATGCTTCCAATTCACCTCCATTCCAATTGGATACGGAATAAATATCACCTTTTTCAAACTTCAAGATAGATAACTTGCAATGGATCATCGGTATGGGCAATGAATCAACTATTTTCAATGCCAGATAAGTCAATGGACGTGGAGATACAAGAAACATGAACGTACGACTCCTTGCTTGTTTAGTATTTACATGATGGTGGTACAGACCCGAGATCTCTCTAATAGTGGCCGGCTTGATTTTTGTATCATAATTTTTACACTGCACCAATACATTTATATCGTTTTCCAACGAGAGGTTGGCCTGCTTGTGTCGTTCAGACTGGGGTATCGCGTGATAGTCGTTATATTCTCTTGAGTCTTTCAATAGCGGGCGAATGGATCCAAATTGTAGCTTTGTTGTATTGATATTGACTGGCTTGGGTTCCAATGCGTGCCAATAGTGGCCCAAGTTCCACTTTCCCAAGATGTCAATACCTTGGTCAAACGATCCACCTATGCGTGTCAACGAGCAACAATTCAAGAGGCTGCTCATTAACTGCTTGGCAAGTAGCTCATATAGAGTTCCCCGAAATAGAGTCGAGTTGATGTTAATATTGTTCTGTCGACTATAGTTTAGATATGCCTGGCATGACTGAATATTTGCAATATTGGATATTGTTCGTACACCTAAACGAGTGGACGCAATATTAGATAGTGACAGTAGACCATGTTTGATATTGAGTTCAACTAACATAGATATCCAATTAGTGCCATTAAAACCTTTTTGGTGGTGTTGATCACTGTTAACAACACAAAATTAATTTTCAGTGAGAATAGAAAATTACCCGAACTTGACTATCACTAACCGTCTAAAACCACCAGTGACTAGCCTGTTTCCTTTAACCACTGCCTTATACCATGCTTACCCGGTACATTCTACAATTGCTCGTTCTCATATCGATAGCATATGCACATCTTCTGTCAGTCCAGATATATGCCAAACCGTTATCGTCCAAGCCCATCACCCTAGGCTCCCTCCACTACGACAAAAATACTACCCACGCTTCGTTCACTCAAAACGACCTCGCCATCGATGATGGCCACTACTGCATCGGTACCACCGACTTGCCCAACCTCGAATGTTTCACGTACACAAAACTATCCAAATCTACATTTGGGACGAAATTGTTGCTCGTGCACCTCAATGCCGACAAAAACATAGCACACCTTTCAATGTCTACAGCATCGTTGTCAAAGAATACATCAGAGTCCCCCATCCAGGTGGCCGTCTCGAAAGTCAACTACGACCCCAAGCCCATCAAGAACACAAAAGCCGAGAAGGCCCACACCAATCCTGAGGCCACCAAAGAGGAGGCTCCCAAGTCGTGGATCCAAAAAAACTGGATGTATGTGGTTCCACCTCTCTTGATCATGTTCGTTTTGCTAGGCGACGACAAGAAATAAGCCTTTTTTCTGAATACTATCTATATACTATATTTATGTCCCATATTTACGTTCTATATTTATGTCCCATATTTACATCTGATAATTATTAATAATTATGTCCCGTTTATGTCCCGCAAAGACTTCGGATATAACATCTATCCCGGCATGCTCCACGCATTCTGATCTGGCCTGTAGCGTTGCACCACTATTATTGTTCCTCTGGGCATTAACGATGAAAAATCCGGGTAATCTTGCGGACCATCGTTTCAGCGAATCAGAGTTCAATTATTATCATTAGTAGGTGTTAATAATTGACAAATATTTACAGGTTGAATATTGCAAAAAAAAGCGACACAAAGCCAAATTTTTATAGTGTTTCTTTAGAAGTAGTTTAGAATTTCACCCTATAGACAAGTTGTTTTAGGAACAAGATTCTAGTAAATTAATATAGTAATTAATATAGTAGCAGTCGTTAAGGTTTATTGGTATAATCATGTTGGCTGGTAGAACATCTATATTAAGAGCATCAAGACGTTATTTATGTGCTTCCTCCAGAAGAATGGCGGATGTTGAGGTCACCGTCGATGGGAGAACAGTGTCGATTGAGGCCGGATCATCGATTATTCAGGCCGCAGATAAGGCCGGAGTGACTATTCCTCGTTATTGTTTCCATGACAAATTGGCTATTGCTGGTAATTGTCGTATGTGCCTTGTGGATGTTGAGAGAATGCCCAAGTTGATTGCATCGTGTGCTATGCCGGTGCAAAACGGAATGGTGGTCCACACGGATTCGGAAAGGATCATGAAGGCCAGGGAAGGGGTAACTGAGATGTTATTGGAAAACCACCCGTTGGACTGTCCTATTTGTGACCAGGGGGGAGAATGTGACTTGCAAGAACAGTCGCAGAGATACGGTTCGGACCGTGGTAGATTCACCGAGTTAATGGGTAAGAGAGCTGTCGAAAACAAGGCAATTGGACCTCTTGTTAAGACCTCGATGAACCGTTGTATCCATTGTACCAGATGTGTAAGATTCATGAACGATATTGCTGGGGCCCCAGAATTGGGTTCCACTGGTCGTGGTAACGACTTGCAAATTGGTACCTATATCGAAAGAAACATCAACTCCGAGATGTCCGGTAACATTATTGACTTGTGTCCTGTGGGTGCCTTAACCTCGAAACCATATGCTTTCAAAGCCAGACCATGGGAATTGAAGAGAACCGAAACCATCGATGTTATGGATGCAGTTGGTTCGAACGTCAGAGTGGACGCTAGAGGTATTGAAGTCATGAGAGTGTTACCAAGATTAAACGACGAAGTTAACGAAGAATGGATCAGTGACAAGTCGAGATTTGCCTGCGATGGGTTGAAGACCCAAAGATTAACCATTCCTTTAATTAGAAACGGTGATAGATTTGAAAACGCTACATGGGATGAGGCTTTGTCTACTATTGCGGCTGCTTACTCTAAGATTAACCCATCTGGTAACGAAGTTAAGGCTATTGCTGGTGCTTTGGCTGATGTCGAATCGATGACTTTATTGAAGGATTTAGTCAACAAATTAGGTTCCGAAAATGTTACCACTGATGTCGCTCAAGGTACTAATGCTCACGGTCTTGACATCAGATCTAACTACATGTTCAACTCTACTATTGACGGTATTGAAGACGCTGACCAGATCTTGTTGGTCGGTACTAACCCAAGACACGAAGCTGCAGTATTAAACTCAAGAATTAGAAAAGTCTGGTTAAGATCTAATTTGGAAATTGCTCATGTTGGTCAAGAATTCGAATCAATTTTCGATTTAGAGCATATTGGCCCTGATGTCAATGCTTTACAAAAGGCATTAAACGGTGAATATGGTAAGAAGTTGGCTTCTGCCAAAAACCCATTAATCATTATTGGTTCCGGTGCTGCTGAATCTGAAGAAGCCCAAAGCATTTATAATATTGTTGGTGAATTCGCTAATAAGAACAAGAACTTTAATACTCCAGAATGGAATGGTGTTAACTTATTACATCGTGAAGCTTCCCGTGTTGGTGCGTTGGATATTGGTTTCAATACTTTGAGTGAAGAGGTTGCTCAAACCAAGCCAAAGTTCATCTATTTATTAGGTGCTGATGAAATTAAAAATAAGGATATTCCAAAGGATGCATTTGTGGTGTACCAAGGTCACCATGGTGATTTAGGTGCATCATTTGCTGACGTTATCTTACCAGGTTGTGCCTACACTGAAAAGTCTGCTACTTACGTTAACACTGAAGGTAGAACCCAACTGACCCGTGCTGCCACCAACGCACCTGGATCAGCTCGTGAAGATTGGAAGATTTTAAGAGCATTATCTGAATACTTGAGTGCACCATTACCTTACGACGACTTGTACCAAGTTCGTTCCAGATTGGGTGAAATCGCTCCTCATTTAGTCAGACACGAGGTTATTGAACCAGTCTCTACCGATGTTGTTAGCATTGGTTTCAACGAATTAATTAATAAAAACAAGGGCATTGCGCCAATCGGTATCCCATTGAAGAATCCAATTGACAACTTCTACTTCACTGATGTCATATCCAGATCTTCTCCAACTATGGCTAAATGTATTTCTTCATTCGGTGCTAAGGGTGGCAAGACTATCGACACTAAACCTGATGTTGATTTTTAAGAATAATGAACGTTTAGTTTATTTATAAATTTTTATCCACTTTTGCATGTCAAGATCTACCAACATCTTTTATACTATTTCAATTTCAAAACCATCCGTACTACACAATTAACCCTTACAATAAAGAAACAAAATCTATAAGAAAGTTGATGTTCTTTTTTATCGCAATGACTTTAATTATTATTTGTTTATTAATTGCTATATTCTTACTATTTTAGGCATCTCTTTTGTTACATATATTAGCTCTATTAAATTAGATATTAGAAAATATTACATTGTAAACGTAATAATATGTAGTCAGATCTATGAGTTTCTTGTGTATTCACAAAATTATTATACATGAAGAACGTATTATCAATCAGAATTTGAAGTTCTTACTTTCAGATATCATATCATCCGGTTGGGTAGATTTTTCTTTATTGTTATGATTCTTTCCTTTATCTTGCTTAGAACTATTCAGTATATCGTAACCAAATTCTGTTCCTAACAATTCTGTACCTGTATTGTTTTTATTCTCCTTGATAACCGTATACAATTGCTTCGGTTCGGTGGATTCAGGTTCAACATTTTCCTTTCTTCTAGTCTTAATACCACCAAATTCTGTTATCTCAACCTTTTCGGGCCCAGAATCATCATCTTCAATATTATCTTCCTCGTCAGTGTATCGTATTTGTTCATTTTCCTCCGCCTCTTCGTCGCTTTCATCCCCTTCAGTCGATGATTCAGCCGCATCTTCAAGATTTCCCCAGTGAGAATTTCTTTCACCATCATCTTTATACATGTCGAGTTCATTTTCAAAATTCACAGGTTTGTATCCATCATTTGAATATTCCATGTCTAAACCAGGGATTAATAGATTTGCATATGCAGATGGCTTTCCAATATTGATCATTATATCAAGCCAAGGAGGAGGAACAGAAAAAGCATTATCTTGCATTCCCAATGCATGTCTTAAAGTTTTCGACACAACCCCGGGCTTGATTTTTGCAATCTCATCCGCATATTCATCTGTTGTTTCTCTACCTTCGAAATATATGTCACCATATCCAAATAATCTTGGCTTCGACTGAAATTTGAAAAATGCATCGTGCAACTTTTGATAATCAATATCTAATTTCCCCATTTTCGGTTGAACCTTTTCTCTTTGTTGTTGCTTTAAAGTCAGATCATCATTATTTCTCATGTCTTGGATTCCCGTGTCTCGTATAAACTTTGGAAGTTGAAAAGGTTGCTTTTCCACTCCCCTTCTTGACGATAAGTACTCCCTTTTGGAAGACCAGTGCCCAGGGACTTGAACAACGTTAGGTTGTGATTTGATATTCACAAGCATATACGGATCATGAGCATCTACATCATACCATTCCACCACCTGTGGCCGCGTGATAGATGATTTCAACGTCGCCAAAGGTATCTTATTTCTCCTCCTCAATTGTCGTTTAGAAAGAGGCTCTTCCTCCTCATCACTGTCAGATTCGTTAGACTCATCCTTTATTTCGTTCTCATCACTTTCATTTAGGAGTTGTCCCCGTTCAGTCGTTGAGATTGGTTCAACATTATTGTTCTCTCCTTGAAACTTATTAAAAACATCTTGAAATTGGGTGAATAATGGATCGCTTTCTATCTCGATATGTTTTGGTGGAGCATTTTCTTCAGATTCAGAGTGCTTTTCATCGGACGGTACTTTGTCTAGTTTTTGAGTAGTATCTTCTGCAGTATTCTCTACTTTTCTTAATTTGGCTTTCTCCCGTCTAACCTGGTTCTTAGACCTTTTTTGTTTGGCCATTTTCTAATTGCTTACCGTCTCAAGAGATATTTATCTACGGTGTTCTTTATCTATCATTATTCATTCAAGTGATGAGTGTCAGTAGTTACACAAAACGCTACACACATTAAACAAGCCAAAGACTATACAAAACATCTATAGAGTCATCTAACTTGCTTGCGATACCTTCATCTCTAACGCCGTCAACCTAGAAGCAACTTTATCCATTCGATCATTTATTTCAGTATCAGCTTTATCGATTTGTTGTAAAATTTCATTTAGTTTCTCTTCTAGGTCAAGAGCTACATCGAAAACAGATACCACGTTTCCATTGTTAATACTGACATCAGGGTCTTCTAACTCATCCTTATGTATCACTGTAGTGACCGGCTTTTGGGCGTCCTGGGAAGTAGCATTATTGAATTCATCATTATTTACCTGGGGAGTTGAAAGACCTGGAATAGAACCAGATTCCAAAGAAGTGGTGGAATTATTGGATGGAATCGATATGTGATTCATGTCTTATGATAGTAATATGGGAGCTATATCGATATAATTGTTAGGAACTATTCCGTAATGAATATATGAAGCAATAGTGAATCAAAATGATCGCGATAAAGTGAACAAATTAATTATTATGAATTTTGCGACTCACTTAAAGACACTTTGGCTTTTTAACTATCTATATATACCCCTCGAGCATTGGAAATGTTCAGTATATTGAATAAGCTAGGAATAATATGGCTTGCATTGGCCAATATTTCTAATTGTGACAATTCGAAGCTGGGTCACAAGTCAATACCAAAGTATAATGTTAAATACTATCATGCCAATATACCTAAGGACTTCGCAAATAGATTTGTTGAATTGAATGACAAAATCGTAGAGAATGGATCATTTGAAATCTTAGGTATCGATGGACAGCCATCCAAAAACCAATACCTCTGCTTTACACCAAACCCAAATACTGCAGTTAATGTAAGTATCGAAAGTGCTCAAAGGAATACCAGGTCGAAAGAAATAGAAAATGAACCAAAATCAGAGGCAGAAATAATACAAAGAGGTGTGGAGATGATCGAGAAATCGTTTTCTAGAAAGGATTGCGTATTTGCCTATGGGTCGAATGGAGGTTACTGGACGTTAGGGTATTGCTATGGAGATAAAGTTGTGCAATTTCATGAGAACCTTCAGCATTTTGTAGCAACAGGTAAGCACAAACCTGAATATCCGGATTATATATATGTGCTCGGGAGATTTAAAGGGTCATCCAAGAAACCAACGAATTTAGACAATCAATCACCTTGGGCGAGCAACAATTTAGATTTATCGGAATTCACGATTCACGAGAGTTCGATTATATCTGATGCTACAGCAAAAAATGAACAGAGCAGGTTCCTTCAACATACGCTATACGATGGGGAAATTTGCGATTTGACTCGGAAACCCAGATCAATTGATATCATTTATAAATGTGATCCCAACCACAGAGGGAGAATAGAAATTCTAGATCAGCAAGAAATTAAAACCTGTGTTTACCAAATGGTTATTGGTGTCCCAAAACTATGCTCATTGGACGAGTTCAGACCTAACAAAGTGGAAGATCAAATTATTGATATAGATTGCAAATTAATAGATCAAACAAATAAAGTTAAGGCCGATAAGTTAAGCTACCAAGACTTTTTTTATTATACCGACGATATTCCAAGCGATAATAAGATATTTCCAATACCTCATTCATACAAAGTATCATTAAACAATTACAATTTGAGCCCATGCGGACACGGCTTTTACCTAGGTCAAAGTAAATTGCCAATTAATTCGCCTAGTGTGTATTTCAATTTCCGTCATATTCTTGTTTTCAATGACCAATATCATTCAAGCAGTGACCTTCTAGAGAAACTAGGCAAGATGCTCAAAGTCTGCGTTGGAAATAAAATTTTATCTCCACATATAGAGAATAAGAGACAATCGTTACTTTCCTGGAATGACACATTCATTCTTTGGTTCGAGCTATACGATTTCTACGGTTCGTTTATTTCATTAGTAAAGGTTTCCAGAGACGGTTCGAAAGAGGAATTAGAATTGAAGTTGCGATTGATAAACCCCGAAACAATGCTTGATCAAGATGGTGACTTAGTCAAGGTTCCTGAATTCGATGCCCCAAATAATGCTTGGAATTTCCAGAAGTTCTCAAAAGGAAAAGGTTCAGCTCTTGATAGTACGAATAATGACAAGAATAACAAAGCTACCGCTGAAAATGATAAACAATATCAAAGCACCAGCACAGATATCGTTACAGTTACAGTTACAGAGAGTCTAGAAACTACCTCTAGCGAGGATGGCACCGAGGAAGTGTCAAATGAAATGGTGATTTTAAAAAAATTGGCAGACAAGCTCGGAATGACAGATATTAATGAATTGCATCAAGCCATAGAAGACCTTGATATTGAGCTTGAAGTACAGCATGATGAATTATGAATGTATCTATATATACTTGATATACTATACTCCAAATTACGCTTAAATAGAAATAATATATGTAAAGTACGCGTAAATTCAATACTGAGGTGAAAAATTAAAAAAAGTGAAATAGTGGTGTTATCAAACCTTACACCAACTATCTGCTTCCTTAAACACTGAAATAGGCATATAATTGTTAAATCTTTGAAATATTGTAAGTATTCATTGAATTTTCAAATGGCATATTTGAGCAATATATCCCAAGCGGTCTTGATAAAACCTACGAGGTTTATTCAAACCAGAAATATATCTTTTCTCAAGAAATTGTTGCTGTTGGATGGTGGTAAAACGGATGTATCAGAGACTCCGGTTTATAATTGGGATGAATCACCATATGAGGATATTCGTACCCGTGCAGCATTCATAAGAACGAGAGCATTATGTCCTGTAACAAAGAAATCAGTGAATTTTGTTTGCCCGTACTCGGGAATCCCAACGCATTATTCAGAGGAAGCATGGAAAGCTGATGAAGAATATCATTCGAAAAAGAAATACGAGTTATTGAGAAAAGTCAATCTTTATGAACACGATTTAAGATCAGGACGTAAGTTTGATGAGTTTGTATTCCCTGGTGAGCAAGAGCGAGAGTTTACTATGAATATGTCATCGTGGGATTCTTTTTTCTATACCAGAGACTTCAACCCAATGAATACCGAATTCAATTTAGCTGCAGCTTCTAAGGTATTGACGTACCCTATTACGATCGGCTCTGTATTGCACAAACTTGCGCCATATAGTATGCAACCAAAAGGGACTATAACATTAGAAGGATTGAGATCTCTTTCGGCATTACATTACACTTTATACCCACCATATTCCAAGACTACAGAAACAGCCGTTAGCTTTAAGGAAAGACCAATGAGGATATTCATTCTTGGGGCCAAGATGGAAGCTATGCTTCCAGGCTATGTTTGGAAACAATTTGGTTACTTATTCCCTGAAACGAAGTTTGAAATACATTTTATTGGTCCTGAGTGCTACTTTGATCCACAAACAAAGAGCTTTACATCTACCGAAGAACCTCACGGACGTGCTTTAGTTAACAGATATGACGAACAAATAACCTTGCATTATCACACATTATATTTCCATGAATTATATGATTTCGGTGATTTATTCCCATTTGATCCATACTTGGATGTGTTTTTCTTATTCCACCCTGGTTTTAGAACAGCGAATGAAATCCATTGGGATAAGTCTTTGAAGGGTTTATTGGAATCAAAATGTGCCGTGTATGTCACTGGTTATCATGCTGAAGATGCGGCAAGAGAAAGTGAATGGTTAAGCTCTCATAAATTAGCTGATGAGATGGACATTTTAATGAATCTGACGGAAAACGTCTTTGGATCTACTAAACTTGATTTAGTTGACTCGAATCCAACTGAGACTTTCCAAGCAAATAAAGAAATGTTCGCATTTAGAGGTAAGAGATATCATGCTATTAAGAAGTAAGCAATAGCTTGAATCGTTGGGTTCTATATATATTAACTCCTAAATACTTGTACATAATAAGAAGTAAAAAGTATATGCTGAATTTACTTACGTAATCGGATACTATAAGAAAGACCGCCACATATCTAATCCGAAGATCAAGATAGTGATTATAGGTGAAGGACTCTGTATTATCGTCATGGATATTCCATTTTCAATATATTTAGATGTTGAACAGATTAACGCAGTTAGCGAGACCGATAAGTTAACAATTTCGACTTATCCTGTTAATATTACGTTGGACCATACAATTGGAGATATCAAACAACTGATATGGAAGAATTCACAAGATTATTCCTTAAGGCCCATATTTTTGACTATACAATATAATGAAAGAGTAGTGAAAGATCATGAACGGTTATGCGATGTGTTGCAAATGCCTGAAGCACCAGATGCTCCAATTCTTCATGCATTTAGGCTAATAATTGATTATAGACTTTTCAATTCTCCGAGTATACCAAGACGAGATCCAGTAGAAGAATTGTTTGATATAATTATTGATTTTGAAGAGTTGGAAGGAAGGGATCATGATTTCAAGATAAGAGAAACATTGGATTGTACCATTGGAGTTTTGAAGGATTATATTGTAGAGGAGAAGGCAAAACGCGGATCAACCTTCAATAAGGAATCTTTCAAATTGATTTCAAAATCTAACAATTTGGTGTGCTCAGACAATGAACTGCGTTTGGGTAGGGTTCTACAATTAGACGTCACACCATTAAAACCTATGTTATTTAAAGTTCAAGCTAATAATATATCAAATGGTGCGGTCAGCGGCCGTAGCAGGAGATTTCATATCAAAATAGATTCCGTAATTTCTGCATTAGGTGAAGGTAATAACCTCTTTGAAGTAAACTTCCGAACAACTATGCATGAGTTCAAGCAACAGATAATAGAGAGGATGGATTATCAGTCCGTTAGAAGAACTTTTTTTGATCAAGTTAAATTGTATTATGCTGCTCAGCTAATTGGAAATACAACAGAAATAAATGAAAGTCCACTCTACGACGTATTATTGTTAAACGATGAGGTCTTGAGCCATAGTAATGGAATAATTGCTATGAATCTTGAGGTCACAGATAGTTTGAGTGGGAATGGTGGAGTTTTGAGCCGAGACTTTTGGCAAGATTTACGTTCTCACAATAGATTTGAGTTTTCACCAAACGGGACTAATTATTTAAGAAACTTCGCTGAAAACGACAATAATTCCCGTAATATCTCCCCCATCGAACCAACAAGAATTATTTTAGAAGGAGGAGTAGAATGGAATTTAACTGGTGAAACTTTTGAAGTCATTCAACAAAATGTGAGGGACCAGAATGTCCATAATCAACCTCGAAGAAGAGTTTTGGTAAATCAAACGAACCTTGCTTCTGTTGATTACGAGTTTGCGTTACAGGTTCCTGGTGAAAACATAGAAAGGAAGGTTATTTTAAACACATCGCAGTGTATTATTGTTGACAACGGTTCACACCAACCTTATGTATTGTTGAACCCCGCGGGTGCCGCAATGCTTAATTCTGTCTTTAGGCTGACAAATAATGAGACGTTAATACAGAAGGTTAACGTACTCATGCACGATGATCATCAAAATACTTTGGGAAACGGGAATCCAGACCCACAAGTAAATAATATTGCAAATGAAAATGATAACAATAGAATTCCTTTAGCAGATAACCAAGGTGGTACAATAATCAACATTGCCATTGACTTGATGAGAAATAATTTAAGAAGATGGGTCAGCACCATAATGAGAACCCTTTTTCTCATATATATCTTGGGAATTAATGCCCTTTTCATGGCTTTCTGGAAGGAACTATTGGCTTATGGAATAGTATTTGGAACTTTTTACATACTGGTTTTTGCTGGAAATGATATTGCCAATTGGATAGAGGAAAAGTTTCATTTGAATGCTAGTGACAACAGACGGAGAAGAATTGATGAAATATTACTTTTAAAGTTAACCAGGGTCTTACATTTTACAGATACAGTTACCACCAATATATTTTCAATTCTTAGAAATGAATTAATTCGTACGGCTATCGACAGAACTAGACCATACGAATATGTGTTTCACAATGAATTTGGGCAAGAAAGCTTATGGCACGATATTGTTGAAACGTTTAGCAATTTGTGGAAAGACAGTCTCTTAATGCTATTGTTGCTGTTCCCGTCTTTTTCAAGCAAAATATACGAGGAGCTAGAAAAATGGAGATCGAGCGAAATAGACGATTTAGCCCTTAAGGTCAGAATACTACGCGAGTTAACGGTGGATGCCATAGATAACCGAGCACAAGGCTCAAATAACCCAAAGTTTACCGAGGACTTTATACATCAGTATACGGGCTACGTATACAATGATTTGATACAAGATTCATCTGAATCGTACACATCGACTGAGGACCGCTACCAATCTTTACTCGAGTACTATATAAAATTGCATTACCTTCATACCGACATAGACAGATTACTCGCGAATCATGGACCGGATCCAGCAACCGCAGTTGATCCCACACATTTGCAAACTGATGAATAAAACGCCTCGGGTAATAGACGATATCAGGAAAGACTGATATGTGTAAATTCATAAAATATATTCATGTGAAATATGTGTATATAGTAAACTTTAATAACATTACAATTTATTATAGATCGCCTCAAAAATCGCCATACTATCTTGTTGCAACCTAAAATCATAAAGCGGGCATATTGAGCCAAAAGAGAAAGTTTACTTCCTCTTTGGACCTTAAAGCCAGCCCCGATAGCCACAATAGCCATCATTATCGTTCTGGTCGATTGCAACTATCGTGGCTGGCTTAAAATATTTAATTCACGGTGATCGCGAATTGTTTTATTCTTTCGTAATATTTTCAGCCTCGAGCCTAAAAGGGTAAGTCAGCTAACGTTTTAAGCCAGCAGTCGAGTAAATTATGCCAACCGAACTGCAATTGCAGAAGAAATTGCAATTAAAAATTTGCAAGCGTAATACTCGATTGGTACCATGGTACTGGTCAATGCTGATTTAGTCGTAAGCAAGCATAGATGAAAATAACATATAAATAGGCCCAGAGGTCACTGTAGATCAGACTAATTTTTTTAATCATTCTAAACAGTTTCCAACTACTAGTCTTTCGCTAAATAATACATATACTTACAATGCAATTCTCCACCGTCGCCTTATTCGCTGTTGCCGCTGCTTTCGTCAGCGCTGATGTTGTCACTGAAGTTGACACCCAATCTACTTTAGTCACCATCACTGACTGTGACTCCACCATCACTGACTGTCCAGCTAGACAAACTGAAGCTCCAGTTTCTTCTGCTCCAGCTGTCAACTCCACCTCTGCCCCAGCTAACACTACTGCTGCTGGTGTTTCTACTTACGAAGGTGCTGCTGTTGCCAACGGTCAATATGCTGCTGGTTTCGCTGCTTTAGCTGCCGGTGCTTTATTAGCTTTATAAGCATGCTAAATTTATAATACAATAAACTGGGTTTATTTATGTAATTAGTGTATAATAGAAGTTAATTAATATAAAGATATTGATATTTTTACTTGAGATACTGTAAGTGCGCAATTAACCAGTATTTATTTTAGCCAGCAGCCAGCAGGATTTAATAAAGTTTTGTTCTTATTAGGATTGAATTATAATGAAAATAACAGATGAGAGTAAAGTGTTTTATCATTCGGTCTATGCTCTAATTGGAAAGATTCCGTATGGTAAAGTCACAAGTTATGGTATGTAGATTCTAATTTTCTTAGCTGTTAAAGATCAACTAACTTTTGATTGTAAAGGTCACATAGCTTATTTGTTGAATAGACCGCAAAACTCGCGCCTCGTGGGATCATCTCTTAAGCATTTGAAGTTCATTGCGGAATCATTAAACAGAGAAGCCAATCCAGAGGATATTATAGAACCTGAGAGTGTTCCTTGGTGGAGGGTTATACTGAGTGCTGGTAAAATATCACCTCGAGGTAATTCTGACAATGAAAGCAGACAGGCCAGATTTTTAAGAGAGGAAGGGGTGGAAGTACTGAATGCATACCGTATTGACCTAGAGAAATATGGCTGGTTTCCGGATGAAGTTGATTTTTAAAATTAAAATGTATAATGGTTTTTGTACAAGACTATTTAAATATGTATATTATAATATCGTTCACTCTTTAGTGGCATTTTTATGTTTAGTTTGGGTTTTATTGTTTGGTGTATACGCCGAGTCACTATTGCTTGTCGACGACCGCTTAGGTTTAGTATTTCGACTTTTTTTAGTCTTATTTGTTCCACTATTATGCTTTGTAGATGAGCCAGATTCGACCCGTCCATTTATTTCCATTTGCAACATTTGGCGTTGAATTCGAAGTGCTTCTTCTTCCCACCATTTAGCAAATTGTTGCTCCTGTTGTATTTCCTGCAAGGTTTTTCTCTCAGTTTCTTTAATCTTGGCTTCCTCTATTTTTAAAGATTCGTGAATCATTATTTCAGTCAACGAAGGTGTAGAATATACCTTATTGACGGGCTTATTGACATTGAGTGCCATTGAAGAATATGCCGATGATTTTATTTGATTTGTGCCCTGCTTTGCTTGACTATCAGCGTTTCCCAACTTTGGTAGGTCAGATTTTCGCAACTCCCCCGTACCACTGGAATTATTGGCACCGTTCCTTACAATACCCTTTATTTGGGAATTTTTTCTCTTCGTATTATCCTCATGCTTTGAGGAGCGACTCAGACTACCTCGAGTTGGTAAGCCTATACCATCTGAATTATTAGCAGTCGCGCCGATAGAATCTTTTTTTGACCAAGGGTTTAATATTTTGGATACTTCTTCATTACTGTTATTATCTGGAGTGATTTGAGACGCCATTTTCTTCCTTTCTTTTTGAGATAATCGAACTGATGGTCCAAACTTAAGTTTGCTGTTCTTCTTCAGCGATAAGCTCTGTTGCTCTTTAGTCTGAAGTTCGAGACCCTTACCTAGAACAGGTTGCTTGTCAATCAATGTTCCGGCGTTAGATTTAGTAGCCCAGTTGGAATGAGGACTCAATCGAGGATTACATTGTGTTTCCTTAGTCACCATGAGAGGTTTGGTAGGAGCAGAGCCTGGCAAAGATGTTTTTCTTGTAGGCTGAATATTTGGTACATCAACAATTGACGAACTTCTACTTGGGGATTGTGATGGCGGCGGCGTAGGTGAAGTAGAATTTAAAACAGATGCTGGTCGAATATTATCAGATTTTGAATTCTGTCTTCGCTTATTTACTACCTCGAATCCATCTTCTGAATCATCTAGAGCTTCTTCATTTTCATTATTTTTTGTTGCAGCAATTTTTCTAAAATCTACAAGATTGGCTTGAATGTTCGAAATAGTAGAATTTTTTCTTGATGCGACTGAATGAGATCTCCCGTCCTTTTTCTTCTTAGATGATTCCTGGGTCGGTTTTCGCTGATTATATTTAATATCAATCACTGGATCAAAACCTTCAAACCCTCTTTTGTCTGATATAAACACTTCATTGTGCTCTTTTATATTATTCAAGAAATCAAATATCAACGAATTTGACTGCAATTCCATCCAATTTTTAAGTGAATTCTCACTCACCTTTTCACAATTTTCAGCGAAGTCGATCAGTTTGCAATATTGGAAAAATTGGGCTTGTCTTTCTAGCTCTTTAAGCAAGTCATCCGGTATTTCTCTAAAACTTGGATCAAATAAAATTGCATCCAAATTATTATAAATAAACCAACAACAATTCATGAATAACTTTGTAGCACCTAAATAATGAGCATGCATTAAGAGAATCAACACATTCTCCAAAGATATAAAATCTTTAATACCTAGCTGGCATAGGTTTTTTAATTGCAATAGTAGTAATTCATCTGAAATCTCAATTAGCTCTAATAAACAATTAATAAATTCGTCAATATCCGGATTATCACTAGTTTTTTCGTTCAAACAATCAAACAATTCTAAATCATTATAGCCGTATAAATGGCGCAATATTAATTCAAATTGAAAAACGGATACGTCGCCTAAAGTTAGAACTTTGAGACCTTCAGTGTCTTCCTGATTATCCCATCGTTCTGACAAAACAGTTTCAAAAAATGCAGAACTTGCAATTAAGATGTATGAGTGGCAAGTTATATCCCCATCTTTAAGTCTTATAATTACATCCCCGTTCTGTTTATCGTTAATTAAAGCTTGAACCTTTTTTAAGTATACCTCATCCTTAGTAAGTTTACCTAATAGATCTGTCACTAAGAAAAGTTTCGATAATTTATCAAAATCCTGTCTTATCTCCTTTATATCACTCGGACAATTTAGCCCCCCTGGAAAATCATCCCATATACTTAATACCCTATTAGAATATATAAAATGGGTGATAATCAAGACCGATTTAATATTTATATTATTTGTGAAAACCAACTCATTCTCATCTGGGCTGTATCTACCTTCTACTCCACCTTCTATGAAATACTCACCTGCATTTGTTGGATTAAATATTTTAGCGCAGAATGGTGACCTCTTGATGAATATTTCTTTGTGAATTTTAATCGATATATCAGGAAATTTTGCAAACTTTATTGAGCAATTATACCTTTTGTTAGACTCTGAATTCCCCGCCAATTTATATGATAAATAAAGGATGTCCGATTTCAACAAATTCATAAGGATTTCATCTTCAGCACGAGATGTATGCAGATAAGTGTTCCTGAGTTTGATTCTTTTATTCTTCTGGAAATCATATCTGCTAATGTACCTATTGTATAGTATATCGTATGTCAAATTTTTACTGTATTCATTATCTTCCATTGTATGCATTTCATCTAACTCTTCTTCATCTTCTTGTTGATGACTAGGGAAAATTGAATGATATGAATTATTTACATTGGCCTTTGTTCTCTGGGAATATAAGTAGTCTGAAATATAAGAACTATGCTTATGGCCAGAGTTTAAAAGCTGCTTCTGCTTCCTAGCAAAATCTATGTCAGATAGACAACTAAGGTACTCCATATCTTTTAAGAAGTCATTACTTTGTAATTCAAAGGGTATTAAATCAATGTCATCTCTAATAAATCCGAAAGATAAAAAATTATCATCACAAGACACCTTAATTACCTTATTCAAACTCTCAATTTTTTTGAACTTATTTTTCAGAGCTGGAACAGACAAGCTTACTTCACTCATTGAATTCTTTCTCTGAGAAGAATGCGTTTTGATAAATGCAGAACCATTTCTAGTACATAAAATAATTGATCCATCATTAGAAACATCAATGTCTATTACCTTCATGTCTCGGTCATATGACTTCCATAAAGAAGCATATTTCAAGTTCTTATAACCTTTCGACGATCCATCATCATTCTCAGAGTGAGATAACGAGAAACTCATGACATCTCCATTATCTAATAAAAGCGCAATGAACTGGTGGCTCTTTAAACATACCTTTTCTATTTTAATTGCTTGCGTGAGCTTTGTTGGTTTAAATAAATCAAAATGTTTATCCGTGGATCCCTTAACAGGAATTTTTGGCAACTTGAAATGCTGATATTGATAAAATATATGAATATCATTAGTCGAACTTATAACACACGTACAAGTTTCGGATGTCAGTACATACTTAATGTCATCTCTCAAAGCGACTCTCTTTGGGCTGCGTTGAATAAATCCTTTGTAAATTGTATTATTCACCTTATGTTCTATAGGCGTTGTTGTTGAATCTATAGGTATTCCCATTTGGCCAATACATAAGCCCCAGAAAAATAATTCATTCCTAGTATATGCAACGGAATGAATCTTAGATACAGCTAAACCATTAATGGGACTTTGGTTTCTCTTCAAGTCCCCGGAAATTATTTCTTTCGGCTGACCTTCAAAAGGCTCAAGGAAGGTCTTATTCGAGACGGAGTTAGAGCTTGAAGCTATTGAGGATGTGTAGCCAAGTTGGTTGAAATTATTCAAGCCCCAAGAATAAATTTCATTCTCATTATTTAAGGCAATGGAATGATTACTTGAAATGGCTACATCTTTGATAACTTGCTCTGCATGATCCTGTCCGTTATCTTCATCATCCTCATTAAACTCATAAAAATTTATCTTCTTGAAACGAAAAGTATTGTTTAAATCATTAAACCCATGGCCAAGTCGACCTCGTGAACCAATACCACACGAATATAAACTGCCGTCATAAGTCAATACTATAGAATGATTCTTAGAGATTTTAACCATCCGATATCTTGGTTTCATTAGACCGGTCTGTATATTTTGACTCTCAATTCCCTTTGTTTTAAAGCATTCGTGTGAAATCTTTGAGGGTATAGCTCTATCTGTAGCATCACCAACGCCTAAATTATTATTTTTGTTAGAGCCAAACATATATATATCCGAGCCGCCTCTTTCTGGAGTAGACCAATTATGTTTCTGCCGTATAAATGGCCTCTTATTTGTAAGTATTTTCTCAATCTCTTCATTGTTTTCATTGTCGCCACCATCAGAATCCTTGGCTCCTTGAAATCTATAACTCAAATGGTACTCATTATTTTCGTCGATATACTCCGGAACCCAAACCAAATCCTTGAAATCGTTATCCAAGAGTTGAAGGGGAGTAACTTTATTCCGATCTTTACATCTAAGCATTTCAAGTAGGAGGCTATTGTTTAGATTGCCTGTTAAACCTGTTTTCAGATTTTGTAAGTAGTTTATGAGCACCTTATAACAAGACAATCTCTTATGGAAAATAACATAATGCAAGCAATTCCAGCCATTCTCATAATCAGTAAGGGTAACCAACAGTCTTACATCAGGATTTTTCAATAAGTTTCTAAGCAGATCATATCTATTAGCTAGTATTAAAATATGTAAAATAGTCCTACCAAAAATATCACGATTTGTCAATTCATTCTTTGAAAGTCCAGAAAGAGTGGAAGATACCAGTTGAATATTCGTCCTATTTATATTGGAGGAATTAGTAGACTCGGGCATTCTATTTACCACATTTGCGATTGAAAATAAGTCTAAAGTAAGTATAATATTAAAAGTATAGATTATGATAATCCAATGATGTTATCATCAAAATAGTAGTGATACACGTGAGCAAATCAACGTGGTTCATTACTAGTATATATTACTATTATAAATTACAAAATAACTATGATACAGCCAACTCCTCTTCATCTGGTAAGATAAAGGAGTTAGCAATAATCTTCTTCTTCGTCGATGTGATTTTACCAGTAGGTGGTAATCTAGGGCGAACATTTCTCTGTTTTTGAGGCAATTCTTCATCTTCTATTAACACTAATTTATCATTTTCAGGTAACGTAGTGCTTTCACCTTTCTTCTTCTGCACCTTCACGAAATGATGCTTTGATTTGTCCAACAATTTGGAGTAAAATGGAGTCAATATGCCAATTTGATTTTCTATATCGGATGCATATAATTTGGGGACATTGTATTCCTTCAAATCTTCATATTTATTTCGTTTGCTGATGATTCCGTTAGCACTATATGAGTTATGGAGCCTTGAATGCAAAAGATAAATCGGAATAGAAGAACTTAACATTTTATATTCCTTATCCAATCCAAGTTCTTTAAACCCAAAGAAATCGTCACCAAGGTCATTTGAAAAATCACCTGTCATAAATTGTTCACTATTATCATCAAAACTCTTCTCATTAAAGTTTTCTAATCCAGGCTTTAATAATTCTTTGAGGAAGTTAGATAATTTCACTCTCAAATCCTTCAATTTTGCTTGCTGTTTGACAATCTTCTCTTTCACAAATGTATAAAGATCATCTGGCTTATCAATACCATTTTCTAAAAGAGACAATAGAAGAATTTCTCTGGTCGTCAATTTGTTAGACGAACTACTTTCTGAATGTAATTTAATCGATTTAATCAAATTTTCCATATATCTCTCTGCGAGTTGCGTTAAAGTATTGATCGCAGGAGGTTGTGTAGTTTCATATCCTGTTTGCATTGCAATCTTAGAAATATTCCGCCTTAAAATAGAGTACTGAATATCCTTATGGAAGGGGTCGTGATTAGATAATTTGGAAACAGGATCGACATCGACTTCTTTAAGTGCATCAATCTCTGGTTGCCTTAACTGGGTATGATGTACAAACAGCTGCGTTTGCATCTGACGGATAAGGGAGATCTTGAAACATATTTTCCTTATTTCTTGCATCTCAGATATGTTCTCTAGGTATACTTTGTTTAATCCGCTGTCTGTTGGAAGTACGAAAGGCGACTTAATCTTACTAGCATCGCCATCAGCTTGTTGTAAATAAACATCCACTAATCTTTGTTCTCTTCTCTCTTCGTCTTCTTCATTGACACCGCTATACTTGAATCCTGGCAATCCACCAGTGATGTCATATTCTAATAAATAAGGCTCGTCATTTTCTAGTAAATTACTACTTTTAGATACAACCAGTGTGTTATTAAGATAATGGTTAAAATTACTCATCTCATTGGATTCTCTTATGATAGCTTCGGCATTAGGTTTGAGCTTGTAGTTGTCATCAAATAAGCCTGCTCTTTGTGCGCAATAATGGGCTCTCGATTTCGCCGTCAAAGTACGCCATGCTTGTAACTCTGGACCAACTTCGTCTTCATCATCATTGTTATCATTATCGTTATCCTCTCGCACATCTGGATCAGCTTCTTCTTCTTCTTCTTCATTATCCTGATCTATTGCATCAGTCTTTTTATTTTCATTTTCTACAAATGGTGCTTCGGTTGCACTTACTCCTGTCGCGGGCGTCTCCGAAAGTGATGATGGATCAGGCGACTCATTATTGGTTTCGTCTTCTGTCTTAATTTGATCTTCTCTTGTTCTCTTTCTACCTTTTTTAGATGATTTACCTGCACCAATAGGAGAACCTTTCTCCTCATTTTCTAACTCTTCCTCCTTTTCAACATCTGCTCTACTTCTTATAGTTATATTTGGGATGGAAGGAATAAGCTTTTGCGTTCTTCTTTGCATTGCAATGGCATGTGCCCGTAAAAAATGCTTTGGATCAACATTGTAGGTCAAACAATTATTCCATATAAGCATCAAATCGTTAACAAATTCTTCTTTTGAATTATACTGTAAACCTTTTAACTTTTTCATGACTGTGTTAAGGTCCATTGGCGTTTTAATAATCAAACCATAATTCGGGGCTTCTCTTTTGGAAACTTTATTTAAAAAGGGAGTTGAATGTTCAGTATAACCTCTCAAATCCATAACTACTTTCTCGCATGCCTCATATAGCTCTTCTTGCCCGACTCTTTCGTCATTTGCCCATTTACCTCGATTCTTCCTAACATCCATAAATAAGGTACGCAACTCAAAATCATTTAATGGGATCTCGTCTCTTTGTTGCTGAATAGTTTGAAGTAAATGTTTTAATGAAAGGGAAGCCGAACCGAGGTTGATTACCATGTTGTCGGTGCCGTCCATATTTGACATGTTTTCAGTACCATTTTGAATGCCATCGATGTCATCCGAGCCCGCCTCTTCTAGTTGCATATCTGACTTTTCCAATTTTCTTCTCTTTATTAATGTCTCTCTGTCGTATTCAAAATTATGATATACTTTGTTAAATTCTTTAATTAAGTTTTCTTGCTCTTCTATATTAAGCCTTGATTCTGTGGTTGATGGTTGTTCTAATTCTGTATTAGTCTCAGGTTCTGGCTTTTCTTCGAATAAACTTGAGGGAACTTCAAGAATCGCCTGGTGGTCATCGTTATATGTCACATCTCCCAGTGTAGCATGATCTTCCGAATTATGGACGTTCTTCTTGTCTGTTTCTTCTTCTTTCTTTTCCTCTTCTTCTTCTTCTTCTTCTTCATCGTCATAATCGTCCTCTTCCTCTCTCGCAATGGGTGCCGCTTTGGCCTCTGATGTCGAGTCGTTTTCAGTTCCTTCGCCATTTGTAACATTCTCTTCTGGAACTTTATCTAGTTTGTCAATTAGTTCGTAATCATCAGTGACTTCTTCGATTGTATATACAGATTGATCTAAGTCTTTTGACGAATAATAAAAATCTATAGCTTTTTCCCATAAAAGATATCTAATGTGTAATGCCAACATCTTTATAGGCTTGTGACCCTCTTCTATAACTTCTTCATTTTCTTCATCTACTTGGTCCGATTCTTCTGTAGTCGGGCTTTTGTTCACTTGTAAATAACAATTTCCTTCCAAAAAGTTAGACCACAATTCGTAATTATCTGTCGACAATAGATAGCTTATTATCTTATATTGGTTGTCATTTAAACATGTTTCGAAGAACTTGGTCGAATTCAAATCTTTGGCCAACTGAAATAATTTGTACTTATTATTTATTTGAAATGCAGATAGCTTCTCCATGCCTTCTGTATTGTGTGTCAATCAAGCCTAGAAACTGCGTATTATGCTGTGGTGATACCTCCGATGTTTTGATATGGATCTAATGGTGTGAACTTGGACTGGCTCTAGATTGATTACGCTTTTTGGTATTTTTCACCTGATTTATTTATGTCCTATAGAAATCTTAACGTAAATTATCAATACACTCAAGCGGATATGCTGTGTCTATTCTACGTATGGAACGGGTTTAATTGATTCACAGGAAGGATGGATCTAAGGGTGTTTTCCATCTGACACCATCTAAGCGGCCCATATTGATACTTCTTCGAGGTGTCCTGGGGAGAAGTGCGTGTAGATACCCAAAATTGGAAGACGTACCAACGGCAGCTGGAGAAGGCCCTCCGTCGACACAGGGTGATACTACAAGTATATAAGGATATATTCATTCTTATTATGCTATCGTAATAATTATCTATTAATAAATAATTCTTGTAAAGAGATAAACCTGAAACCTATAACTACCAAACCACTCACCTTATAGGCATCGCATCAACGCCTACGCGAGCCACTCGACACGAGCCCCTTTAAACTGCATACTTTTTGGTCCATTCCTTAGCGGTGGATTCGTACTTGGCTCTGTCTTGCTTGTAAATATGAGCGATTTCTGGCACCAAAGGATCGTCGGGGTTGGCATCAGTCAACAACGAGCAAATAGATAACAACACCTTGGAAATCGTCAACGCCGGCGACCACTGGTCCTTTAATATATCCAAACAGATGTTCCCGTTACCGTTAATATTAGGGTGGTAGATTTTGGTCGTGAACGCAATCTTAGGTGGCTTGAATGGATAATCGGTAGGGAAATGGATCGATAAGAAAAAAACCCCCCCGGCATATGGCGAGTCTGGAGGTCCCATAATAGACGCTTGCCAGTGGTATAAATCGTCCCCCACGGGTCCTGCTGAACATGACGATGGTGGATCTCTATCATAAGTTTCGTTAGTATGTATTTTCTACTAAATCGCTCGGTGGGTCCTGTCACCACCTTTGCTGTCACTTGTCCGAGCGGTTCCAGCGGACCCACCAACGGCTTTTCTAGCCTAAAAAAGAAGAAAACTTACCTTCCTAAGTCTGCTAATTCTTTATTAATACGTTTGGTTGACATTTTTAGCTAAATGTATGCTTTGATCTAGATATATGATCTATAATATGTATAAGTAGAGAAATAACTAATCATCATGATAGCGCTCTGGCTGGTGCGAGAATTTGTCGACGTAGTCACAGACATTAACGGACTGCATATAGTTCTACTATGGAACGCTGACGAATTTTCCACTTTTTTAATTAGTGTTCAAATGTACTGCGAAGAGATGGATTTGCGCGTACGTGTGGGCCCGGTTGTCCGAGCGGCAAACGACATGAAAATATGCTACATGCGACATATGATAATGTCTCGTAGCGAGACCAGTACTAGACCTCTTCTTGACACTATAATCTTGACACTCACAACCTATCGTACTGAAGAAAAATCAGAACACAAAAAAAGAATAGCCTTGCGTGTCTTGCCCAATTAGTCCCAATATGATAACATCCGTTAGTACTAAAGATTACGCAGAAAAAGTCCAATATTGCACCCTATACAGACACATTTATTGATCTTTATAGACAACCACGTCGAATAATTGACTGTTAACCCCCGGAATATATATATTGGATACGGGTAAATGGACTTAGATAATTTGAACTCGCGGAATTGGCTATAATACTACAGGACCGCCACATACGCACTTAGGAACCGAGATGTTGGTGACTTTCAATTCGAAGGCTAAAGACACGAATAAGAGGGACGAAGGGGGCCGAATGGCGGGAGGAGACGATATAGTGGTGTTAGGGCCCCCTAGAAGGAACGGTAAGGATGAGGGAAAGGTCGGTAAGCCCCTGGTAGAAAGCCGGGGTGCATCCAAGATGGATGTGAAGGCTGCGAAGAGCGAGAGTGGGACGATAAGGATAATTGAGGATGCCCGTGACTTCCACAAGATGAAGGCTTCAAGGAGATCGAAGCAAGGGTGTTTGACGTGCAAGATACGGAAGAAAAAGTGCAATGAGACGAGACCTGTTTGTGCGGACTGTGCTCGTTTGAATAAAGAGTGTGTGTGGGTGGATTACAGCACGATGAGCGACGAGCAGATCAGGGTATTACGGGAACGAGTCGAGCACGAAGAGAGCATTCTGAAGTTGCGGAAGCGTAAGGCTAGGGACTCGTCGACTGAAACGGCCCGAACTCTGTACGATCCAACCCCGCTTGAAATGAAGGACTCTCAGATGACATACGCTTGTGCCACGCAGAAATTACAAGAGTCGTATACCAAGATGTCGGAGCACGGCGTGCTGAAGAGTCCAAGTCTGCTGAAGCTTTTTAGAGTGTTCAACAGTACTCCGTCGCCCAGCTCAAACTCTCCTGTCCCGACGATCTCGAGCCTCCAACAAGCATTTGTTACCCCCAATTCGCCTACCATCAGCAATCTCATGAACCCACTTGACCACGAAAATGGGAAACATATCCCCACCGACGACGTGGTAGACCTTCCCAATCTCGGGCCATATGAATCTAACCCTTATGATAAGGTGGCATGCTCGCCGTCGGCGTTCTTGAACTATCTAAGGGGATTGAATCAACCCCACGATAACACCAAGCAAGACGAAAATAGTTATGCTTTTCCATTCCTAGGCGACCATCACGATAAGTCAAAGGAGGCCAGCATTACACAATCACCTAATTTTTCTATTCTGAATATATTAGAACAGTTTTCCGGCGATAGGCAATTATCGCCATCCAATTTCAATAACTTTGCATCATCATTGAATTCTATATTCACCCCTTTACCACCATCACCCCCTTCGATAATCCCAGAATTGACTGGCAAAAGCGCCTACTTATACAACTATTATGTGGAAACCCTATCCAGAAAAGTGTGTATTGCACCCAGTTCGCAGAACAATTCCAACTCGTACCAGAATATTTTTTTACCACTTGCTCATAAGGATAAGGGTGTTCTTTACGGGATTTTGGCATGGTCGGGCTTTCATCTAGATGGTGATTGGATAAATGAAGGTAAAAAGTATGCCGATTTAGCGTTGGAACATATGAATAAGACGTTGAAGGAATCAATGGACAGAAACCAAGGGAAAGACGATCGACATGCTATTTTGGTTAAGTTAGCTACTTTACTTATTTTATGTGGTGCCGAAATTTGCCGTGGAGACGTTAAAAACTGGTCCATCTACTTATACTGGGGCTGGAAAATATTATTTACGAATGGAGGCATCCTAAATTTTAATCTGACAAAAGAAGAGCATTGGTTAATATCTAACTTCGCATATCATGATTTATTGGCTAGTTCCTCGAGTGAAAGAGGTACCTATTTCCGGTCTGAGGACTATGAAACTATATTTTCAGACCATGCGGGCCTATCGCAAGGAAACCTTAACCCCTTGCTTGGTGTCTCTAAAAAACTCTATAGAATCATTGGAGATATCAGCACTTTGGCATTTGAAAGTAAAATTATATTAAGCCAATACTACAATAGAGATTCTATAAATACTAAAACGGGGATTTCGGAGTCTCCCATATTTGGAACCCCAAAGGACATTGACGACAACGATTCAGATTTGAGTATACACGCGAGAATGAATCGTTTGCTATCGTCGGTTATAGATAAAGCAATAATACTTCAAATGGAAATAGACGAATCAAAGCCAGATCTTACAGACTTGGTAAATCTAACAGATGAAGAACTAGAATGGCAATTGACTCTTTTTGAAGCATTTCAGATTAGTGCCAAGTTATTTCTCAGACAAACTATTATGAAGTGCAATCCGTCATCGTTGGAATCCCAGATACTTGCAAACGATTTGATAAAATGCATCGACATAGTATTGGGTTCCCCGGTGCAGGCATCACTAGTGTTCCCAATGTTCATGTCTGGTATCCATTGCGTTACAACATACGATAGAGATACGATGAGACAAAGACTTGATCAGTTTATGAAATTATATGGTCCCTGGAATGTTACAAGAGCGAAATTTCTTATGGAGAAAGTTTGGGAGAAGAGCCCAGAAGGTGACAGGGTTGTAGATTGGCATTCAATTCTTAAAGACCTAGGATGGGATATCAATTTTGCTTAATATATAACAACTTTATAGATATAGTTCGATATTGTGTAACTTCTTGTATAAGTCTCGAGTTCGTAACCCGAAAAAATAGTAAAATTACACAAAAACAATTTTTTGATGAAGTGAGATGAGTAGTAAGAATTTTCAGATTTTTCATACGGAGGACCAAAAACTCTTGAGGTAATAGAAGAATCTTATCTATCTTAGATTTATTAATAACCTTTGATAATTAAGAGACATATAATATGGCTGGTTTAGACTACCTTCTTTTCGAAGAAGCAACTGGTTATGCTATTTTCAAAGTGTTAATTCAGCAAGATGACATTTCATCTAGACTGAAGGAAGTTCAAGAAGCATCTAACGATTTGGCCAAATTTTCCAAGATGGTTGAATTAGTTTCATTTGCTCCATTCAAGGGTGCAGCCCAAGCTTTAGAAAATGCTAATGATATTTCCGAAGGGTTAGTTTCTGATTACTTGAAATCAATTTTAGAATTGAACTTACCAAAGGGTTCTTCCAAGAAGAAGATCAACTTAGGTGTTTCTGATAAAAACTTAGGTCCATCTATTAAGGAGTTCTTCCCATACGTTGATTGTTTAGCAAACGAAACTGTTCAAGATTTCTTAAGAGGTATTAGAGTTCATGGTACCAAGTTATTGAAAGAATTACAGGAAGGTGACATTGAAAGAGCACAGTTAGGTTTAGGGCATGCTTTCTCCCGTGCTAAAGTTAAGTTTTCAGTACAAAAGAATGATAACCATATCATCCAAGCTATTGCCTTATTAGATCAATTAGATAAGGATATTAATACTTTTGCCATGAGAGTAAAGGAATGGTACGGATGGCACTTTCCAGAATTAGCCAAAATTGTCCCTGATAATTACAATTTTGCTAGATTGACATTATTCATTAAGGATAAAGCTTCATTGACCGATGAATCTTTGCATGATATTGCCGCATTAGTTAACGACGATTCTGCTATTGCCCAAAAGGTTATTGATAATGCGAAAATCTCTATGGGTCAAGATATCTCCGAGCAAGATATGGAAAACGTCGCTACTTTTGCCGAAAGGGTTGTTTCCATTTCGGAATACAGAACCAGATTATACCAATATTTAACCGATAAAATGAATACCGTTGCTCCAAATTTAACTACTTTAATTGGTGAAGTTGTCGGTGCCAGATTAATTTCGCATGCAGGTTCTTTGACAAACTTGTCGAAACAAGCTGCTTCAACTGTTCAAATTTTAGGTGCTGAAAAGGCTTTGTTCAGAGCATTGAAGACTAAGGGAAATACACCAAAATACGGTTTAATGTACCATTCTTCATTTATTGGTAGAGCTTCTGCTAAGAACAAGGGTAGAATTTCCAGATACTTAGCCAACAAGTGTTCTATTGCTTCAAGAATTGATAACTATTCTGATGAGCCATCTACCGCTTTTGGTCAAATCTTAAAGAAACAAGTTGAAGAAAGGTTAAATTTCTACGATACAGGTTCTACTCCTATGAAAAATGCTGATGCTATTAAAGAAGCTTTAGCTTTGTCTGGTGATCTTGATGAAGAAGAAGCTGGTGATGTGACTGCTGTTGCTGACTCTGAAGAAGAAACCAAGTCTTCTAAGAAAGAGAAGAAGGAAAAGAAAGAGAAGAAGGAAAAGAAGGATAAAAAGGAAAAGAAAGAGAAGAAGGAAAAGAAGGAAAAGAAGCGTAAGGCTGATGATGACGAGTCTCCAAAGAAGAAGAAGAAGAAGTCTAAGGATTAGGGAAGATAAGGTGATCCAGTTGTGATTTTGATGAAGTGCAACTTAGTTGTTTGTTTCTTTTGTTTAATTTAGATGTACTTAATTTCTTTTGTAAAGTAAATTTATTTTTATTGCATGTCAAATATATAAGATTTATAAAAAATGAGCTCTGGTTATAGTCATGCCACCAGATAATGATGAATTCATTAATTTATCTAACTATCTATTCTATCTTCTTAGTAGTAATTATAATCACATATAAACCTAACTAATTGGTTATACGGGAACTATGCAGCTATTGTGTAAGTTCAACGGATTCTTCGTGAGCAGTATCTTTTTCAACTGCTTTATAATGATCGATGATTTCTCCTCCTTCTTCTTCTCTTGTGGACTTTTGGGAAGGATTTTCAGTCGCTCCATTAACTCCTCTAACGGCTTCAACAATTAATCGTACGGTACGAGACAATTCGCTAGAATGATTCTTGGAATCCGGTTTTGATACTGGATAACGCTTAGCGACAAGATTTTCTAAATAATCGTTGAAAGGGGCAACTAAAGGGTCAGCAGTACTGGTGATAATTCCCTTTCCATTGTTATCATAAACCACATAGTGAAAGCGATCACGCAAATCATGTACTGTTTTTGCTGATGGTTCAATTATCGTTGCCTTAATGGTT
The DNA here is from genome assembly GCF_000006445.2 of Debaryomyces hansenii CBS767. Lineage (NCBI taxonomy): Eukaryota > Fungi > Ascomycota > Pichiomycetes > Serinales > Debaryomycetaceae > Debaryomyces > Debaryomyces hansenii. The sequence goes on from NC_006049.2 coordinate 548,515, forward strand.
TCATTACCATTCGAGAACATACGGCGAGAACTTTCTAAGGTTCCACTTACTGGACGAGTGAGCGGGGTCCACAAATCATAATCATATTTTCTTAAGCTTGGGGCAACAGAGTCAAGTCTATTCAAAGCACCATCAGCAATTGGATCACCTTTATCCATGACTACCTTAATTGGGTTTGTATTTCTAATCACTTGATAAGTTGGAGCAATATTAGTCGCACATTGTCTGGCTAACGGAATCATAAAAATAATATCCCTTGTCGAATTCACAAGAGAGTACAGTCTAAAATGACTCAAAAATTGTTTTTGCAGACATGGACTAATAGGATTTTCTGCCTTACTATCACCAGAATGCTCAATAGTTGAGAGAGTATCGATATTAGCAGACATTGTAATTAGCAAAAATAAAATAGGAAATAAGAAAACTTCCTTCGAGATCCTAATGTTTCCAAAAAAAAGTCTAAATTCAGTAAAGTTTTAATTGTTTATGTGCTTCTTGCTTTATATATGTTCCTTTTAGTGTTTGCCTATTTGATTGCAAAAAAAAATCACATGAAGTGCGGCCACAATATTAACTTCAGATGTACGATTATCACAAACTAATATGATCATATTAAGCTGACTAAAGATATACATTATCAGAAGACGTAAAGTTATTACAAATATGCCAAAGATAAAGATAGAATAAGTATGTCTTGGCTCATATCTTCAATACTTTGAAATCACATCATTGTGTGCAAAAATCTCTGGACAGATATTTTATGCTAGAATCGAGCATGCATCTCTCGAACTTATATACTCATATTAGCAGCCATTATGTAAAACATCATACAAACACGGTCATTAAATCTTTATTTTAAGTAACAATAGGTGATCTATCCATTTTTCCTGAACCTCCTATATGATTTAATAAATCATGTACATGTAAGTCATAATATTATTCTTAATTATACCAAATATTATTAAGAAATAATAACCATCAAAGAAAACTTAAATATATTAAGCAGTAGATTTCAGTAAATGGTAGACTTTTTAACTCATGTTGAACCGAAGAGGTTGCGAAATTTAATTATTGGCTAATATGTGTAGGTGGGTCACACATATGGTCTTTTACCGCATAGTCTGAATGATGACAGTAAGCTTCAATAATTACAAGCTTAACTTCCGTAGGTGAATGTTAAAAAAAAATTTACACACAAGGCATAAACCAGATTAGAAAGTTCTTTGGTTCGGTTTTTGAAGACATAGTAATGAAATCGGGAACGTGTTAACCAACGAAAGAAATTTAGAAATACAACATCATTCAAACCAGCGTAAGAATAAATCGTATTATAAATCGGACCATATCTCCAAACTTTTTATAAGTAAGCCACTAAATATTTACTTACTCATTACTCTTATAGCGCAAAATGCGACAACATAGTCCCTGGTTTTGATAAGGCTCCAAATTTTAAAACTAATCCAAGGAATTGTTTATTCTAAGCTCCATTGTCTGAATTTAGAATACTACTATAACTAACAATACTAGATTAACTCTTCCTCTATAGAAATTACAAGTAGAATATTATTTATTTTTCTTTCAAGTCTCCATCTTGCGAAAGGCCATAAAATCCCAAATAGTTGTTCATACTATGACTATTCAATGAATGAAATTGACTAAGCGAAACTAGTGGCTCCAAGTTATCTTCGGTTGATACTGTTTTTATCATTACTGAGTATCGGATTGTAAGAATTCGTGCCAGAATATCGCCCTTTTACCCTTGAATTTAATAGCTATACCAACATTATAAGACTGGGAAGAAATCTGTTTTCAAAACGATATGTAGAGTTCTTCTGCTGTTTTTCTAGCTTATTAAATTCCTCATTCATTTCTCGCTTTGTTCCATCCATACTCTCTCCATCAGCCGGAAACGTGAGTCAAAAAATAACAAGATTCGATTCATACTCTCATTTCCTAAGTCCTCCATTTGTCCTTGCTGGGTTCCCCCCTCCAGAGTTAAATAAACATAATCATTAATTTGTTTCATGTTTCGATGTAGCTAGACTTATGATCTTTATAAGAATTACAACTTTAACTTCGTGATATCCAGGACTATTGGAAAAAGTTAGAGCAAATTAATCATATTTACTTTCATGCATATTTGCTTCAGGCTATTTTGATAGCAATACTAGAGCGTAAATTTCATTATCTAAATAATCTAATTATAATCTAGCTCATCAAATATAGAATTCATCTGATGAAGGGGAACTTGTATAATTTTCCATTGCAGAATCAAGATGATTGACGATTTCTTGACTCACTGCTTCATAATCAAATTCCTTAAAATTATTCAAGTAATCAGGATCTTGTTTTACATGAATAATTCCTGGTGAATTCCCTAGACTGCTCTCACTTGTCTGATGTCTTTTTATATCTTCTGTAGCATAATTTTCTTCCTCACTTAATTGACTGGATTTTCTTTTTCTGTCTTCTAACTCAGGAGTATCACTACTGTTGGCGACTCTTTTGATTCCATTATCTTCATCTTCAATGCTTCTATCTGTACTTGGAAGTGTATTGAGCAAAAAAGTATCATTGTTGAGCCAGCCTTCCCTTATTTGTCTCACCATAATTAAACCACGGTGCCTAATACCTGCACTGGCACTTCTAATATCACTTACAACAATGCCAATCTTATCTGAGTCGAGCTTTTCCCTTTCCTCATGGGCCAACTTGGAAAGGATGCCCGCCTGGACTTCGTTTTCTCTTCCTTTTCCAAAGAATAACCTGTCATACACTGCCAAATAGTATATTTCATTCAAAATTCTTAGTGTAATGGGGTATTTGAATTCCAAAACACTTGTTCGTAATTTCAAAGCTTGTATATCAAATAAGGGATTGCGTACGATGTTTATAAGTACATTAATTCTACTATCCTTGTCCAAATGATCCGGTTCGATATGATTTACTCTCGCAGGCCACCACGGTGGTTTGGAAGTGTTATAAAATTTGTAAGGATAAAGGGCTTGTTTTTTGGGTTCCGCAACTTTAATCCATTCTTTTGCAATTGTCTTGCAAACAGCCTGACTTAACGAGCTCATTAAATCGTAGTACTGATCGAATAATTGAAGCGTCGATCTCTTCGAGATTTCTAACAAGTAGCATTCCTTTAGAACAGGTTTAATCTCGCAGATGTTATCTTCATACCTTTCATTTCCATCAACGATAATTGACCGCAAATGGTTTATCTTCTCTCTGTCAAAGTTAGAAGAATTGAATATTTCAAATTTCGAATGTAAATCAATACTTTTTGTAATTAGAACAAAGCTTGTTCCATATTGCGAATTAATCTCCTCAAGAGACTTGATAATTTTAGTGACACTCATATGATATAGTTTTTAGTATTTTCCTTAATATACATCACTAAATAACGAGTATTGCAGAATTCATTCATATTTATGTAGTTACTGATATCTGGTTTCATATATGTTCAAGATATTGGAGTTTGCAATTTGTTGCAAAATCGGTAACAATTTAGTGCAATGTTTCAATTTTGTTGCATTGCGCCATTATTGGTACGATATTGAAATATTATATTTATAAATCTAGGACTGGAAAGTATGAATCGTGCATTTATACTTAATCGAAGTATAGTCTCTATGGTCAACATATAAAGAACTATTTAAAAAGAATTAAACTATTATTAAACATTTTCGATATGATCAAAAGAAATTTTGGATTTTGGTTCAGCGATGGCAACTAATTCAGGTGGTTCATCACCAAAAACTTTGCAAACTTCTTCCAAAGTGTATCCAGATGTTTCAGGAAAGAAAAAGAATACAAGAATTAGTTCAACCACGAGAATGCAACAGTAGACAATGTAGTACTTCCATTCAATAGCATCCATGGCAATTGGATTGACAAACCCATTGTAGATCAACACGATGTTATTTGTAACTTGCATGATATTAATACCCTTCGCTCTTTGATTATATGGTAAAATTTCAGTTAAATACAAGTAAGGCAAACCATTAGCACCGATATTATAGGCCAAGTAAAAGAAGAAAATCATTGCAAGTACACCATTACCTAGCGATTTTTCTTCAAAACCACGTTGCTGGTTAATTGCTGATAATATTGTCCAAATAACATAACTGACTAACATGAATGAAATCGATGTTAAGAACAAGGTTCTTCTTCTGAACCTATTAACAACCACTGCAACAGACATGGCAGTTACCATATTATAAACCATCAATCCACCATTAATCTCTAATTGGTCAGTTTCACCAGTGATACCAATAGAGTTCAAAACCAAGTTTAAATAATACGACACTAAACCATTACCTGAAAGTTGCATAATTGTTGGCACCAAAATACAGATGAATAAACGTTTACGGTTGGCAGGTGTCTTGAAGAAATCAGTGTAGCGAGTGTGAGCAGAAATCTTTTCCATTTCAAGAGCAGCACGAATTTCTTGAACTTCAAATTTAACTAATGCAATAGACTCTGGATCTTGTGCATTCCCTACGTGGTGCTTCATTAAGATGGCTTCAGCTTGTTCAATTTTACCCTTATTAATTAAGTATCTTGGCGACTCTGGAACCATCCAGAATAATGCGAGCTGAACAACGGCTAATGCTCCTTGTAAATACGAAGGAATTCTCCAGCAATATTCGTTATCAATGACCCTCGTGCCGTAGGTAACCCATGCAGCAATTACAGCACCAAGGTACCAGCAAGTATTGTAGAATGTGGTTGCGACTTGTCTATGGGTTGGATATGCAATCTCCGAGATCAAGGAAGGGGAGGAGATCGTTGCAGTACAACTACCAAAACCTATAATCATTCTTGAAATTAAGAAGAATGCATAATTAGTAGAAGCACCCTGCAATATAGCACCCACCACAGTTAAGGTCTGACCAACCACAATACCAAATCTTCTTCCAAATCTGTCACTAATATAAGGACCAAACCATATAGTCAAAAGACTACCAAAAATAGTACCGTTAGATAATGCACCTAGAATATACCCTGTGGGGTGTCCCATAGAGTCCTGCCAAAACGATAATGATTGCAACCCATTTAACATAGAGCCATCATATCCATTGTTAGTTGATGTCAAAGAAATCAAGAAAATACAGAAATTAAGGTACCTCAAGTGAGGAACCTTGTACCATGGAATATCATTGTACTTAATTTCACCATCTGTTACTACATCCGCATCCTTTTCCCGTCCATCGATTGATACAGCTTCCACTATTGTTTCTGTCTTTACTTGGCCTCCCATGTTCTGCTTAAGTTAACTATTGATATTTATGGAGAGTGATTATTCAACTACATATTCCAGTCAAAATATTCATGTCTATTTATATTTCTTAACTCTCGTTCTGCTTAAGATGCAACTAGCGTATATACATATTACATTCTCCTCTTTGAATATCGTATCCATCACTCATGCTAATTCCAAGGATGGAGTCATTGCCCCACTCTCCATGAATCGATATGAATTACAATTACATTCATTAATTTGTTGACCAATTTCGGAACCTATTCCTAATCTGTCTTACCTCCGAGAGACGTAGAGTACAATAGCGTCTCCACAAAATCTTAAAAAATAGCCATGCATAATAGCCATTTCAAGAATTTTCCGGTACTGGAATGACATTATTTTATTTCATCACATAAACAATTTCATCAATATTACGTTACATAAACAATTTAAAAACTATCGTATAATACATTATTACGTTCCTACACAACTATCGTAAATAAGTTGGGTTAGAAAAGAAAGAACGATTAACACACAAAAATAGGCGCATGAATTTGGGTTAGGCAAATTTAACATGGCCAAAAAGAAACCTCATATGATCAATTCCACTTGTTAAGCATACTATTAGGTAGAGTGGACAATGTAATAACCGCATCCATGGTAAGTTTATTGCAAAAATTATTGTAGACTAACACATTCAATAAACAGCACGGTGTTAATATTTTAATCTTATTGGTATAATGAGATTTGCGTGATATACAAGAAAAATTAGTCCGCCTACAACAATATTGTAACATTGTAATCTAACTAAAGAAAGAAAGTTGTTACCAGAATACTTCTACCAGGTTCTCTTCTCATCAATATTGGATCGATAGTTAGTGTCAGACTACAATGCCTAGAAATTTGAGTTGAAAATGACTTTTTTTCGATAATTGTACTGAAATAAGACCCGATGACTACTAAAAGTCTTGGTAGGGTAATTTCGATACACTTTATCTAATGAAGAACAAATTGTTCAAATTATATTCTTGGGTTAAGTTTAACTCAAATATAGGATATAAATTGCCAAACCCAAAAAGAGTATCCAACCCGCCTAGTACATGGTAATGTAATTTATCCATTACACCCTCAAGAGTTTCAACGATAGTCAGATTCATCACCGAATCCGGGAATCTATTATAGAATTTAAAGAAACTCCGAATACGCAAATTAAGGTATACCCCGACATGGAAAATTTTGGAACGTCGTTGTATTGGCAATTGTGGTTATGCTCGTCTACAGCTTTTTTTAAGCTAACTTGAAAAATAGCTACTATTATGTTTCGTTCATTCACTATCACCCAGGAGATTACTTGAGTATCGTTAGATCAAATTTCTACATGGCTTCCTTGTGTAAATTTACAACTTGGTTCAAGCATTTAAAAAGAACTAAAATATAACTATAGATCTTAACATAGTTTAACGTTACCAGCTATTTTATTTTCTGCTTTCTACTCAATCACAAGGTGTTAGGCAGATAAACTGCATAACGATCCCTTGTTGATGTACATTCCCCCGCAAATCTAAATGATTATTTTTAAAGCATTGAGCATCGGCATTCGGTCGGATAGGTTTCCTAAATAGCAGTGATCATTCAGAACACCACCTTTTTCAAACTTTTGAATACTGAACCGAACTCTAAATAAAACACCGTCCTCGATAATCGTGGGGAAAGCAAATTGGAGATACGACCAACAGTACCTAAAATGGATGTGTAACCTTAATTTTTATATTCTTCGGTATATATTTACTCCATTAAGAATATATGTCTCGCACATAGCACATATACAGTGTTATTTAAATCGAGTACCATACTAAGAGGAAAACCAGAATCAAATATATATATAAACAATAACAAGCATCCATAGATTTTAGTCGCAATAATCAAGTAGATTAATATCAAAATTAAAAATGGGATTTTTAAAAGTAAAGGGAACAAAAATTGTTGATGAAAACGAAAAGTTAGTAGTCCTCAAAGGTGCAGCCACTGGTGGCCATCTTAATATGGAGAACTTTATTACTGGGTATCCTGGACACGAGACCGAACATAAAAAGGTAATCGAAAATACAATTGGTAAAGAAAAAAGTGACTTTTTCTTTAATAAATTCTATGAATACTTTTGGACTGAAGATGATGCTAAGTTTTTCAAGCAGTTGGGCTTGAACTGTTTGAGAATTCCTTTCAATTATAGACATTTCATTAACGATGAAGGAGACTTATTTGATGTGAAAGATATAGGGTTTAAAAGATTAGATGCTATCATTGACACTTGCTCAAAACATGGAATCTACACTATTTTGGATTTGCATTCAGCCCCAGGAGGTCAAAACCAAGATTGGCATAGTGATTCGGGAATACATAAGTCTCTTTTCTGGGAGTTTAAGGTTTTTCAAGATGCTATAGTTAATCTTTGGATCAAGATTGCTACGTATTATCAACATCATGAGTACGTTGCAGGATATAATTTCTTGAACGAACCTGCAGTTTCAGATCATAGTAAATTGATAAAATACTATGAAAGATTAGAAAAGGAAGTAAGGAAAGTAGATCCAAACCATATTTTGTTCCTTGATGGTAATACATATGCCATGGATTTCCGCCAATTCCCTAATGAAGTTCTTCCAAATACGGTATACGCTATCCATGATTATTCTCTTTATGGTTTTCCATCTAATGACAATGACTTATACAAAGGAAATAAGGAACAAAAGGATAAGCTCAAGAGCCAATATGAACGTAAAATTGAGTACATGAGGGATCGCAATGTCCCAGTTTGGAATGGTGAATTTGGCCCGGTTTATGCTTCTGATTTCAGAGGAGACAAGGATCCTGATTTGACTAATTTGGCACGGTATCAAGTCCTAAAGGATCAATTAGAAGTATATAAAAGTGGTGATCCATCTGGGGACAAGTCTCCAATTAGTTGGTCCATCTGGTTATACAAGGATATTGGATTTCAAGGTATGACATATGTATCCCCAGAATCAAAGTGGTACAGTCTTTTCGGAAAGTGGCTTGCAAAGAAAAAGGATTTAGGTCTTGATAGATGGGGTAATGATATTGATCCAAATAATGCCAAGTTATACACAGACTTAGAAAACCACATATTGTCTAATGTACCTGAGAAACATCGTAAAGCCCTTTACCCACATAATTGGACTGTGAAGGACTACCTTGCAAGGGTCACTAACGAAATGTTGTTTAGTCAGTATGCTCAACATGAATACGCAGATTACTTTAAAGATTTAAGTTTCGAGCAGTTAGATGAATTGGCAGCCTGTTTTAAATTCGAGAACGTTGAGAAAAGACAAGAATTAAATAACATTTTGAGTAATTATTAAGTGCTACTTCTCTTTATTTAGCTAACTATGACCAATTTCAATGATTTAAACTAATACTGACTTTTTGTAATATTCTCAGGTAAATCGATTTCATGATTGTTGGATTCAATACATTACTTACAACAACCATTTCCTGTGAAAACGCATTAAAACCGCACTAAAATGCAAATAAAGAAGTATCACAAGGATCTTGTGGATTCTTAATATGATTCTTAACCCGTGTTATTGTTTTAAGGGAATTTCATATTATCAATATCACTTACTAATCACTCCGTTTGTTTATTGTATGCAAGAGCAAATATTCGTTTTTGCAATTTCCCAAATATTTTTGAAAATCATTATTGAAATAACCTTCTTCTCACCAAAAAAGCGCAACATATTATCAACTTGAAAATTGACCGATACTTGGCATTTACTAACATCGTAGTACCCCGCTAAGTCCAATATCTATAATAGCGGATCTACTTCCAATTTAATATATTTAAATCTGTAGAGGTGTATGACCATTTCTTGATTAGGAGTTACTTCCGAAATATGAATATTCCACTCGACACTCGGAGAAAGACCTACTAGGATCATTCACCGCAGACCATGATTTCGAATTCCTTGTGAGTGTTGAAAAAGATACTGGGTAACATTTTAATTAATACATGATACCGAAGTTTCGAAATAGTTTGTAGTAAATATCGTATGTTATTAAAGTATCTTATGGTTAAAACGGAACAAAATAGAGTTCTAGCAATTACGCGTTTGAAGTGGTTACTACAAGGGTGTGTATTGAGAGTGATAAAAGGCATGCAAATCTCGTATACTTGCATATTCAAACTCGGGTGAGTTGCACAACCCTGTTCAAAAACCTATCAAGTCAACTGTTCTTTATCTCAATAATTTGGAAGGGTTGCATACTTCCGATACAGGACGTCTTGTGCGAATGAAATATGTTTTCAGAAGTATTACTGAGAGAATGATACCAAGGAATGAACTGGAAATATACTTAACAAACCCATAGAATAAATGTAGAGTTGAATTCAATAAAATCTCTTTTTTTAAAGAATAGAATGTTTATAACGTAGGCCGGTAGTCTCATAATATGCTTATCGGATTTCTTGTTCAACCCGTTTCGTTGATCGTTTACAGTTATTTTTTCGTTTTCAACGGCAACGATGAGGGTGTTGACATACGCTCGTAATCCCTACTTCTGTGAAGATACCTATAGGCTGCTATTTTGAGTCAACCATACACGCCCGAATATTATGCCTTGTTATTCAAAAATTATTCACAGAAACTTTCACAAAAAAATATTCTGTTCCTTTTTCTCTAATATTAATCTTGAAAGTAACGTCTTTGCATTTGTTATGATCTGACAACTCACGCAAAATTTTAGTTTTACCAAATATCGAGACAGAAATAGAACGGTCTGCAAATAGTTGATACGAATAAGATCTGAGCGTATGATTTAAAGAAATCTACTCTATGGCTAAATTATTTAGTTACTGCGGGTTCCTCCTTCACTCCTAACCTCAGCATGAATGTGGAGGATTTCCGAAATAGGCATGCTTTCCGAGAAAATTCTTCCGTTGATCTATGGTGGGGCAAATATCTATTACGACGAGGGGCATATGGAAAATGAGCTTTAAGTAATCATCCGACGTATCACTACTTTATAATTAGCATGTCTGCATCAAACAAAAAACAAAAGAGACTTTAAATAGCATTCAAATAGATCATGAGTACTGATCTTAAATATACACCTGATGCTGAACAGCTTACAACGGAAGAGCACTCAGAAAAGGATATCTACTCTCTTGAAGGAAGTAACAATAATAAAGACGATATAAGATACAACGACTTATCATGGTATAAAGTTTCCCATTTACGTTACCTCAACTTCTGTATTCTATTGATCTCGTTGTCATCCACTACCTTAGGGTATGACAGTTCTATGTTGAATGGCCTACAATCGTTGGCATACTGGAGAGATTACATGGGAAACCCTACTGGTACTACGTTAGGTGCTTTAACCAACGGGACCATTTTTGGTCTTATTTTAGCGAATCCATTAGCACCATATGTTGCGGATAAATTTGGTAGAAGAGTTGCTATAATTTCTGGTCAAATCATTGTTATCATTGGTTCAGTTCTTCAAGGTGCTTCCACTAATTATGCATTCTTTTTAGTATCAAGAATAATCGCAGGGGTTGGTTCCATTTTGTCAATGGTTTCTTCTCCAGCACTTATATCAGAGATTTCATATCCTACCCACAGACATGTTACTACTACATTCTTCAACACAAACTACTATATTGGGGCTGCCATTGCAGCTTGGATAACGTTTGGAACTAGTGGTCTTAGCGACGAATATTCCTGGAGAATTCCTTCTTACTTGCAAGGGTCCATAGCACTCATTCAATTGTCATTATTCTGGATGGTTCCAGAATCACCAAGATATTATATAAGTAAAGGAAAAATAGACAAAGCTGAGGAAGTTTTGATGAAACATCATATCGGAAATTCCCAAGATCCTGGTGATATTGGCTTAATCAAATTTGAGGTGGAAGAAATTCAAGCTGCGTTGGAAATGGAAAAGATATCCGCAAGTACTAGCTATTTGGATTTTTTCAAGACATCAGCTAACCGTAAGCGCCTTTTCATTTGTTTTTTTATTGCAGTTTTAATGCAGCTTTCAGGGAACGGATTGGTTTCTTTTTATTTAAGTAAAGTATTAAATTCAATCGGTATTACAGACGAAAAAGAACAATTGAAAATTAACGGGAGTTTGATGATTTATAATTGGGTTACGGCAGTATCTGTTTCGTTCGTAGTTAATAAATTTAGAAGAAGAACATTGTTCATTACTTCTACAATTTTGATGTTAATTACGTACGTTATCTGGACAGTGTTATCTGCTATTAACGAACAACGTAACTTTGAGCAAGCATCACTCGGTAAAGGAGTTCTTGCTATGATCTTCTTTTATTACTTGGGATACAACATGGGAGCCAATGGCTTGCCTTACTTGTACTTAACTGAAATCTTACCTTACAACCAGAGGACTAAAGGCATTAACATCATGTTAATACTTTTCAACATTATTTTGATATACAATGGTTTCGTTAACCCAGTCGCTATGGATGCGATTTCCTGGAGATATTACATTGTATATTGTTGTGTTATCGTTATCGAGATTGTGGTCGTCTACTTCTTTTTGCCAGAATTAAAAATGAAATAACATATTTGAAAGGTTGATTCTCACGGAAGTATTGAATAGAGGAAATATAGCATAAGAATAGTCTACCACGAAAACCTAAAAATCCAACGATCGGACTCCTCCATATGAGGAAGAATTGCATGATCCAAAAAAATTCTCTTTTAATGAATTTTTGACACAGTTGCAATAGAGAATGAAGTTTTTCCTAAATTTAAAATTTTGCAGTCGCAGTCCCCTTCACCAAACTTTGATGCCTTCCTAAATTGGTCTCTTCAACTAAAAAGGTAATACAGCGATATACTTTCAAGTTATATGCTAAGCTAGGAGATAGCGTTTTTTCATTAACATTCTACTATACATCCATATAAAATGCTTAAATTTATTTTTAAAGTTTTCATGCACATGAATTTTTAGAATTGTCATTTATATTACGAATTGTTAATTCGGGTGTAAGAAAATAAATAACATCAAGTATGTCAAACGAACTCAAAATGTGTACATAGGAGTAGAATCAGCATCTGCAATGTTCTATTCATCAGAGACTATTTAAATCTAATGCAATATTTTTTTCACTATATTGGCCAATATATTTAGACTTATAGAACTATAAAAATTTTTTCGATCAATATTTAGAATTTCAAGATTCTAATGGTGAAATTAAATTTAAAGTATTTACAAAGATTTAAAATTGAAAAATTATTTAATTTTAATATTTCTTCATACTTTGACCCAATCATCAAAAAAAAGTAAAAGAAAACCTCTTTTTTCTCTATTGCAATTTTTCAACCATTCGATAAGGAGTATGACCACAAAGGTATACCTATGAACACATAGAGACCAAAAATTTTATTGTTCCTCTTATTTATTATAAAAATTATATATAAAATAAAAATTTTAAAAGTATTTATAATTTTATATAAATAGAAAGTAAATGTAGTACAACAGTAGGAACTAATAAATTTCTGAATGTGATTTGTTCTTGGGTTTCACGCATCTTTTGTGATAGTTACAACCCAACCTCAACACAATACTGACGCTCTATCGAATACAATCTTATATTAATAAAAAAAAAGCCAGTAATAAATTCATCAGGATTGAAATAAAAGAGGTTATCTAAACAGTTTCTATATGCCCAACTTCAGGCTTTGGGGGTGCAGATGAAAGGTGGATCAATGTTTGGCCTGGATCATCACCAAAGACTTTGGCTACTTCTTCCAAGGTGTAAGCAGAAGTTTCGACGAATGTAAATAAAACGGTAATAACTTCCACAGCAAGGATACAGCAATAGACAATATAGTATTTCCATTCAATAGCATCCATGGCAATAGGATTGACGAAGCCATTGAAGATAATAATAATGTTTTGGCTCACCGTGAAAATATTCATACCTTTTGCTCTATGGCTGTAAGGCATGATTTCGGTAATGTACAAGAACGGTAGGCCATTAGCACCAATATCATAAGCCAAATAGTAGAAAAAAATCATGGCAATAACGCCATTGCCTAATGATTTTTGTTCGAAATTACGTTGTTGGTTGATTGCAGACAATATCGTCCAAATCACATAGAAAACCAACATCAATATTGTGCAAATTAAAAACATGCTTCTCCTTTTGAATCTACCAGCAACAGAAGCAACAACTGAAGAGATGACAAGATTATAAACCATTAAACAACCATTAATTTTTAATTGTTCATGAGGATCAGTAATTCCAATCGAATTCAAAACTTTATTAAGATAATAAGAAACCAATCCATTACCAGATAATTGCATAATAACTGCAACAAAAACTGCCAAAAATAATCTTTTTCTAAATGTTGGCATGGTAATAAAATCAGAATATCTAGAGTTAGAGGATAGTTTTTCTATCTCGAGCGCTGCTTGAATCTCTTCAATTTCAAAACTAACCAAATCATTTGCTCTTTCATGAGTTTCACCACCTGCGTGAAACTTTCTCAAGACCTTTTCAGCATCAGAGATTCTATCTTTATTGATTAAGTAACGAGGAGATTCAGGGACCATCCAAAAGAATGCAATTTGGAGGCATGGGAGGGCAGCTTGCAAATAAGATGGAATTCTCCAACTATAATCGTTTTCTATGTTCAATGTTCCGTATGTAACCCAAGCTGCAATTATTGCTCCTAAATACCAGCAGACATTGTAGAAAGTTGTAGCTGTGGCTCTGTGTGTTGGATATGCTAATTCAGAGATTAATGAAGGACTAGAAACGCCTGCAATACCAACTCCAAAACCAAGAATGATGCGGGAAGCCAAGAAGAATCCGTAATTTGTTGAAACACCTTGTAAAATAGAACCAAGGATAGTAATAGTCTGTCCAACAAAAATACACCGCCATCTGCCGAACTTATCAGCCAACCAAGATGCACACACAAACGATAGCACAACACCGAAAACATTTCCGTTAGATAATGCACCTAAAACACTACCTTGTGGATTACCCATCTTCTCTGGCCAATACAGAACTGATTGCAAACCGTTCAACATAGAACCATCATAGCCATTATTAGTAGAAGAAAGAGTGATTAGAAATATACAAAAGTTCAAACGTACCAAGTAATTTACTTTCCACCATGGTCGTTTCTCATACAAATAATCATCAACTGATCCTCCTTTGGAGATAATATTGTTTTGTTCTTCGATCTTCTCAGATAGTTTCGAAACATCCGTTATTACGACTCCGAGTTCTTTGTCTTCTGTTGCCATTTTTTTTTATTCAACCACCAAAGACAAGTGTTTCTTTCCTTTAAATAGAATTCTTTTTTGCAACGCTATACTAACTAAAAATATAATTGCTATCGTGATAGTATTAGAACTCTATTCCGCTAAAAGATCTGATCAACTTCAAGTATAATTAAATCTGAACGAGCTTTATTGCAACAAAACTCTAAATACTTTTCTCTAAAGATTACTTTATTGCTTATAAGATATAATTGTCTCTTCCAACAATATTTATATCCAGTTTATATAATATTAAATAATACAATTTTCATCTCCTCTTCTGAACCCCTCTACGCATAAATTGTTTGTTGTCCTCGCAGTCACCATGTATTGTCAGATTTCTTTACTTTGTTAGTCTATTGCCGGAAAAGCTTCCAAATACGTTATTTACCCCAGTAATAACGTAAATTATTATTCTTGGAGAGCAGTGGAAAAAAGTGAATAATTTCAATTGCATGACGGTGTTACTTTCAAAAGAAATAAATATCGTAGAACTATATTGTTATCCGAGTCCTTATAAAATTTAATGGCTAACGAACTATTGTCTAGGCGCGCAATATGTTGCTGATGATTTCAAAGTTTTAAGTTTTAGGCAGGTGGATGATTTCGCAACCTATTTAATATTCAAGAACGAAAGACAAAGATAGAACAATATTTCGAGTAATTATTACCTGTTATCTCCAACTAGTTAGCTAAACATATTGATATGATTCAATGGCTGAGTTGTATTTACTCTAGATTAAGGTTTAAGGTTTATGTATGTTGCTCCTCATTTTAAAAATAAATCCCCACTGCGGATCAACATTTAGTTGACGAATAATAGATTAATATTTTTCGGAAAGTATCCCTATTCCAGAAAATCTTAACATTCATATTTATCCCAACACGAGGTTAGGGGTCATCAATCGAGGCGGCAGTAATTATATAACTCAGTTACAAGGATATTCCTTTCTACTACGAATACGCCTAAAAGTTGAATATCAACGAGAACAATTCTGTGGAGAACCATAGAACGATTAGAATATGGTCAGCCTTGAGAGCCTATTTTAGAATAACCATGCAGTAAGCGCCAACTGAAGAATCAACACAATTCCTATCAAAAATGAAGTTGGCGTGAATACAGGCGAATATATCTCGGAAAGCATTCCTAATACGGAATGAGCCCAAGGGAATGAACAAAGATCAGCGCAATGCATTGTATGAAATCCGGAGAGC
The DNA here is from genome assembly GCF_000006445.2 of Debaryomyces hansenii CBS767. Lineage (NCBI taxonomy): Eukaryota > Fungi > Ascomycota > Pichiomycetes > Serinales > Debaryomycetaceae > Debaryomyces > Debaryomyces hansenii. The sequence goes on from NC_006049.2 coordinate 564,308, forward strand.
ATAGAGCTATTACCGAAAAAGCTTACGAATACGTTAATTCAGCCGAAGAAGGCCTAAAGTACAATAGCATCCCCACGAAATGTTTGAAAACATACTCAACTTGTAAAATTCCGATACGGGAGCGTCTTTGGTTTAGCATTGTTGTTACATGAATAACTATCGTAAATCGGAATATTTGATTGTTATACAAGCACGTACAGTAGTAAACATTCAGAACAATAACATAAAGGGCAACGGCTAAAAAGAACTCTGAATGGCCAAACACCACTTACTAAGCCTTATGCCTCGATGGTGATAATGTAATATTTGTAAGGTAGTGGCATGGATAGTAGATTGGTTGCAAATATGTTGTAGATTATACAACATTCTTAACAAGACTCTTGTTCAAAGTTTAAAACCCTTTGGTACGAAAAGCGAGATTTTGGTAATCGGAAACGGAGTTAGATCGCTTATACGGAATTAAAGTACGGAGTATGGAGCTAAATTTCGTGGTTTTAAGAAATTTCACTCGGATATGTTTGCTAATCAGGATACTGTCTCCACATAACAGGTACAAATAATGTTCTATTAACTAGAAATAGATCTGGAGTAGTAAGCTGGAGTATTGATGAATAAATATAAATAAAAAAGTCAAGTATAGGGTGATGAGATTCAGGAAACTCGTAGTACTAGAACAATACCTCAGTTGCATACCCCAAAATATTAATTTTGTGCACAATGTCTTGAAACTTGCATGCTAATTCTCTTCAAAAAAGCATTTACTCTTATCGTCTAACTGTAACAATGTAATGATGATAAAAAAAGGGGTTATATAACCTTAAAAACAAATTCGTTAATTCAAGTTATCCCTATAGGATTTTAATGTCGTTGCTACATACTGAGTTCAGATTATGCCTACATAATGCTCTATTGATATAAAAGCTTTATCCTTCCTGAACATTTTAGACTTTGATTTTTTCACGACAAAACACTAAATATGACAAACTACCACAGTATTAAGGAGCTTGATATTGAACAATTAATTCAAGAGTTAACATTATCCGAAAAAGTTTCTCTTTTAGCAGGAGTGGATACCTGGCACACAGTTCCGATTAAGAGATTGGGAATTCCTTCTATTAGAACTTCAGACGGTCCGAATGGGATTAGGGGTACAGCCCATTTTAACGGTGTTCCATCAAATTCGTTTCCTTGTGGGACAGCTATGGCAGCCACTTTTAATAAGGAATTGTTAGAAGAAGCGGGTTCTCTAATGGGGAAGGAAGCCAGAATGAAGGGTGCTCATGTTATCTTAGGTCCAACGTGTAATATCGTTCGTTCCCCATTGGGAGGTCGAGGATTTGAATCATATTCAGAAGATCCTTTATTATCAGGACACGCTGCTTCTTATGTTATTCAAGGGATTCAAAATAAGGAAAAGATTCTTGCTTGTATTAAGCATTATGTGTGTAATGACTTGGAAGACGAGCGTAGATCCATAGATACCATCATTACGGAAAGAGCATTAAGAGAAATATACTTGAAGCCATTCCAGATTGCTCTTCGTGATTCGAATCCAAAATCCATGATGACAGCCTATAACAAGGTCAACGGAGTTCATGTTTCGCAGTCCAAGAAGTTATTACAAGACATTTTAAGAAAAGAATGGGGTTACGAGGGTACTGTTATGTCCGACTGGTTCGGCATTTATTCTACTAAGGAATCTTTAGATGCGGGTCTTAACTTAGAAATGCCTGGTCCAACCGTTTTCCGTGAGGACATTCCAACCTCCCATATGGTCTTCGCTAATGAAGTTCACAATGATGTCATTGATGAAAATGTCCGCTCTATCTTGAAGATGGTTAATGAAGCGATGAAAAGTGGAATTCCAGAAAATGCACCAGAAATTGCAAACGAAAGTCAAGAAGCTTCCAATTTAATAAGAAAAATAGGAGGTGAATCAATTGTATTGTTGAAAAATGAATCTAACACTTTACCATTATTCAAGACATCTTCTAAGGGTAATGAGAAATATGCTATCATAGGACCCAACGCTAAGGTTGCCCAAGATTCAGGTGGGGGTTCTGCTTCCATGCATTGTCGTTATAAGACTACTCCGTATGAAGGTATTAAGGCAAAGTTGGAAGAAGCTGGGAATTCAGTTTCATTAGACTATGAACTTGGTGCTTCGTTGGATAAGACTTTACCAGATATTGGTCCACTCTTGAAGACTGAATCCGGAGAAGCTGGTTTTACTGCTACCTTCTACAAAGAGGACCCAGGTGTGAAGTCTAGAAAACCCTTTGAAGAATTACACTTAAAGAGCTCAAAAATAGTTTTAGCCGACTTCAAGAGCGATCAATTAAAGCCAGATGAACTATTATACTACGCAAACTTCGAAGGAATCTTTGTTCCTGAAGAATCAGGAACTTACGAGCTTGGGTGTTCGTGCTTGGGTAGTGCTCAGATTTTTTTAAACGACAAACTTATTGTTGACAATAAAACTAATCAACAAAAAGGTGAAGCTTTTCTTTTGGGAACAGGTACTATTGAAGTAATATCTAATATTGACTTGAAGAAAGATATTAAATATCATGTGAGAGTGGAATTTGGAACATCCCCTACATATTCTTTTCCTAATGAATCTCTTGGTGCTGGTGGAGTCTACTTTGGTGCTCGTTTGAAATCAACCCTGCAAGAGAAAATTGCAAGAGCCGTGGAATTAGCTAAGAAGGTCGATAAAGTGATCTTGTGTATTGGTTTAACTAAGGACTGGGAAACTGAAGGATTCGATCGTCCAAACATGGACATTCCCGGTTACACTGAACAATTGATTTCAGCAGTTTCTGAAGTTAATCCTAATGTTATTGTTGTAAATCAATCTGGTACTCCGGTCACTATGGCACCGTGGGTTCAAAAAGTTCCGGCTTTAGTGCAAGCTTGGTATGGTGGTATCGAGTTGGGTAACTCAATTGCTGATGTGTTATTCGGTGATGTCAATCCATCCGGTAAGTTGTCCATGACTTTCCCTGAAAGATTAGAGGACAATCCATCGTACATCAACTTTGCATCAACAAACGGTCGTGTATTGTATGGTGAAGATGTCTTCGTTGGTTACAGATTCTACGAAAAGGTGAAGCGCAAGGTCTTGTACCCATTTGGTTACGGTTTATCCTATACATCATTTAAATTTGACGGTTTGAAGGTCTCCTCTACCGATGATTCGCTCACTGCGTCGGTTACAGTCACCAACACAGGAAAGGTTGAAGGTTCCGAAACCGTTCAATTGTACATCAAGCCCGAAAATCCAAGTATCATTAGACCTATTAAGGAATTGAAAGAATTCGGAAAGGTCCATTTGGCTCCAGGTGAAACCAAGTCAGTTGAATTGACAGTTTCTATCAAAGAAGCCACCTCATTCTGGGACACTTATAAAGATAAATGGTGTTCCGAAAAAGGAGACTATGCGGTTCAAATTGGAAACAGCTCGGACAACATTTTACTTGAAGAAAGTTTTAAAACTACAAAAACATTTTACTGGTTAGGATTATAGTTTATTTACTTCTATACTTTGTATACATTTCTCTTATTTGGTAGTTAGTCTAATGCCTACATTTTTTGCGATAAAACTTTTTGGTTTTGTGTCACAGTAAATTTCGCTACTTCATTCGGTTATTTTGTAAACATCATTGAATAATACTCTTTTGAACCCACTAACATTTATATATATTCTACTATTAATCATTGAATAAAACTAAATACTGCAACTATACCTCGCTATAATTCTGCCTTTGAAATTGCTTTCTTAATTTAAAAATAAACTGCAATACATTGGCTAACCTTCACCCTCACACAGATAAGAAAGTTGCACAAGAGTACAGCTTATATTAATCAAAAAAAGTTCAAAGATCCAGTGATATTCAAATAGTCTGTATGGGTGGAGATAATTCATTAACAGAGGTTGACCTCAATACATCATTTGACAGCTTCAATGGTGAATTCCTAAACTATAATGACGATTTGAAATTAGATTTACAAGACTTGCTTAACGAGGATTCCGTCATACCAATTTCCCATGAAGATTATATAGATGGCTCCGAAACTAGGTCTGACGACTGTGATCCATGCAAGCTGAACATGACCAGTCCAACCAAGAAAAATAATCATACCAAAAATATAGCTATGAAGGGGAATCATAAATTATCCTTAGACTCTCCGAACCTCTCCCTTAAACCGGAAGCAACTGATACAAATATAGTGGCCAATGAATTATTTCAAGTAACGAGTAATTTACGAGCAGGAAAGCAGCAGCATCAGTCGGATATTTTTGGCTTAGATGACGAGAACGACGATCTCTTCTGTGGAAAGAGATTAAATAACGATAAAATAGACAAATTAGTGAACGAATTAGGATTAAGAAATAGAGATGATGAAATAGATTTTGAATTGGATGACCAAGTAAGAACAGGAATTTTTAAGGGACGATTTAAAAAACATCATCATGATGTGGACAATAATAAAGACGATATAGACTTGCTACTCACAGACTATTTAACTAATGCAACAAGTGCCATAAACGATGACAAAGAAAACTTAGCACCATATCCTGACCCGTTGAAAACTATTAGAAACAAAGATACCAACTCAATTAAAAAATCCAATAAAGTATTCTTCAAAGCTCCCAGGAAGGCTGGATATAGTAAATCATCAATACCAGTGTTAAAGCCATTGTCGAATGTTACAAATATCGAATTAAAAAAGCCTACTAATGAATTCATGGTTAGGAAAGACAGTACAATATCACCTAACAGGATATGCACTCCAAATCATACGGGTATCGATGCGCCATTTAAACCTTCGCTTAAATACCAAAACTCTCCATTTAATATTTACCTTGTTGATTCGCTGACGGGCCTCATAAACGATGCAACCCAGTTTGGCACTGAACTCAATGCCTCCAACTGCGAAGGTTTCCCATTACCAGAACACGTAAACGAAATAGTGCAAATCCCAACTAACGAGGAGTCACAGAAGCCGGCATCTAAGAAGCAAAAGCAAAAAATGGCAATCATAAAAGCATTTCAGAATAAGTATTATTCGACGAATTCTCAGATTTCCAAAGACACTCGCAAGCGTCCTGGGTTTTATAATAAAGAAGAATATGAAAAATACAAACACAAATTAACTTCACAAAATACTTCGGGCGTACAAGTTGTCAACCAAGCCACTCTTTCCCAGTCTGAATCAGTAGATTCGCCTAATGACAAAACCAATTCAGTCAGTAACAAAAAAACCCCTAAAAAGCAAAAGGTGAGATGGGCTGAAAAGTTAGAATGGTGATGACTGTATAACGTATAGATAACGATTTTCTTCTTTTCTTATGTATTAATATTTAAGTTGTATTATATTGCAAAAAAACTGTAGACTTGGTATGGAAGAAGAATTCAAAGAAATATCACGTGATTTTGTTTTCGATTTAGACAGCGAACTCCACGTCTAGATGAAACGAACAACTATTACTACTGTTCATAGTATTTTTACCATAATAATATACCTTCACATTATTGCTAACCAAAATAAGTAACAATATGTCTACATTCTTTGATGAAATGAAAAAGTCCTTTGCGGATGTTCCTATTACTGACAAAAAAATTGATACTGCCAGCTTTTTAGAAGCTTCTGAGTCTTTAATCAAATTGTTCGACTTGTTAGGCTCTTCAGCTTTCCAGGTTGTACAGAAGGATATGACAGGTAACATTACCAAAATTCGTACTAAATTATTGGCTGATCCAGCTGGTTCTGGTACTTTGCAAGATTTAGTTTTGTCAGAAGCCAACACCAAGACCAAAACTGCTACTCAAGGTTTATTGTGGTTGTCTCGTGGTTTGCAATTCACCAGCCAAGCTATGAGAGAAACTGTTGACAACCCTTCCAAAGAATTAGCTGTCACTTTTACTGATGCTTACTCCAAAACCTTATCTCAATATCACGGTATGTTGGTCAAGCCAATTTTCAAGTTAGCAATGAAAGCTTGTCCATACAGAAAAGACTTCTTTGAAAAACTTGGTGCTGATCAAACGAAGGTCGCGGAACAATTAAAGACTTGGTTAAAGGCATTAGAAGACATTGTCCAGATTATTCTCGATTTCTTTACCTCTGGTAACTACGGTAAAGGTTTATAAACCATCTAGACATTATATATCGTAACCTTAAGATTCTAATTAATGCACAAGACATTGATCTGCTTTTTTGTATTCTTCTAGTAGCATAGATCACCTTTAGGCCATAAACAGGTGCTAGTTGAATTCGCACACGAGTATAAGAGATCTAAGCGAAAAATATATTTAGCTTCTTATCCGATCTGGTCTAAATTTAATTACTAAAGCCCTCCTGTAATAACAATTAGAGTCGTATATTTTGGTTTTAAATACCCTAATGGCTGAATATGTATAGAATGCAAAACGTTAAGAGGAAAGTAGCCTTTCGAAGATTAGGCTTGCTAAGTTGTTTACTTTTCATAATCACTATATCGTATTTTCAAATATTGAACAAAAACGACAAAACCATGCCAAGTCTAAATGATAATCCACTAAATGTTGAAGAGTTGGAAAATACCGAAGCGTCTCTTAAAAAGGATAAACAACGTGAAAGTGTGTTTCGATTGGGTGACCAGGAGCTGTTGCTTTCCCAGGATCCGGAATATGAGGCACTGGAGCCATTTAAAGAAAGCAAGGTTTTTTATAATAACAAGTTTGTCGGTAGAGCTGTAATAGGAGAATCTAATAACAATATTACCGATGGAATTGTAGACTACCAGAGGGAGAACGCTACATTTTTCTCGTTGGTCAGAAATGAAGACTTTCTGGGTATTGCCGAAGCCATACAATCAGTTGAATATAGGTTCAATAACAAATATCATTATGACTGGGTATTTGCAAATGATGAACCGTTTCATCCAACATTCATAAACGTTATACAAAATTTGGTGAGTGGACAAGCCCATTTTGTTCAAATATCGAGAGAAATATGGAGCTATCCGGATTGGATTGACCAAGACAAAGCAAACGAAACAAGGCATACGATGAAAGAAAATAAGGTTAAATATGGTGACTCTGTATCCTACAGGCATATGTGCCGTTTCAATTCAGGTTTTTTCTACCGATTACCAATAATGAAGAACTATAGATACTATTGGAGAGTAGAGCCAGAAATTGAATTTCAGTGTGATATATTCCATCAAGATTGGTTTAAATATATGAAAGAAAATAATAAAAAGTATGCATTTACATTGGCTCCTTTAGAGCTACATACAACTGTTACAAACTTATGGGAAACAGTCCAGGAGTTTTCCCGGAAAAACCCAAAATTGGTTGCTAAAGACAATAATATGGATTTCTTGACTGAAGATGGAGGAGCAACCTACAATATGTGTCATTTTTGGTCAAATTTTGAAATAGGAGATATGGATTTTTATAGACTGGAGGCATATTCAAAATTTTTCGACCATATTGATAAGGCCGGTGGATTCTACTATAGTCGGTGGGGGGATGCACCAGTTCATTCTATGGGTGTTTCGTTACTTTTAAGTAAGGATGAACTATTCTTTATGGATAACTCGGGATATTTTCATTCGCCAAACGGCGATTGTCCCTGGGATCCAAAAATTAGAAAGGAAAGAAGATGTACTTGTCTGACTAAAAAGGATGCAACATGGTTGAAAAGCTCGTGCATTCCTAAATGGTTTGAGATCCATGATATAGAAAAGCCACCCTTTGTTCCTAAATATGCCTTCGTCAATCAACACAAGCCTCCTGATGAAGAAGAAGAAAAGGAAAATGAAGAAGAATACGACAATAAAGACGAATAATAAATAAATAAGAAATACTATTCTATTACTACATGTATAAAAATATATAAATTGTAATGTACTATATTTACAGGAATCTGAACGAACTTCAATCATTCGCTGGCTCCGGCTTTCTTAGCCTCTTCCATAAGCTCGTGTAACTGGCCTATTTGTTCCGGGGACATTTTCTCAAGATCCTGTTGACTTAATTTGCCGTTAATCCATTCTCCACCATCGATACCCTTCAAGTAATCTTGCCACTGCGCCAAAAATCCCACTATATGTAACGGATTATCGATGTTTTTGTGGGCTTTGAATTCAGCTTTAACATATTGATCTCCCAATGGTCTTAATTCAACTGGTAATTTATTAGCATGTGCCCTCAAGAGAGCCTTGTATAACTTCAACGGAGGTAAAATAGGAGATGTCTTCCTCTCAGGACGACGGGGTCTCACAAGTCTCACTAATGATGGTCTCATTGTTGTGTTGTTACTAGAATGTAGTAAGAAACCTCTTTCAGGCCGAATATCTAAATAACTAATCGAAAAAGTTCATATTGAAATCACGTGAATAGCTACCAAATCAGTCGAAGTCAAATATTTTGGTCCTACTATGAAACACAAATAAGCATCATCATCCTCTAACCATTTGATCGACAACCTCCTACTCGGGTCTATTGTGGTCTCAACTTGGTATATTGATGATGTTTACCATTTTTACAACAAAAAAGTGTTCAGGGCTTTTGAGATGCATTGGTTTCCCTTTTAAGTAAGCGTGCCTTAAATCGAACAAACAATTCAGTGCAAAATGTTCATATGATCTTGACCACAGAATGTTCGTAACTGGACTGGCACCACAAATTATACGGAACATTTTCAATATCTGTCGCCATAGAGTTCAAATTTTTTGCCATTACATCAAATACATTGCCATACTTGAGAATATAATAGCTACTGCTGAAATATATATCTATGAGAAGCAAAATTTGTTTGTAATGGGGTACGTTTTACAGATTGTAATTTTAATTCATAATTCCTATATACTTCGTTGAAAAGTTGTATTGTTTTCATTATTGATTTGTAGATATATAATAAAATCGGAATAATTATAGAAAAGAGTTTTTCAGTTTATTGGCAACTTTAGACACATTTTCTAAATATTCCAAATATTGCAATCTTTTTACTTTTAGATATATGAAATACCAAACAGGCTAGTGTTCATTTTGAATACCAACCTAAATAGGTAAACTAAATGCTTGGTACATACAATTATGCCATAATTTGGATACCTTACAAAGGATTTGGTTATTAACCTATGAACAAATTTCCTGAAATAGCTTATGCGACCCATAAATATCATTTCCTAATTAGGAAACTTTTTCATTATTGCATTAAAGACCCGCAAAACATAAACATATACTAAAGCAGCCGTAAAAAGAACAATATGTCAAGTCCTAATGCCAGAATGTAAGACTTAAAATGGGGCAGTCCCCCAGTTATTTGGGAGGAAAGAAACTTGAAAATTTGAAGGAAACTCATATAAAGTTCTATTCTACATCATACCCTTGGAAAAACAGATTCTCCATATAAGTAGAAATGAAATTGGTTTCCACCTTAGCTATAACATCAGTGATTGCTACACAACTTGTGTCTGCTGCACCAGCCATATCCGACCTTATACCAGATGTTGTCCTTGAAGGATCTGCATCTGTATCTACGGGCTTAAATGTTGAAACTGACGGTGCTAGTCCATCGGTAGATTTGTTGGCAGATAACAGTACTACCTCTTCAAAAACTTCCTCAGCCAAGAAAAGTGGCTCCACATCAGATAACGATCCCTCACTTGGTGATTATATTGACTTTATTGCCGGGGGAAGCGACTCAGAATCAAATGAATCATCATCTGTGACAAAAACTGCGGCTGTTAAGACCAGTAGTTCGTCTTCTATTAAAACCGGAGAATCAACCACTACTGGCTCATACTTTGATAATCTTTTTGACAAGGTGTTAGGTGAAGGCGAATACGCTGATTCAAATACTTCGAGCAAGACCTCAACCACCCCAAAATCATCATCCACTTCAACTGGCGGTTCGCTCCTTGATGATGTTGTTGATTCTGTTTTAGGTGGCGAAGATAGTAATTCAACTACTACCGCTTCTACTAAATCTTCAAGTTCTACTGGTGGATCGCTCCTTGATGATATTTTTGATTCTGTTTTAGGTGGTGACGACAGTAATTCAACTACTACTGCTTCTACTAAATCTTCAAGTTCTACTGGTGGCTCGCTTTTCGATGATCTTTTTGATTCATTATTAGGAGATTCCAGTTCGTCAGGTTCATCCTCTAATAAATCCACTAGTTCTTCATCTGGAGGCGATTTCTTAGATGATATTATTAGTGGAGCTAAGAATGCTATTGATGATCTTTTTGATTCCAATTCTACTTCTAGTTCGGGATCTAGTTCGTCTTCAAGTTCAGAAGGTAGTCTTTTAGACGATGTTCTTGATATCGCAGAAAAGTCCATTGGATCTTTATTCGACAAAGGATCTAACTCATCTGTCTCAGGTGGAAGCTTAATTCATGGTGCTCTTTCAATCGCCGAACACGCTATTGAGTCATTGTTCAATAGCGATGGCGACTCCTCGTCAAGTTCTTCAGGTGAGAGCTTTATTGACAAAATCTTAGGAGTTGCTGAAAATGCCATTGGTAATTTCATCGACGGCTTAGGCTCTGACTCTGGCTCTACATCTTCTTCAGGCTCCACATCATCTGGTTCTGGTGGCAGTTTATTACACGACATCTTCGGCTTTGCTTCAAATGCAATCAAATCAATTTTCGCCAACAATAGTTCTTCTTCGGGCTCTGGAAAAGGATTGTTCCTGAGCATTTTTGCAATTGCTGAGGGAGCCCTTTCTTCGTTATTTAGTGGTTCATCGTCCGGGTCATCCTCAGGCGGAGGAAGTGTTTTGGGCGATCTTCTCAGTTCATTCCTTGGTGTTTCCAATTCAACTGGTATTTCTGGCGATGAACTTTTGAGTAAGGCATCTGATGCTATCTTTAATTCTTCTGGATCTGGCAGCAGCTTCTTTGAAGAAATCATCAAGGATTTGTTAGGATCCGCTAAAGATGGAGTATCCTCCTTATTAGGTAATATTGTCAACGAATTTGTTAATGCTTTATTCGATGGAACCTCAGGTTCATCATCTAGCACTAGTACCAGTAAGGGAAGCAGTAGCTCTTCATTATTTGGTGGTTCTTCTGGCTCTTCTTCTTCTGGTAAGAAGTGTTGTTGTTCACCTGCCAGCAAGAAGAGAAAGGCAAAGAAGAGAGCCTTGAAAAAGAAAATCAAGAGAAGTATTAAATCCGCAATCAAAAAGAGACAGGAATTGACTGATTCCCAATACATTGACTACGTTTAATCATATATAATTCTAACCCTTCTATTTCGTGTATTACTTGTTTCGGTGCTTTACGCTTTCTTTTCGCATACCTCTTTGTATTTCAATTCATAATTAGTATATTATTATATTCAGATTTTGTACGATCTACGTAGCTAGATGTCCCATCCTAATTTGTTTATCTGGCCATAATCCCATATTTACAAGTTCACTAGTTGGTCTGTAGCATATGATTATTACTTGTGTTGGCTCTACGATATTTGGACCACGACGGGTGCAAAGTGATTTTATGTTGCGATCACAGGATAGTATTTCTAATTGCGGGCCAAATGAAAATCACCCAATCCAAAATAATGCTTCCCAATATGTAATGGCCGACCTATTTCCCCATTAGCTCACGTGAATCCTCTAAACCCTTTGCAGCCTGGTTAGTAGGCTTGTATTTCAAATAAACGAGACTGTTAATAATAGTATCCTGCTTTTATTTCGTAAAAATTGTAAATATTAAATTTCCTATTATGGACGGTTAGGTAACTAATTAATTACTAAACTATGTTACAATCATGGCTTACGAAAGTCTTTCTATTATTCTTCTCGAATGAAACATAACATGAATGGGAAAGGCCATTAGACATGAATGCGATATAAAAAAATTTCCTAATTCGGTAATGCTCAATGTTCCAAAATTTATTCCCTGTTTAGGTAAAGAGATATCGTAAACAGTATTTAGAAGTTTTCAATTTACCGAACATGGAACTAAAATAGACGATATAATAAGCGATGAATATAGTAATTAATTGCAAATCAAATAGGTTAATGAAATGCATATTACCTAAAAGAGTATACATATTTCCCCAATTTCAAAGATGATTTCTGGAGGCATTCATATATATTTTGTAGATACCCTGGCTTAAGCCCAATTCATTGTTTTGAGTCAAAAGTCTTTTTTTCTTCTGTGCTTTCTTTCATATCGAATGCAAATTTGACTAACGATATAGTCTAAGAAATAATCAAGTAATGAAAGTATCTTCAGTTTGTGGTACCATATTGGTCTACTCGGCCATCGCTAGTGCTGCAGTTGAAAATGTACCAACTAAAAATGAAGCAAGCAAAAAAATTTTCGGACGTTCGTTATTAGACTCGATTGGCTCTTTTATATCAGGAGGAGGCTCTTCAGATTCATCCGACTCTGGTGATAGTTCTAATGCTGATGCTAATGCTGATTCTAAGACCAGCTCCGGTGCCAGTGCTGGTGCTAGTGCTGGTGCTAGTGCTGGTGCTAGTGCTGGTGTGAGTGCTGGTGTGAGTGCTGGTGTGAGTGCTGGTGTTAGTGCAAATGTTGCCGCAGCTGGCGTTACTTCTAGTTCACCATCAAGCTCAGGATTGGTTTCCAGTTCCAGTTCCACTTTAATCACATCTTCATCATCTCCTAGTTTAACATCAACTGCAACCACAGCAAGAGCTAACACAATTACGTCTGCCGCCTCTTCAAATTCAGCTTCCAGTTCAAGTCGATCCGGTCTTGGATTGAATGCCTTGCTCGCTGATGATTCTAGCTCTTCTCAGAATTCCAGTGAGGAAGATGATGAAACCTACTGTGATGAAGAAACCGACTCTGCAAGTGAGACTGCAACCAGCACTCACTCAGTTGAAACTACCAGTACCGATCCAACCACATCACTCAGAACTACAAGTACTAATATTGCAACTTCTAATTCAATTGGAATTAGTGGTGCATCATCAATCATCAGTGGTTCTTCATCATCGATTATCAGAGGATCATCTCGTGCAAGCTCGTCTGTCAGCTCCAATGCTTCATCTTCATCTTCTGATGACTTAGACGATGAAACTTATTGTGACGAGGAAACTGATTCTGCAAGTCAAACAGTTAACCCTACTATTTCTTCTGTTGATCCAATCACAACTAATGATATTACCACGATCGCCGGAGAATCTACAATCCCTCTTACATCTGGTCTTTCCAATAGTTCCGTATCAAACACCGCTGGCTCATCGATTACTAAGGTTGCTCTGATTTCGACTGGATCTAGCTTAGATGATGATGAAACTTATTGCGACGAAGAAACTGATTCCGATGGTCAAACCACAGCAAACCCTACTGGAACTGTCACTAAAGACCCAACTGGTACTATTACCCAAAAACCAACTGGTACTGCTACAGGAATTCCAACTGCAACCGATGACGATGATGAAACTTACTGTGACGAAGAAACTGATTCCGATGGCCAAACTATAACAAACCCTACGGGAACTGTCACTAAAAACCCATCTGGAACTGTCACTAAAAACCCAACTGCTACTATTACTCAAAAACCATCTGGTACTGCAACAGGAATTCCAACTACAACCGATGGTACAAATGATGACGATGACGAAACATACTGTGATGAAACTACCGAATACACTACAGCTTACAGCACTGCTTATACTACAATCATGCATACCACTACTGTGACAGTAAATGGTCGTACTATAACTAGTGAAGTCTCTGAAGTTCAGACGACTGTATCTCCAGAAGTTAAGCAAGTACCTGGCTCCGGTTCAGGTTCAGATTCCGGTTCAGGTTCAGGATCGGGTTCAAGCTACGGTTCAGCTGTTGAAGACTGTGATGATGATGATGATGATGATGATGATGATGATGAAGCCGTTTCTTCAGGATCCTCTTCAGACTCTTCCTCTGGATCAGGATCATCTTCAGGATCATCTTCAGGATCATCTTCAGGGTCATCTTCAGGGTCATCTTCAGGATCATCTTCAGGATCTTCCTCTGGATCTTCAGGCTCTAATGTCGGTTCGTCCGGTTCTTCATCCGGCTCCTCAGGTTCAGGTTCAAACGTTGGTTCATCTACATCTGGCGATTGTCAAGATGACGACGACGACGAAGATGATGATGACGAAGATTGCGATCCAACCTGTGACTGCGATGAAGATGACGATGACAATGACGACGATGACGATGATGATGAAGACTGCGATGACAGTGAAGATTGTGTAGATTGTGATGTTTCAAAGAATGATGGTAATGGCGCTACAAGAACTACCGCCGCTGCTGAATCATTTGAACCTACTACTGTTGCAGGTGCTTCTACAGCAGTGAATGCTAATGCTTCACCTGATGATTGTGTTCCAACTACAGTTACACAATTCGTCACTGTCAATAACAAACTTGCAGATGAGACCTTCAGTAGCAGAGCTACTTCTACAGCCAGCGCTGATGTTCAACAATTCAATAACAGTGGTAATAGGATGTTCATCTCAACTAGTATGATTGTCTTGATCACTACATTTGTTACCGTTGGCTTCATGTGATCTACGTATCGATTGTAAAATATCAATTAAATGGTTCTTTCGAATGATTGCAGGGCAATTAATACAGAAACATACCAAGCGAACTTCGCTCAAAAAAAAAATAATCCCAATATATCAAATTGCATTGAACTAATTCAATAACATTTGACTTATTTATACCATTAATCATAATTTAGTATTTCTTGTTTATCGTAAATATTTATTTCGGTGTCTTTTAAGACAGTATTTTCTTTTTATCTTTCTTGTTAATCTATTTTGTTATTTAAAACCTACATTTTAATATGATGTGGTATTTAGAGTATTTAAATTAATACAAAACTGTAATTATTAAAAACTTCTTCAAAAAGCTTGTAGTTTATTAGGCCCTTTTTTTTGGTGATGTTTTTACTCTAACATTTTATTGCGGAACCATTTAATTGAATATTATTGCCACTAAATTTTATCTTTTTAAGACCTTCATACTAATATAGGATAATAACAGATACCTAACGGCATGCAGGTAGATCGCCAAACGTTATTATTCTTTATAATAATGTTCATCTTTTTATCTTTGCCGAATGGGGCAGACCAACCACATTCAGCAAAAGATAAGAATACATTAACAACATATCAAGAATCATTAAAACGTAATCAACGGGAATTATTGAGCTCTGAATACCATACTGGATATGGAAATTTGACTGGCTTAAAATTGTCGTATGTTGATAGTCTTGATAACAAAAATATACTGGATTGGCCATTACATAAATATAACAAGAAAAAGCCTTGGATTGAAGACGAGAAATATTCCTTGTTTCCGAATGATGTGAGTAGTAAGGTGAAAGAGTTTTGGGGTAATGATCCAATCGATGAGGCGGATATTACGTCGCCAGCATATCTATTAAATATATCTGGTAAAGCACATGGCGAATTTGAAGTAGATAAGCCAAAAAAACAATTAAAAAAGTACTCTTTACCACTTCCATCGTATTTACAAGATTACTTTGATTCATATACTAGAGGCCGTAGGGAAGAACAAAGAGAACGGTATGAACAAGACCCTGAAAACAATCCTCCGCCGGATGATGTGGGAACTGCTCCAGATAGAATCGGTAATTTTACAGAAGATTCAGGTAAGCTTTCGTTAACTATCAAAAGTTTTGATTATAATTACCGCCATCCTAGAATGTCAAAGTTTTTATATAATAAGACTACAGACAGTGTTGATGACGCCGTAATGGTAGAGGTCAAGCTAAATTTAGTTGATCACCCTGAGATTAACCGACATGAATTGCACACCTTGGGAGTGTATTTTCAGAACACTGGATCATTAGTTGCTAGCTCAAGTTCGGCGAAGTTTTCAGGTTTCGACGCGTTACCTCATTTTGCTATGAATGAAGATAATTTTAACAAGTCCAGATTACTAATGAGCCAGTTTTTGAATATTACCGATATTAATAGGGATATAAGCATGGATGAAATGAATTCGGATATAACTAGATCTGTTCAGGAATGTGAGTATATAACTTTCTTGCAATTTGATAAAACAGAATATCTGAAGAGACAATTACAAGACATTGACGAAGAGTTGATGAATCCTAGCGGGAGACCAATACCGCAACTGATACCACAAATTGAAGTCAAAAATGCACTTTTGTATTCTCCAGATTGCGGATTAATGATAAATTTAAAACCCGATACGAAGCTTCAAGGAAACAAAGTAGAGGTAACTGATAATCAGTTCAAAAAAGTCTTGATCGTCTTTTTAATTTTAGTTCTGACGCAGCTTTTTATATTTATTAGACAGATAAAAGAGACCACAACTCCAGGCCAATTATCGAATATTTCAACGACAACATTATCTATTATTGGTTTTCAGGACTCATTAATTGCATTGTTTTTCTTATTAATATCCACTTTGACTGAAAGCTTATACTTGTTATTTTCATGTGTCGCAGTAATATCATTTATCACCTGTGGTGTTTTTGAAATGAGATTCATTGTGAGTGTTATGGTGAATCAAGGTAACGAACGAGGAACTACGTGGTGGGAAGTTTTAAGAGGAAGCGTAAGTAGAAATGAGACCGGGAATAGTAATAATGATGGCGATGGGACCACTACAAACACGAATGATTTACCAGCACCCGTAACCGCAGCGCCAATGCCTGGTGCAAACGATGAAGCAAGATATTCGAACGGATTATTTGCTAGTGGATTTTCGTTGACGATTATTGCCACATTTTTCATCTTGAATGTACTTACTTGGAGATTAAAATACCGTCAAATATTTGAATACGTCGGTTTGTTGGCTATAAGCTCGTACTGGATACCTCAATTCTTAAGAAATACTTTGAAGAATAGAAGAAAGACATTCTCATGGGAATTCGTCCTCGGGACATCCTTGATTCGATTGCTGCCAATATGGTATTTGTGTCTTTATACTCAGAACCCCTTAAGACATCATTACGACCCAATGATGGCCATTATTATAACTCTCTGGTACGCACTCCAAATCGGATTATTATGTCTCCAGCAAATCCTCGGCCCGAGGTTCTGGCTTAATGAGAAATGGTTACCTAAGGCATATGATTACCATCCATTCTTGAATATATCTGATTTGGAAAATGGGTTCGCCTCTGATATTTTGTCCAACATAAGAGCTCAGAATGAAGATCCTGCAAAATCGGATGTTATCACTTGCAAAGTTGATTGTACAATTTGTATGAATGAAATAGAGTTGCCAATAGGCGTAAACGCTGAATCAAAGAAACCTAAGCAGCATGGAGATAAATTTAGAGGTCAGCAATACATGATAACCCCATGCCGTCATATATTTCATACTGATTGCTTAGAAGATTGGATGAAATACAAATTACAATGCCCGGTGTGTCGAAACGCCTTACCTCCTATATAGATTTATCCACCAAGACTTTTTTATACATTTCTCTTGTATTAGAATGTTAGAAGTAGTAATACACAATTAGTGACTCAATATAAAATTTCTGTTCCGGCTAATGGGGCTAGTGAGGCTAGTGAGAGAATCGCTCACTCGATTTCAAAAAAATCGCCTGATTTTTTTAAACGATGATAGCCAGGGCACTTGCATAGATTAAAGAAAAACAGGTGGTTTTTTTATGAAGGACTTAATAATGGCCTTTTTTTCCATGGGATTAATTTCTTTGTGTAAGTAAATCGTACAGGGATTAAGTACTTGAATAAGAATCAATTCAAAATAAGATTTTAAGAGTATTATACTCATATAGCCGATATGACGACAACAGATAACTTCGAGTTTGATAACGAATTTTATAATTTCGATAACGCAAACGAATTCCTACAGAACATATCGGGGGCTGTCTCATCACTTTCGCCTTTGAGTGAAGATGAACGATTTAGGAATTCTATCGGTGATGTTGATAGCAACTGGTACACAGAAGGTATCAACCAGAATGATATATTTAGGAATAAAGCTGGCGATAATTTCAATTTAATAAATCAAGAATACACCAATCCAAGCATAAATAATGGCAGCGGCGAGAATGATTACTTCATAGAAACCAAAAAAACAGATATGAAGGCTCCGAATAATTTGCTACCCTCATCTATGTCAAGCGGGACATACTCGCAAGACTCCACTAATAACGGGATGACACCATTAAGTCAGCCGTCTTTAACGTCGACCCACACATCTCCGGAACTGTTGGTAAAGATTGAAGAAAATGAAGATACGGGTGGGCGAATAAAAGGTTCGTCTACTTCGAAGAATGCAAAGGTCACTAAGCCACAGAAAAAGGATAAGAGCAGCCATAATATGATTGAAAAGAAATATCGTACCAATATTAACTCTAAAATTGTGGCTTTGAGAGATGCAGTTCCATCATTGAAAATCGTAGCTGGGAATAACAATGTTTCAATATCAGATTTGGAAGGATTGACCCCGGCTTCGAAATTGAATAAGGCAAGTGTCTTAACTAAAGCGACGGAATACATTAAACATTTAGAGCATAAGAATGATATGTTGAAGCAACAAAACACACAATTACAGAAATTGATTCAAGAGGCTAATGTACAGTCACAGCCAATGTCCCAAGAACAGGCGTTGCCTCCACACAGAGGTGGATTTGGCTTTGTTCCCCCACAAGGTGAACAAAGCTTTAATTCAACACCAGTGCAACAGAATTTCAGTGGTGACTCTTTTAATTTCAATAATCAAAATACCGGTATGAGTATTGCAAACCCAAGTTATAACTACAATAAGGTTTTACTTGGTAGTTTGGCAACGGTCATGGGGACTTCATTAATAGCTGATAATGCTAGTGAATTCAAGGGACTATCCGCATTACCATTTTCAAGTTTCTTGCCGTATTTTGTAACTCACCCAAGTCCAATCACCATACAATTATGGAGCTTATTAAAAATACTATTGGTTCTTGGATCTATGGCTAGCTTAGTACTACCAAGCTTACTTATTGCAATACAAAATGATAAACAATCAGACCAAGGAACTATAGACATATGGAAGTTTTGGCTTTTCAATAGCTTAGGCCTTCGTTTACCTCATCCTTTTGAACAAGGGAAAGTGGATAACATTTTGTTTATGTTATCAGGGAAATCTGATCAAGAATTTTCTTGGGCTAGTCTTTTTAATTATTATATTTATTTGGCATCATGTGAAACAACATTCGAGCTTTGCATTTTAAACTTAATTGTTGGAACCATGTTAAGTGTCAAATTCCCATTATTATCCAAATTTATTAATCGCAATATGAGTTTGAAAGGTTCATTATTATTGAATTTAGATTATAAGGGCGATAATAAGTCGTTGATAAAGTTGCATAATTTGATTCGTAATTTAGATGGAATTTCAATGTTAGGCTCCACTTCTTTATTCACGAGACTCATTAATATAGCTGAACACAAGAGTATTAACAATAACATATACGATGGTCAGAATAATATTAAATATGCTGAGCTTTTTCAAGAAAATGAGGGTGATTACTATAATACTATTGTCACTTGGAGAATCTTGGAAATCACTCACGAATTGAACTTAGCCTACTTGAAAAATATGGCTTCAAAGAGCCAAGAAAAGCTGAAGGTCTTTAATCAAATAAGTGAGGATCTTAAGAAAATAGAAGCAATTTTGTTGAATGATGCAACCTCAAACTTGAAAAGTTACTTTACCCTATTCAAAAGCGTGATCGAAGAGCGTTCTGCACTAAGCTTATTGGAAAGAATTGAAACTGACGTGAACAGTAGCTTATCTACCTTCGAAAATATCAAAGAAGAAAGTGAATTAGTGGAAGACGATGTTTCTGACTTCTCTGAGGACGACCATGAATCCGATCAGCCTACAAATTATTTTGATGAAACTGAACAGCCGAAGACTCTGACGATTAGGTCGAACAAGTCCCTAATTTGCTCATTAAATTTGGTTTCTGAGGAGCAGTTCATTGTCTTGACAAGTTCATTAATTCTCTATTATCAGCAACACCAGAAAGCAAAATCCAACGAGTTGCTTAGGTATTTGAATTTTTCTTCAGAAAAGTCGTCATTATCTTTATTATCATTCACAGCACTATTAAAAGTTATTACTGAGTTGATTGGTCAAGATCAAGATGCCAACGATTTTACCAACTCCAATGTGTTGGATAAGCTAATTAGAATTACAAGATTATGGATCAATGACGACAAAAAACAATTTCTTGATTATAATTTGAGATGTGATTTATCCGATTTGATAGTTTCTAAAGGACTGCTTTTGAATGGGGCTTTAAGCGATGAGAGCGACGAAGAAGGAGATGATGATTAAGTACTTGCAATATTATATATGACTTGCTTTTATATTATTTATTTAAATTTATTTCTTGCTAATATTTTAATGAATTCTTATCAATACGTTAATGGTGTGTTAGGTCTTTGTAGACAAGTATTTTAATCATAAAGAAATCGCTTTGTGAAAATCTGACTCTGTTATTACGTCAATGTAACTGAATAAATTTGAGGTACATAAAAAAAAAAAGATACGATTATAATTCTCATATAGTAACATCTATGACACTGAGATGAATAAGGCTATGATTTCCGTAGAGGAACCTATTGACGATATTTCCACGAAGCAATGGGATATTATTGAAACAATATCTAATAATAAAGATGGTATAAAAGTGGTAATAGCTGGATTTATTTGCAACTTTATGACATTTGGAATTGGGTTTTCATACGGGGTTTTCCAGGAATTCTATACTTCTCAAGATGGGCCTTTGAAGCATTACTCAGATTCAGAAGTTGCAATAATTGGTACTTTAGGTACGGCACTCACATATTTGTGTGGTATATTCAATAAGAGTATTATGTACTATTTGAAGCCACGCAATATAATGTTAATTGGTAGCGTTCTGATGTCTCTTGGCTTAATTATGACAGGATTTTGCACTGAACTCTATCAGTTTATTTTATCACAAGGTTTATTGTTTGGAGTAGGGTCGAGTCTTCTTTACTTACCGCCAGTTGTATGTGCTCCATTTTATTTTAATCGTCATAGAGCAATTGCCATGGGGATATTATTTAGTGGAACTGGGTTCGGAGGGTTAGCAATGGCTAATATCAGCAGGTATTTAATTGGTGTTATTGGTTGGCAATGGTGTGTTAGAATACTTGGTTTTATGAATTTAATCTTAACCATAATTGCTAGCTTTTTGGTTGTGGAGCCGAAGGTTAACAATTTTAGGACTAACAACAAGTTATTTAACTTTCGTCAGTTAGGTTCATGGAAAGTTTTTCTTGTTATTTTTGGTGGTCTTTTGCAATCAGCGGGATATTTAATCCCATTGATTTATATGTCCAAATATGCAAGAACTTTGAATTTTAGTTATAATCAGGGTGCTTTATTCATCGGTTTAAATAATGCTATTAATGCTTGTTTCAAAATTCTTTTGGGCTACGTCGGTGATAGAGTCGGGAGAATGAATACAATCATTACATGTAGCGTATTAAGCGCAGTTACAATTTTTGCATTGTGGATGGTAAATGCAAGAGACGCCTACATTTCATTCGTTGTATTTTATGGAGTTTTTTCTGGAGTGATAATATCGTTGTTACCGACATGTCTTGTTGAGCTATTTGGAGTCGTAAATTACCAATCAATGAGTGGATTAATGTATTTCAGTAGAGGTGTTGGAAGTATGTTGGGCTCCCCTTTAGCAGGTTTAATGATTGCCAACCAGGGTCTTCATGCCAGTGATTATAAGAACCCAATTATTTATAACGGAGTATTATTATTATCAAGCGCTGTATGTTTAGTTGCAGTACGGCTAATCGTGGCAAGTGAGGGAGGAAAACTGTCGTGGAAATTTTAGCTTGTAAATTTATTTGACAAAAAAGAATCTATTTAATGAAACTAGTCGTTAGTAGTAAGCAAAATGAACTATATATGTAACAGAATAAACTTAGAAGCACAGGTGCTTCAACGAACTCAATCTATAATTTATATATCAATCGACTCAAACGTGAAAGGTTCGTATGCATAACCTTCACCTTCAAAAAACTTTGACATAGCTTCAACCCAATGTAATCTCAAGGAATGCAACATAGCGGAAGTGCCTTCCATCAAAACCAAAATACAAACAGTAAGAATAAACCACATTCCAAATAATACCACTGTCATAAATACACCCCAACCACCATACGTCCCAAATGCATTTTGAATAGTCATTGACCATAACACTGTTGATAATTGAGCATGGGCCAATGACAAGGCCCATAATCTAAGATATGAAGCTGTATGACTAACGCAATTTAAACAAAATTCAATAGTATGAATAACCTGATGAATAACGATGTCACCAAAATTGAACGAATCATGATCATCAGAATGAGCAGAATTATGAAACAATGGCTCAACATCATTAGGAAACCTAAAATTATCATCTAACATATCAACTTCATCAGGTGGATCGCTATTCAATTGATTTTCTAACATAATAGCTTCCTCCTCTTCGTGCATTTGGAGACTGTGATTCATCTGTGAATGTAAATCAGAATATCCCAACTCCAAAGCTTTATTATTTTGACGTTTTAAAGTCATCGGCTTATAAAGCAATAACCAAGGAACACAAACTGCTGCAATCAATACAAGAACAATTTGTACAAATTTTTGGCCCGGATAAAGTTGTTCGTCTATACTTCCTGGCGCTAAAAACATATTGATTAACATATTAAGCAATCCCGGTGGTTGCTTCTCTTTACCTAACCAATCAACAGACCATTTATAGATAATAGTAAGCGATAAGTATCCAAAGATACTTTGCATGAATAAAAACCCTGGAATAAAATTACCAATAATATCAACTTTAGACTTAAAATACCTGTAGTTTACTAAGCTGAAAAATAATGAATAATTCATGTGAATGAAACCCATCAAAATAGACAATTTCATCTTATACGAATTTGTAAACAACAAATTATTATCAGCTCCATGCCATGCCCAGTCTAATCCAAAAATATATGTGTGTCCTGGTATTTTTTTAGCAATTAGAGTTATTGGGCCATCTTTTCCAAAATCATAATCTTTTGGGAAGTTCCATTCCCAACCAGACTTAAAAAAGCTCATTGATTTTGAGAAAATATCATTATAAATGAATCCCGTGTACATAGAAAAAAACCCCATTAACAATACAATGTATCTGCCATTGAAAGCCATTTCGAAAATCTCATCCTTGTTTTTCATTGGGCCAAAATGAGATTCATTCTTAATCAAATACAAACTAATTAAGAATACAATGAATCCATGTCCTAAATCACCGAACATAATAGCAAACATAAAGGGGAAAGTAATAACAGTTGCTAAACCTGGATTCACTTCTTGATAAGTAGCAATACCATACGCATCAATGATCAGTTGGAAAGCCGATGTGAACTTGTTCGTTTTATGATATGTTGGTGGAGTACGATTTGTAGAAAGTTCATTGACGACCGCAACTAAGGAATTATAATCTTCATTCTCTATGTCCATAGTTTCATCTACATTTGCATTACCAATTGCAAATGATTCATCGGTATTTTGCGGTTCTGGTGTCGATCTTGCTCCTGTGTTGTCAGCCGACAACGAAATTGATTCTTGAGAGTTGTTTTCTGGTATAACGTGACGGGACTTCTGATGAATTAAGTTTCTGAATGTTTGCTGGCAGGTCGAAAATTCAGATTTAGGAATCCATCCTTCTCCTACGAGGCATCTTCTCGTACCATCCATATCAAACTTATTCAACGTTTGATATATTAACTTTTCTCTTTGAACCGAATAACATCTATCGAGATAACCTTCTTGGAAAATAAGCAAGTCAGCTATTAAATGTTCTCTTGTGCTTTGCACAACGTTATTCAAATCTTCAATCTTGTGATTCAAATCACTTAAAGTTTCAGCTCTTGCGCTAGATCCCCCATTGACATTGTCGTAAATTATTCCGTCTAGCGATTGTATAATTCTTCTGACTCTCTGTTTCAAAAATTCCCCATGGATATATACGATGAACACATTCTTATCTATAAATTCGGTATTTTTCAGACTGAAATTCGACATTTTTTCGTCTTCGATTGGTATATCATGAAAGAATAAGTTACCTCTCAATGTTCTCCACAATATATTCCTTAAAAGTGGAACCTTCTCTCTTGCAATCGATCCGGAAATGGAATTGAAACCTGAGTCCTCAAGAATGGCAGCATCAATTACTGGATTCTCCAAGCTATTATTTCTATTGTTTAACAACGCTATGTTATCTTCGTCGTCTGTATCTCCATGGATTGCAAAACGTTGATCTATGTCATCCTCTCTCGTCAAAGACGACGAGTGGAATCGGTTGACCGCGGTCACCACGTATCGGTTCTCAACGTACTTTAACTTTTGCTGGTCTAATGAGTTATACGAGCTATCAAGATGCTTGATTCTCTCGTAAAATGTAGTTACCTCAGCCCTGATATTATCCATTTCTGATGCCGATGGCAACGGCCTTTGATCGGCCTGCAAACTCAGATATGGTGTGGCTCCTATCGTATCATACTTGGTCATCGTACTCCGCAAATACTCCAAGTGTGATTCTATCTTATCAATACCCCGTAACTCGTTTACAAATGTCCGTTGAAACGGTGTCAACTTCGAGTTCAAATCCCTGAAATGAACATCTCCGAGTTTTCCTAGTGCATAAACAACGTCTCGAGCAAGCTCAATAGTCACATAAAACTGAACCAATGTCATTGGTGCCGAACGGAATATTGCCTCTTCTTGGCCATTGTCTTGACCCTGTTGCAGCAGTATTGGAAGCATTTTAATCTCTAGAAAGTGTCTCTAAATCTATCCGTTTTCAATTAGTTTCTCAAAAAAACTTTCTTTTATATAAACTGACAAGTTTACAATTCAAACGAACGAGTCACAATCACCGTTCAATACCTGAAATCTAATTGTTTCTCTATACTACAACTATACCCGCTTTGATTAGACCGTTGGCTCAGTATTTCAGACATAAGATCGGCTTTACAGATTAGATCCCATTTACAGGTTATATTTTGATACGTTATAACGAAGTAGATCAGTTAAGTACTACTTATAGGGCGTCAAAACACTATTTATAGAGATATCTAATAATACACATTGTGATTGGGGCTATTGTATAGTATTATTGAGTTCAAGAACGGAAATTGGATGATAGAAAACCTGGTGCAGAAGAGAATACATGAAGAATCATATTAGAATATTCACAGGAACGATATTTGTTCTTTGCCTTTTGGTGCAACCAATAATATCGGCTAGTGGGATTGAGTTGTATGATAAGGCGACAGGGATAATAGGGAAGTTGCCCTCACAATATGAGCTAAGAGAACCGGTGTATAACCATGATAATATTGATAACAATTTGTTTATTCCGCAATACAGACAAGACATAAATGACTATGAACATGGGCGAGAAAAGAGCAAAACAAGCGAAGAAATTGAGTTCGAGAAGGCGTTGGTGTTACTAGAAGAATCAGCGGAATTGAACCACCCCGAGGCGTTGGTGGCCGTGGCAGATGTGTACGTGTTTGGAAATTATTCGACTGTGGCGAATTATTCCAAAGCACTTGATTATTATCATAGGGCGGTCTCCATCAAGGCCAATGGACATGCATATTTTATGCTTGGATTCTTGTATGCCACCGGAGCGTTTGGAGAATTCTCCGTTGACCAATCGAAAGCTAACTTGTATTACGAGTTTGGGTTAGCAAATGGTGATACTAATTCCATTTTGGCTTTAGCGTACAGAAATTTGGTGGGAAATGGAGTGCCGTTGAATTGCGATTTGGCGCTTTACTATTATACTAGAGTTTCACACCTTGGAATGGACTTATTGAAGAATTATAACGAAGAAAACGAAGAAGACGATCTTTTCTACAACATAAGGTTGCCTGATTTCAATGGAGGAATCTACGCCGACAAAGTAAGCGAGAGCCCGACATCCATATACTCGACCTCTAAAAGTTATACTTCTTCAAAGAATGTCTTGAATGAATTCAGTTTGGATATAGATCACGAGCCTGTTGAATATTATTATGATGCATTGGAACAATATGATGGAGATTATTTTATAACCAAGAATCATACCAGGGCATTCGAAATATTGAGAGAGTGTGCTGATTATGGTGAAGCGGTTTATGGTGTGAAGAATTATCGTAATGCAAACGAAATTAATATAGTTTTTTTGAGTCGCTGTCAAGGTCTTTTGGGACATATGTATCTTAAAGGCCATGGAACTAAGAAGGACTATGACCTTGCATTCCATTGGCTTGATGCATCTACTAAACTTAGAAATACGTCTGAGGCATTAAATGATATCGGTCAAATATATGATAAGGGTCTTATTGAAGGAAAGTCAGATACAGTGACCGCAATCAAGTATTATAAAGATGCAATTAAGCTTGATTCACACGAAGCTCGCCTTAATCTTGCTAAGTTATTGATAAATGAAAGTGGGAATGAAGAAGTTTTTCTGAGCCCATATCGTGAACAAATATACGAGAATGTTCAAAAAGCGGTCTACAAAGGAAATACAGAAGCTTTATATTACTTAGGGGAGTTTTTGCAGTCGGGAGTTGGTGCAGCTGTTCAGAAGGAAAGACAATTCACTTGTGAAAACACTGCTATGTATTATAAGATATTTGTTGAAAGGTTAGAAAGATATTTTATGCCTCATTTGAAATATGCTTTTGACGAGTTAAGATTTGGTAATTTCAAGAATGCTTTGATTGGATATCTGATTGCAGCTGAACAAGGTCTAGAGAATGCACAGGTATCAACTTCCTATTTACTCTTTCAGTTGCAGCCATTCATCCTGAAGCACAAAAAGAAGACATTTTCCAAAAAAAGAATAGATTCATCTCTTAAATATCTTGAAAGAGCTTCATTACAGAATAATGTCGATGCCACAGTTTTGCTTGGTGATCTTTACTTGAATGGAGTTGTTGGATCAAACTTTTCTACCGATTATAGTAAAGCATTTACCTACTTCAATAAGGCCGCTCATCAGCACTCATCACATGGTTGCTATAATTTGGCATATATGTATGAATATGGACTTGGCCCAGCAGACAGTTCTGTTGATTATTTCATGGCTAAAAGATATTATGACTTGAGTTTGAAATACAGAGAGGTGACTGATAGAAACTCGAATAAGATTCCCATCAATTTAGCCTTGTTAAGGTTGCGTTTGAAATTCTTATTTAATAAGAAAAAATTCAATGTAAATAATAATGGTGAAACCACTGGATGGTTGGGTGCATTCAAGAATATTGGAAATAATAACAAAGAGGATTTATCTGAATCGTCAGAGAGGTCTAATGCAAGAGCAAAATCTCACCACGAAGGTGAACCGTATTATGACGAGGAAGAATATGATGCTGGCGATTATCTAGTGATCTTCCTTACTGTGCTATTCTTCATGATTTTCTTTATACAAAACGTATACCGTCAATTACAAAGGATGAGGAATGGCAATCAGGGTGATGGGCAACAAAATCAGAACGATAACAACCAGCAAGGACAAGGAGGCGAGCAACAACCTCAGAATGGCTGGATTGGAAATCAGTTCCATTTAAGGAGACGAAATTTCGAATTTCACTTTTTTGCACTCTGATTTGTGTACATATACTTAATATTTGTAAAATGCATTCTATAAACTGTTGACTATATTTATATCTATATAGTAAATCGTATTTGTCATTAATTTGTCATGTCATTAATTATATCTCTTATAAGCGGATTATTATTAATAATTCTCGAATCTTGGGTTAAGTTTTGGTTCACTTTTGATTTCACATTTCTCACTGGATTGCTAAGGCTTTCCATAAATGCAAACTCATAAAACTTGTCAGCATATGGGGGTAAATCATACATCCACCCTCTACTTTCAATAAGAGCCATAAATGCTTCTAACATTTTGACACTTTTTAAAGTAGATTTAGAACCCAAGATGATTAGTTTTGACTTGGATCTCGTTATCGCAACATTAACTCTTCTCCATTCTTTTAAAAGATCGCCAACTTTATTGTCCTTGTTTGATCTCACCAACGAAATTATAATGCAGTCTTTATCTCTGCCTTGAAATTGATCGGCTGTTAATACTTCAACATCTGGTTTGTGCAGTAATCCTCTATGCAACAATCTTAACTGCGATCTGTACAAAGACATTACTCCAATGCTCGATTCTTTCACACCACACATCGTTAAGCTTTCAACAATTTGTTTAATCAAATCTACTTCAGTTAAATTTTCTACCTTTTCACCAATAGTTCTTTCAACTCCTGGGACATCATCATGATTAATGAAAATCACCTTATTCTCTGGCTTTAAAATGCTATCAATCCATAGATCTTCCTTTCGTAATTTTAAAGAATATTGTGGAGATATTTGATCTTCTATCATATTGGGGTTTGGAATATATAAACTTTGCTTTGCAACCTTTTCCGTACCACATTTTAGGCGTCCACCATAAATCAAAACGTTTGATAGCAACATGATTTCTTCACACATTCGGTATTGGTAAGTTAATTCAGCAATGCTCTGCGGATATGTATCACTCAATATTTTGAACAAAGAACGGGATAAGCCTTGCTTGATAGCTGGGTTTGGGTGTTGAACTAATGGAGGTAATTGGTTATGATCACCAACCAAGATAAACTTGTCGCAGAACCGCAAAGGCCCGATACTAATAGGTAACGATACTTGCGAGGCTTCGTCAATGATACAGTAGTCAAAATGCGTTCTCAAGTTGAATGCAATATCGCCAATTCCTAGACATGTAGCAGCCACAACCGGGGGTGTCATGTATGTTGCAATAAAATCATCATAGTTTTTGATTTGTTTGTCTGTATCAAAGCCTGCAACATACTTTCTAATATCTTTATGAACTTTTAAAGGCGATCCAACTCTCAAGATATCAATTCCGTAATCTTTAACTTTCAATAGTATATTGTCCACAGCAGAATGTGTATAAGAGGCTAATAAAACAGTCTTCTTATTCTGTACCAATAATTTAATGATTTGTGCGATAACAGTGGTTTTACCAGTTCCAGGCATTCCTAGTATCAACGAATAGTCCTTTGTATTAAGAATCTTATCAAAAGCTCCGATTTGATCACTATTGAAATTTTCGGAAGAAATATCATATTGCAACTTTGACGGCATAAATTTTGGCTCTTTTAAATTGACAATCGATTCCCTTCTGCGTGAATCACCATCCTTCAAGAATAAATTTAAAATATTGTATCTGGCTAATCCCATTCC
Organism: Debaryomyces hansenii CBS767; assembly: GCF_000006445.2. Taxonomy (NCBI): domain Eukaryota; kingdom Fungi; phylum Ascomycota; class Pichiomycetes; order Serinales; family Debaryomycetaceae; genus Debaryomyces; species Debaryomyces hansenii. The sequence continues at coordinate 593,643 of NC_006049.2, forward strand.
GTGAAACATATCGTCTTTATCTATACGATACAATTTATCCTGTTTCTGGGAATTCAAGTTTTTATGGAGTACACTTTGGAATGTTTGATTATCCGTCTCGTTAAAACCGTCCACTTTGAGGTTCGAGTTAACAATTCGCCTATCAGCAGTAATTTTTATGAAACTCGGTCTGATGGCAGTAATAAACCCTTGTGCAATTGCAAAGTGTCCTTCTTGATCGCTTATAATGATCCTATCATACTTGATTAATTGTGAATTCTGCAAAGATTGCGGATTATTAGGCCTTTCAAAGGTATAGAAAAATTTCTCTTGAAAATCGTCATTATCATTTGACTCCTTGATAATAAGGTCAGATAACGCTTTACCCTTAGTGTTTTCACGTTCTTTAGCAGTAAGGGTCCAAAGATCTTTTTTTAAGTTCGTCATTATTCCTTCTTCTTGGGTTATAAGATTATCCCAGTAATTATAAAATACTCTGGAATTTTCATCATTTTCCAAATGGAACGTTAAGCCATTATAAACATCTTGTGGTAATCCACTCTCTTCAGCTGTTCCATTCTCCACCAATTTATTTATAGTCATACAGGCCTGTTGTACTTCACACCGATCACATTGAGATTGCTTTATTAGTTCTGGAAGCTCTCGTGTTCCAGATTTAAAATACTTCGTAATTCTGTTACGCAAATTGACTAAAGATTTTAAATCAGTACGACTTATGTCATATTTCTTAGATATTCTTTCCTTTGTATAGACCAATAAAAACATATTAACATCCATATCATATCTATCCTTGAATAATAATGAATATAAAGAAGACTGTGCATGGTGACTTATATATTCTCTGCCAGTCTTAATTTCCATAGGTAGCAAAAACTTACCGTTTGTAGATTGGTCATACAATTGTCCTTCAAGGGTTACATCTACTTTTCCTTTTAAACCGAACATGGGAGACCATATGTTTTCTTCAATATCTAATGCTTTATTAGCGGCAAACATTACCTTCTGATTCCCATGATTTGTAGGAATTGAGGTATTTGATGATAATGGCTTCTTGAAGTATGTCTTGAACCATGTCTCTAGATACGGTAGTTGATTCTGAATTTCAGTCTTCACTTTGTTTACTTCATTTCCAATGCTATAAATTTGTAGTAGTTTTGATTGAATTTCAAGTTCCATTAAACCTATCATATAGTCCATACTCCAATTTTCAGTATGGAAACAAGCCTGGAAAATTTCATGAATAATAATACCTACGATTAAAGGTATAGATGATTCACCAGGAAAACTTAGCCGGTTGATTAGTACACTTTTTCTAGGGCACCCCATTTGCTGAGAGACAGTTGTTGCTGACACCAATATATCTGGGTTCCAAATTAACAAATTATGCGTGTCATCAATAAGCTTAGGATGAGATGGATCAGTAAGGATCAAATGAATTACGTCATTGATTTGAAAATCAAGTTGTAAATATTCTCCTCTTAGAATTAATTTCAGTTCTTCAAGTTTTCCATCAACAACTATCAAAATAGCCTGATTTCTAATTCTGTTTTGAACTTTGTAAGTGTTATTTAATATGGACTTTATTTGAAACCGTTGCAAATCAGGACGGGAATACGACAATTTAGCATCATTAATATCATTATCACTAATACTTTTATCGATTGATTGAAGGTTTTCAAGTCTCTTAACATCATTCTGGAACGATTCTGCGTGTCGATTATCCGATTTTTGCTGTGTAGTCAAGTATTTTTGGGAAGATGATGAAGGCCGAGTCTCTATTTTCGTATCGAGTTGTGAAAATTTCACATCGTCATCAGAAAATGGATCCTCCGAGTCTTCCTCGTCAATGGATTGGGACTGTGACTTATCCTCCAATTTTCTCGATTGTGTTCTTATAGCAGTCAATACCACCTCATCATCAGACGAAAACGGGTCATCAGAATCAACTGGAACAGGTTCAAGTTTGGCACTTTCTTCAGGTTTATTGGGGGAGGTCATTAAACCAGAATCACTGAAATCATCACTGAAGTCAATACCATTCAAAACCTCTTGAGTAACAACTGTTTCTTGCACACTTGCACTAGTATCGCACTTAAGCTCATGTTCGTTATGGTGATTTGGGTGTTGGGCCGATTGGATTATCTCATTGGCCGATGATGCTATAGTTTCCAAATCAAGAGCACAAGGAGAAGTTTCCGCCTTCAGATTACTCTTATCAAACTTATCAATCCAGCTGTTGAGTGAGGTAGAATTTGAAAATGATGCGGCTGTTTTGGGTGTTGCAGATTTTGAATTTGGTCGTTCGAACCGTTGGAGCATCGACATTGTCTTTGAGCTGACAAGATTATCCATTCCAAAGGACTTTGTACGGGTCAATGAGGGCGAATGTTGTGCATTGATAAACTTTTTATGCACACTCTCCGATGACGAAATATCCGAATGCGTTCTGTTCATAGTCGGTGTCTGCGACTGAATATTATGGAATCCTGCCCCATACTTCGATAGCACCGAATTGGCTTGTTCATTGACTAATGTGGACGACAGCTTCAGTTCGTCTCCCCTTTTCCGTGGCGATACGGTATTCTTCAACGGAGACGATGGCACCCCGTTCACACCCTTACTGATGGCCTTTCGAGGACTAGCCCTCCACCGTATACCGTCAAAACTATCGTCCGAGCTCTGCTGCTCCTGAATGAACTTCTCGTAGTTTTCATACGTTTTCGACGGAGTCTTGATCTGTTGCGCCAGCAGGTTCGCGTTCGTAGACGATATTGCATTCGTATCTGATTCCTTCAACACATGTGCTGCTGAACCGCTATCACCCATTTTATCCTTCGTTTCCTTAGATCCACTGTTCCTATACGCTAGCGTATTACTGGGCTGGAAAAAATACGTCGTCTTAGCGGGGATTTTCCGTACTTTATTCACATCGTCTATATTCTCTTTATAATTTGATCCGGCCTCATTTGGTCTCATCTTTTTTACAGCCTTCGATATGGGTGGCAGCGTTATCCCCTGCCGCTTATCTGTCATCTTAACTCCTCCAAATCTATCAATAGACCTTATATGCTGACAATGGGGTAACTATCCTCTCAAATGGCTATTATTTACATGTACAAATACAAAAGAATAGGACGTGTTGCACTCCAAATAAATATTTTGCACCAAAACGACATATGTCGTCAGAGATAATTTTGTGTAACTTTCAACGAGATGGGAAAAATTTTAAACCTCATCGATTGAAAAATTTCAATCAATCCCATTATTAGTACTAAGAGATTAAGATTTTAAGATAACATTTCTTCGTATTATTAGATAATTGTTATAAGGATATTATATCTGATCTTTTGGAAGCTACTGAAAACAATACCAAGTATACCAAAGTTCGTTATTCTTGCATAAAACATTAGAGGATTATCGTATTGCACTACAAATTTATCTAAGTTCAACTAAGTATACTTTAGAAACAAACAAGACAATATCGAAGAAAAAGTAAAATGGCTTACGTATTAACAGAAACCGCTGCCGGTTATGCTTTGTTGAAAGCTTCAGACAAAAAGATCTACAAGTCTTCGTCGTTGATCGAAGACTTGAACACAGTTGAAAAAGTGACAGAACAATTCAAGATCCACCGTTTCGAGAAGTTCCTGTCGGCTGCCAACGCTTTGGAAGAAGCCAATGCTATTATCGAAGGACGTATTTCGGACAACTTGAAAAAAATGTTGGAAGACGTTAAGAACGACAAGAAGGCCACTTTAATTGTGTCGGAAGCCAAGTTAGGTAATGCTATCAACAAGTTAGGATTGAACTTTTCTGTTGTTTCAGATGCTGCCTCTTTAGACTTACACAGAGCCATCAAAGAATTTTTGCCAGAATTGTTACCAGGTTTGGATGATTCAGCCTTAAAGCAAATGTCTTTAGGGTTAGCCCACTCCATGGGTCGTCACAAATTGAAGTTTTCTGCTGACAAGGTTGATACCATGATTGTTCAAGCGATTGCTTTATTAGATGACTTAGACAAGGAATTAAACACATATGCTATGCGTTGTAAGGAATGGTACGGATGGCATTTCCCAGAATTGGCTAAAATGATCACCGACTCCGTTGCATACGCAAGAATCATTTTAACCATGGGTATTAGATCCAACGCAGCTGATACCGATTTATCTGAAATCTTACCAGAAGAAGCTGAAGAACAAGTTAAGTCTGCCGCAGAAGTTTCTATGGGTACCGAAATCACTGATATTGATTTAGAAAACATTAAGGCTTTAGCTGAGCAAATTGTTGACTTTGCTGCTTACAGAGAACAATTATCTAACTACTTGTCATCCCGTATGAAGGCTATTGCTCCAAATTTAACTGCTTTAGTTGGTGAATTAGTCGGTGCTAGATTAATTGCTCATTCTGGTTCTTTAACCTCATTGGCAAAGGCCCCTGCATCAACTATCCAAATATTGGGTGCTGAAAAGGCCTTATTCAGAGCTTTAAAGACTAAGCATGACACACCAAAGTATGGTTTATTATACCATGCTTCGTTAGTTGGTCAAGCTTCTGGTAAGAACAAGGGTAAGATTGCTAGAGTTTTAGCTGCCAAGGCTGCCGTTGCCTTAAGATATGATTCTTTAGCTGAAGATCGTGATGACTCTGGTGATTTCGGTTTATCCGTCAGAACTAAGGTCGAATCCAGATTAAGTGCTTTAGAAGGCCGTGACTTAAGAACCACTGCTAAGGTTATCAGAGAACAACCAAAGGTTGATATCACTGAAGCCCGTGCTTACAACGCTGATGCTGATGCTCCAATGGCTGATGCCGACTCTGATGATGAATCCGAAACCGAAGAAGAACCAAAGAAGGAAAAGAAGGACAAGAAGGAAAAGAAGGACAAGAAGGAAAAGAAGGACAAGAAGGACAAGAAGAGAAAGAGAGAAGAAGACGACGAAGAAGAAGAAGAAGATTCAAAGAAATCAAAGAAGGAAAAGAAGGAAAAGAAAGAGAAGAAGGATAAGAAAGAGAAGAAAGATAAGAAGGAAAAGAAGAAGGAAAAGAAATAAACGGTTTGACCAGGATGAAAATTTAGATGTTTAGATTTTTAGTATTTTGCATTTTGTTCATTTTTTTACCAAAAATTTACTTTAATTGGTATTCAATTATTATACGTAAGCTACCCTAGCTTATGGCGTTTATATCATTCATACATTTGTTCTATAGTACTTGGTTGAAAGTGTTTTAATATATATTTTATTGATAGTTTGATCTTGACTGTAAAGCCATGCTATCACGTGGTACTATCTGATCTAGTGAATAATTAGCTTTCAAATACGTTTAAAGAATGTTACTTATTGGATTTTTACTTGACTAAAGTATAATTGATAGATCTTATAAATATCTTAGGAAACCGTCATGTCTGCATCTTGCTTCTGTAACAAAAAAAACGATCAAATCTCGAAATTAGATGATTCTTTACTCGACGCTAATGATCCAAATCATCCGGCAAATTTAATCTGTGAATTGTGTCGCTTGTTTTATGACAACAATTGGGTCACTGGTACAGGAGGTGGTATTTCTATTCGTGATGTGAAGGGAGAGAATCCAAATTTAGTATACATTGCCCCTTCAGGAATCCAAAAGGAGAAATTACAACCATGGGAAATGTTTGTAGTTGAGTTACCGGACGAAAAGCTTTTACGTACCCCAAATGATTGTCCAGCGGAATTAACCAAATCTTACAAATATAAGCCTTCGGCATGTACGCCGTTATTCATGAGTTGTTACACTATGAGAGACGCTGGTGCATGTATCCACACTCATTCTCAGAATGCTGTCATGTGTAGTTTATTATGGGGAGATAAGGTTGAGTTCGAAATTTCCCATATCGAACAAATTAAGGCATTGCCAAAATTGGCGGTGAATGAAAAGACTGGCAAAGTTGAAAAGGTTGGAAGCATGCAATACTTTGATAAGCTCGTTCTTCCAATCATTGAAAACACTCCCCACGAGGAAGATTTGACAGACAGTCTCCAGGAGGCCATCAAAAACTATCCAGGAACCACAGCCGTTCTTGTTAGAAGACACGGCATTTATGTATGGGGCGAAGATGTATGGAAGGCCAAGGTTTATAATGAAGCCTTGGATTATTTGTTAGAGTTGGCCGTTAAAATGAAGCAATCAGGTATTCCTACAACTACCCAAACGGATTAGAACAGATAAATATTGTAATTAATCTACGTAGCTAGTATACAAGTTTAGTTATTCAAACGATAACAATGCAAATAAAAATAAACATGCGTTGCTTATAACGGATTCTTTGTTCCCTTTAATGTCTCTCCTTTGACTTTCATCCAATCTATATCAGCTTCTA